>NC_134366.1:57889411-58192441 GCF_035582795.1 Mycteria americana
GGTAGAGTTTTGTATTATCTCATGAGTCCAAGATACCTGATTTCTTTCTAGACATCTGAACAGATTTGCGCCTCCCCCTGAAAAACTTCTAGCCATATGTCATTTGAGTATCCAAGTTGTGTCAATTTTTCCTTTTGGCTGAGCCATCAAACCAGAAAACTTTAATGTAAAAAGGCAAAGACTTTGCTTATGTGGGGAAATTAATTGGCAGAAATGCAGATGTCCAAATACTACTTCAATGATGTAAAAAAAGTACTTTTTTTCATTATAATTTAGAAAAAAATCACTTGTTTTGTGAATGAAGAAACAATTCTTGTTTCTAAGAATTAAAGCAATCAATCATCACGGTGGTGCATTGCTGTATCAGTGGTGGTCTTATGTGGTACATAGTTCTGCTGGTAATTTCCCCGAGAGAACAAATTTGATCTGTTTATGCAGCTTCTTTCCTTTACAAAAGTGAATTTTTGAGGCCAGTCAGAATACGTTTACATCACTTGGTAGTGTTGTGTAGGAAAAAAACCCAGAGCTATCTCTAAACCAGCATGGTAAATTGGCCCTAGGGTGTTATAGCTGCATTGCTTTTGTGACCTAACTGGTTGAGTCATTTATCATGGTGTAGCAATATGTGCTGTCGAGGTACTCTCAGTACTTCTTTAGGATCAAAAGATGATTTGTGTAAATGCAAAACTTCAGGAAGGAGACTATGAAAAGAGATATCCATTGATTTAAAGGGAGATGGTACTATAGCTGAGGTTTTTGAAAATTGCCTTTACATATTTAGGGACTATTATGTTTTAAGGACTTGCTTCATTTTGGCAGGAAATGTTAAGATAGTATTGTGCCTCTACTTCACTTGATCTTGTAGAAAGTCACCTGTAAAGTCCCCAAACCTCCTTTTGCTTGGCACGAGACCCATTCCAGAACAGACTCTGCTGCTTTAGGATTGGTACTTTGTGGCCAGTATTTCTTCCCAGAGTAAAATACTTAGTATATGGAGTATAAACTGCAATCCTAACCCCATAAACTGTAATTTTTGTAAATGTTATTTGTATATAAAATAAAGCAAATATTGTTATTTGGCAGTTGACTGCTTTATTCAAAAATAAATGATGAGGACCAATGGGAGCTTTTAATTTCTTTTCCCAGCCCATGGTGCCAATTACTATCCTACTGAAGCACAGCTGTACAAGCAGGGGGTTCTTTCTGATGCTGCACAAGGAACTTGATCTTAATTTCTGCTGCTTATGAAGATCTCCTAAATCTTTCCTGCTGTCTGTTTTGTGTCATAGGTGATCCATCTGCAAACAGGTGTTTACCTCTTTTGCTTTTCTAGACACAAATGAAAAACTTTATATGAGTGTGTTAGACCCAGTATTTTTTTTCCATACTGGGTTTAGTGATGTATTTGGTGTGTTTTCTTAATACAGAGTTAGGTTATTTTGCGATAATTTTTACTTTTACTGAAAAAAAAAAATCCTAATAATTCTGAGGAAGACTGGGAAAAAACAATGACTCCACTGTTAATCAGACTTGCAAACAGATGACAAATAATGGGATTACTTTGAGTTACTTCTACTTTATTTTTCATGTCTTTTAATACTTCTTTTTAAGGGTCGTATGTTTTAGAAGCCTGATAAATAGGATTTGAATTTTAGGGATTGCTTGTTAAAATATTGTAATGTTGTTCAAAATCCTCACAGATTTTTTTGTTTGTTCTTGTTTATGTTGTAATTAAGTAAGTTGAAAGTGTCTGCTTAGTCTAAGCAACAGAAACTTGCAAAGGTTTTCTGTGTGTCTTACCCCTAAACAGTGGATTTGGGAAGCATCACATAACTACCTCTCAATTCTGTCATGCTCTAAAGATGAACCGTGTGAGGGGAAAAAAACCCAACAACCTCCTCTCCCCTCCCCGACCCCAAAAAACAAAACACCCCCCCCCACCCCACCCCACCCCCAAACACCCAACAAAAAAACTTAAAACCATATCTACTTATTCAGGAAAACCATCAGCTGCAAACTGTTGGAAGCTGGGAGAGTAATCAAGAAAAATATTAGATAGGCTTATCCTGTTCGTATTGGCATCTGTTTTTCTCCGTTCCTGGAGACAGAGTATGTAGCTAGCTGGGCCTTGAGCCTGGTCTAGTGCATTTGTTTTCATATTCCTGTGCTAATCTCTGCTTTTCAGACACCAGCTAAGCTTTTACATCCATTAGTACAGCTCAGACAGCACAAGGACAGATTTGCTGTGCTTTTGGTCCCTACAGAGTGTTGTCAATAGAACTGTTGCCCAAATACCAATTGCAGGACTAAGTCCCCTTAAATACACCTTTGCAAGCCATTTGGAGAACATGAGTTTCCAAAAGGTCACAGAGTAAAATGTGAGCCAGCAAAGTTTGACAGGTGTGTTGCAGAGCAATTCAGCTTACTAGCTCTTAATTGGAGAAGTGAAGTGGACTTGACATTTGGAGTCTTTAAGTTTTTCTAGTGGTGATGGCACCAATGCTTTTTAACCTGTATTATACACAAAAAGCACGTATTCAATTCAGGAGTGATTGAAATGTAAGTATCACAAAGGTGCATTTTTAGGGCGTTTCAGAATAAACCCAAACTTTAAAGATATCTCCTTGTACAGGACTAACGTAGTTATGCTCTGTCAAGATGCAGAATCAAAGGATAATTTTCCTACTTAAAACAAATTCATGTTGCTGGTGGGTTTATATGTTTTTCTTTGCTGCTTGCAAAATTAGCATACTGGGATCCCGAACAGGCCTATTCAAAAGACGAGGCTTCTGTAAAATTCAGCTGGTTGACAGACTTTTTGGAACTGAGCGTGAGGCTGTTTTCTATACAGCTGTGCTGGTCAGGAATGTGAAGAGGTGTGAACACTGACCGGTTTAGCTGTTTTGGCAGAAGCCATTAGCAAATATGTTATTATATTGACAGAACTTTTCTTTTGCTGGTAAAATTGGTCTGCTCAGAGATGTGTTTTACATTCCAGTATGAAGTGTAATTTGGTCTGGAAAGCTATATTTGCTGTGCTTTGCCAGTACCTCTGGAGTACTAAAGGGCTCTGGCATTGACACAGACCAAACTTCCGAAATGTATCAGTAATCCAAACTAATATGAAAAGGGTGGAAGCTGAAAGGAGGCGTGTTGAAACAAAGGTTGCTGAGAAACAGATGGGAGCTGACAGGACCCCTTCTCTCTTGGTAGGATTGATATCCTTGCATGATTCAGATCTGCTGTGCACCTCCAGGAAGGTGGGCTTTTTATCTGAGTGATGCTAAATCTTTGAGTTTGTGCTGCTTCTGTCATCAGCACACTAGCAGCAGCTAGAGTGCATTCCCCCCTGCCCCGCCCTGTAAGTGATTGAGTGATTGAGCTACCCCCCCCCCCCCCCCCCCCCCCGTAAGTGATTGAGCTAGCCTTTTGCACTAGTATTAAGCATCCTAGAAGGAGGGCTTTGCTGTTTTTTCCATTATTATTATTTCTTCAGTCACAGATAGCCTGAATATCCAAAATACTGTGAGTTTAAGAATAAGAAACAGTTGAAAATGAGTGCTATTCTGAAATACTGTGCTCCCATTTGTTGTTCAATATGAAGCATATATGAAGTTTAATGAACAAGTCATAATTCTTCCTTGCTTTAAAATTAAGTACTGACTTTCAGCTGTGCATGGAAGTAATATTTTTCTTATGACTTCATGGTCATTGCTTGTTTTTTCATCTAACTAGCAGTATTTTGTATAAAATCTGAAACTTTAGGATTTTGGACTCTGTCCTAATGAAGAATACCATAGCAGACAGAGAGCCTGTGAGTTGTAAGATTTGACACTGGGTTAGTTTACAGTGAATGAAACCAGATTAGGCACTGAAATCCTGGATATGAACAGCATAGCAACACAGTACAATTGTGGAGACACTTACTGATGGTTTAATGTTTATTTTTCAGTAGCTATTATACTTGGACTGGTGCCTAGCTAAGTTAGCAGAAATAAAGCTGGAAGATTTTAGGCAGCTTCAGAAGCCTTGCAGTAGGCTTTTGTAAAGCAGTATTTATTGTATTTGAGTTCCAATATTCTAAAGAGAAGACCCAAGAAAAGATCACCAAACATTTTATTTGTTATTACTAACAATTTCTCTGCTGGTTTCCAAAGGAAATATTTTTCAGGGAATCTCCTGTCTTGTAGCCTTCTTATCTGCTTTATGTTGTTTTATTAATCTTTTTTCTTGCCCGATGGACTTATTTCATATGAAGATTGCAGGATTTTTTTTGCCCTTTTTTTTTTTTGTTTTACTGTTTAAAATGGTGAGGTTTTAATATTTCACCAAAGAAATGAATATGACTTATTAAATGGTGCAAAGATCCAGTGTCTTTGTTGTGCCCATTCACAGTATTTTCTGTGGGTGTTGTTAGATTGGTAGGAAGACTGTAAGTAGCTGGTGTTGACCTGAAAATGTTTCCCAGTAAGCATATGGTCTTCATTACTTCTGTTTTTAAAATACTGTGATAAAATAAAACACTTTGTCAGTAGCTAACAAAGAAAAAGAAAACAGTTTTGGGTGTAGAAGACACAAACTATTGAAAAATAGCCTGTATTTTGTCATTTTTAGAAACCAAAATAGTGGCAGTATCTGGCACTTTTCCATGTGCTTGAACATTAAAAGCATTCTGTATCCCACTGTTTGTTGGAGTTGGCTGAAACCCACTGACCTGCAAGTTGTCTTGCAGAGAAAACTTTGTCACTGGAAGTTGTAGATGTTACTGCAAAGTAAGGGTGTAATGAGAATAGGTTTGTGGATAACAGCCTTCCCATAAGTAAAAGTTCTTGTAAAGAGAAGAGAATAATCTGTTTGTGATACATGGGACAAAAAGTAACTGCTAAAATTTCAGCAAAAAAGATTCCAATTAAACATTAGGAAAAGCTTTCTAATAAATAGGATGACTTCCTTGTCCAGGAGTACAGTCCTTGTGGATAGTGCAAAGTCAGGATAGGGGTACCTAGTGCCATTGTGATCATGTCTTGCAGTGAACCCTGACCACCTTTTCAAGAGGAGAATGGGAGGCCAAAATTTTATAACCTCTCTTAAATAAGAGAGTACATAGTTCAAAATAATTTTATGGAACTGTGACTACAAGGTGCTTACTCATATAAAACTATATTCTTTGTACAATAAGAAGGGGTATTATATATCATGTACCTGCTCAGGGTATATAATATATGATTGTTTCTTTTATTTCTGTTAAATTAAAGTCATGATCTTAAGATATGTGGGAGTGAATTTGGTAATGAATCCTAACTTCCTTTAACATTCAAACTGAAAAACTTAAATATAGTAAAATACGTGGTCTGGAAGTAAAGATACCATCTCCTCTGCTAGAAATTGCTCTAGTTCTCTTTAGTGCAGTTCTGAAAACCATCACAAAGTGATGTCCCGAGATGTTTGAGTACTCTGTCCAATCAAAAGTTTGTTCAGTTGTTTGGACTGAACAACTGGTATCTTGTTACCTTTTGTATTTATGTATTTAGAAGGTGTTCTCATCAATGAGATATGAATCAGAGAATTTGATTAGAGGTAATTGTGTTAGGAAAACCTTTACAGAGGGGGAAAAATCCCTAAGTATGTGAAATATCAGTTATGTCCACTACAGATTTTTTTTTTTGTGAAGGCAAAGATTCTTTTCACATATGACCCTTCCTAAGGAGCCAATTGGCAAAATCTGTTAGGAGAAAAATATTCAAGTTAGGCCATGCATTGAATTAATCAGTTATTAGATTTAGCTGTTTCAAGTAACAGATGCATTTACTTTTTACCACTCCACATATTAAATTCCTGTAAGTGATCAGCAACTATTATATTTAACTATGCAATGTATAATCAGGGAATCTGTTAATGTTAAGAATGTTCAAGATCACTTTCATATGTATTTCCAAGAAAAGGTTAATTCAACTTTTCTTTATGTTCACTTAGTCTCTAATGTACTGGTAAGTTTCTGCAACTGATCTGCAAGAACAGTTCATTTAAACTTCAAGCTGGGATTTACACCTTCATTATGTTGCATAGAAAATTAATTTTATATCAGGACTGCAACTGAAATTCATGTTACAGTTCATGATTTCAGAAACAGGAGGTAGGTGTGTCCTCATTCTTTGAGCTGAGTAAGGGTTGAGCTGTTAACATATTTTGTGTATATAAATCGAAGAGAACTATAATCAGGCTCAAAAAATGTCAGTAAAGTTATTGAGTAGAAAGTACAGCCTTGGAATTTTAAGAATGTATTGTATTCCATATAACTTAATCCTCTGTGGGAATTAAACTTTACAGATTTGTTTTGGAGTTTTTTGAAAAAATTCCATACTGATTTTGAGTTTGTTTGACAGTCTTTTCTAGCGTCAGCTAGTAATCATTAATGTCCCTTGAGGGACTATGTATTTGAACTTAGAGGGAGAATTCAGGGTCATAGTACACATACTTGTGTGCGCACACACGTGGACATGCAACCCCCGGGTGCAGTGGAGTGCTTAGCCAAGGTCAGCTTCTTCACTGGACATTGCTGCACAGATTTTTCTGTCAACAAAAATCACAGCAAATAAAAGTCTGTTCAGGTAATATCCACTTTTGAGTGAATGTTGTCTGATTCAGATGAGAAATAATTATGTAAATAAGTAGTTACTTTAAATTTCTGTCATAGGGTCATAGGATAATCATGTCCTTGTCAGAGACTACTGTGTATCTGTGGCCTCAGAGTTGAGACTTCTCTGAGGCTACCCTGACACTGTACTGCTTCACCATAGCACTGTAAATATTCATAGAAAATACACCTTGCAGGTACTCCTTAGTTTTACACATTTTTTCATTACAGAAATAGCAAGATTGTTAGTATCTGTTGAGCTGAAGTCTAGTATCTTTCTGTTGACTCCTGGCTGATTTCAGCATTAGCCAGGTGTTTCTCTCAAACATTTGCTCCCTTACCTTAGTAGTAATAGCATGACAAAGGTGGGTGGGTGGTGGAGGAGTTCTAGCAAAGTAGGTGAGGACACACAGAGAGTACAGACAGCTCACCTCAGTATTTAACTAGTTTCTGTGCAAGTTTTGCAACCTGGATGGATTCTGGGGGAATGCTACTGCTACACTGCTAGGAGTAATTGACTTCACTATTTTAAAATTAGCTTTTACAATATAAGTATTTGGAGTCATAAGATCAGCTGTATCTGTACCAAGTAGGGTACAAGGAGTGAGTTGTTACCTTTAGGAGTGTGTAGCTAGGAACATTTGTATAAACGCAAAACAGTGGTGGGGAATTTGGGGGTGTCAGCCTCCTTACGAGGTGGGGAAAAAAGTTTGAGTACTTAATCTGAGTGTCATCTAAAAGCCTAAGCTTTCAATTGAAATTTTGTTTTCAGAAAACGGTCACCATGTTGCATTTGATTTCTGAGATCATGTCGAAGAGTGCCTCTGCTTAGGTTGGGAAGCTGCTTCTGCCTTGAAATTCAGAGAGTGGCAAGTTAAACTTTAGCTGACTTAGTAAAAGAGAGTGATAGTAGCATCTCTTAGGTAATTACAGTTTAGGTTATGGAGGGAAAAACTGCTTTCTTCTAACTTATATTTGGCATGCTGAAAAGCTAGAAAATATGGCCCAGAAGTTTGCAGGCCTGATTAAAAGTCTTTTGAAAACCAGGCTTGCATTGTTTGAAATGGTCTGTGGCTGTATCCCAGAAGTGTGGTTGGTGTTTTCAGAGGAGTCATGTGAGGCTGGGTACCCAGATCACATGAAAATTGAATGGAGTTGGACAACTGGCAGAGGCTGTTGTTTGTCCCCTTCTAGTCTTTCAGTAGCTGAATCCTAGCAGAAAGTTTTGCATTTGGTTTAATAATTTTATTTTATTTTGTCTTCCAATTTATAACACCTGATTTTGTTTAAAATACAGGGCTAGAATGTCTACATCAGCATGTGTAAAAGCAATAAAGTAATTGAGATACTGTACACATTCACAATCATCAATTGGGAAATGACATTTATTTATCAGATTGTTGGTCAGATATTATGCCTGCTGACTTAAGGTTGGTTTTTTTGGGGTGGGGTTTAACTCTTTTCATCTCTCTTGACAGTTTGCTCTGACTTCACCTTTTTTGTATCGGTTCTGATCTCCTGTAAGCTTGCCTACCCAGGAAGTTGTACTTCCTTTCCTTCTGACCAACACATGGCAAGCATTTTCCAAAAGTCATTACTCGTTTTGCTAACGTATTTGGCAGCTCTGACATTGCAAAGTTTCATATAATGCGTCTTTTAAATTTTGGCTTTTCTCATCAGAGAATTGCTTGTGTTCTTCTGCTTGTTTCATTAATCTTTATTAAGTAAAGATGTAAGCTGTCTTTAATTGAATGTTTTCTTTTGGCAATAGAACAAGTCAAAAGGTGTTTCTCATTAATTTGTTATTCAGCAGGGATAGCCATCTATCTGGATTGAATTTGTGACAATGTTTAGTCCCTATTTGTAGAAATGCCTATGTCGAACACATTTTTCTATGTTTTGCTTAGAATATCCTATACAGTCTGACTTTATAATGTCATTTGTCATGTGGGAATTGAGCTACAGGGAACTGGTCTATGTTGACAGCATGTCTCTGTGTTGGTTTTTCCTCTTCTTTTAGTACAATGTGTTTTATATTCGGTCTTATAAAGTTTTATCATGCTATCAAATCATGAAGAAGTGCAGAAATGATGGCTTTTGGTTTTCTCTAGCATGTGCTACAAATATTTTGGACAAAGGTCATAATGAGAAATGCTGACCTTTCTTTTTACGACACAGAAAATCATATTCAGAGTTTTATGTAGCAGTTAATTACAGGGCCATCATTAGCTTGAAAGCAAATTGTATTGAAGAAATGAGTAGCAATTTCAGGTGTTGCATGAGTTCTTTTGTCTCCCTTCCAGTTCCTGTGCTTTTAGGAATTTTTTTAAGATTTACTTCTTTCTCTGTTGTTTTGTGGAAGGTGCAAACTGTGTTTGTGTCCCGCTATCCTGGGGAAAGTGTTGGATTTCATCAAATACAAATCAAATGCACTACAACCTGAGAAATGAAAAAGCATTTTTGTTAACTTGTAAAAATCCCAAATGAAACTAAGGTAATCTACATAAAAATATTGTTTTTAGGGTGATTGTCCTTTAAGTGATGATATTGCAACACATTGGTGTCTGTTTATCCCAGATACTTTCAGGCAGCTCCTAGCCAAAATGAATTGTTTTTATACATGTTAGGAATCCTGTCATCATATTGTCAGTAACTCCTAAGCAAGGAAACGAGGTGTTCAAATATGTGTTCAGTACACGTCTTGGAATAGCATGGAAACACATAGAACTTTGGGACAAAGTTGTTTATTTGGTTTGCCTGCTTTCTCAAAATTTATGAAGAATGTCTGCCATAAATGTAGCTAAAAATCCCACTGTCATCTGGCAAAATGAAATAAAGCTATGTTGTAGCTGACATGGTATTAAAAGCTAAACCTGGAAAGACACATTAGTCTGTTTTTGTAACAGAGTTCTTTTTGGAAACAGTTTTTGCTAGCATTTTTAAATTTAGTGTGACATCTTTGAGCATCTGGCATTTGCCAGCTTCACTAATAACACTTTTGTGCAGTCTAACAGCTTTTGCTTCTAATACATTTTTCCTAATCGTCAGCCTGACCTTTTTCACTTCATAATATTTATTTCTGTCTCTCAGAACAGAATCATTTAGAGTGGATTCCAAAACAAAGTATGTCTCTTTTATGTGATAAATACATTGACCATTTTAAAGTGATAAACTAGCAGTAGTTTGTTATGACATGTTATTTTTTCCCCAACTTTTGTCCCATATGATGCCTGTAAATATTATTATTTTTCCTGCAGTATGTTCTAAAGCCTGAGTGCCATCACATGGCACTTCTACACTAAGCACAGAAATGATTAGCTTCATTGTGTCAGAGGCAACTTCTGCGTTTCAGACTAATTGGCCCCCTTTCCTCAGAGCAGGAATGTCACACCAACCCTGGAGAAGTAGCTAAGATTTATTTCCCATTAAAGAGTGTCTTTGTTTTACTAGGTCCCTCTGATCCAACTAGAAAAATCCGGGGGAAAGAAATACTTTCAGTCCTTCCCTTTGTCATGAATTGTGATGTATTAATAGCAATGTAATTTAATTGGATAATAGCAGCAGTCTCACTCTTAGTTTTAATTGGAATGGGTATATATTGTCATTATTTACAGGAAATTTGTTTCAATTCATTTTGCCAAATGAATCTTCAATCAGTTGCAATGTGTCTTGCTTAAAGTTACTTCTGTAATGCCGCCAGCTAGTGATGAGGATCTTAGTGCTATTATAATTTACTGTTTATCTTGACATGATTACCTTTCAGATTTGCTAGATAAATATTTTTTAGGCATCTTGAGTCTTCTCTTGTTGCTCTGTATCAAAGATTTGGCCACCAAACAACTGGAGGCTTTTTTAGAATAGCTGTGAGCTGCATTATTCCGTATTAGCTGCCTTATGTTATGAAACTTTAATTGTCATATTCCCCCAAATATGAAAAAAATAGATACAGGAACAGATATATCCTTTTTAATGTCATGTTAAGCATGTCTCATTTTGAATATTCATACACTGTATGTTATGCTGCAGACTAAAAAAGAGGTGGTGGAGATCTTAGTTAAGAATATTCTTTCAAAATTTTCAGTTGCAAATTTATCTTCAACCACATGGAAAGTTCTGAAAAACAGAGGATGCTAAATACAGCCAGTAAGGTCACTTTCTCCATTCTTGTCTGAGATAAGGATACAGGATTGCTGGTGGAAATTGTGAGGGATACAGGATTGCTGGTGGAAAGCTGTGGCATTCACTTTGTAAATGCCTCCCATAAAGGCCCGTGTGTCCCTTAAGCTGATACAAAGCAGCCAGTACAACTTGTTTGTTCATAGTTGTCTCATACCCAGTTCATTTTTCTTGCTCACAAAAAGGTAAAGACAATAAACGTACACTTTCTTATGTAGAAGATAGACTTGGCTGCAGGGTCAGGACAGGAACAGGAAGGTTTAGGTGTAAGTGACTGCTGAATAAGCAAATAGTCCTTTAGTGGACAGCTAGAGTTTGTGTTTCTGGGGGTTTCAAATGCTTGCTATGCAGATTAAATAATGCTTTGACAATGACAATTTTTAGGAGGCACGTGGAGATCTGACTGGGGATTATTGTGTCTTATAACCAGTTTGATTGTGAAACTGATGTACATTTTGCAGTAGAGCAAACCAGCTCATACTGCAACAATTTTGAGACCTAGGTGTGTGAGAATGTGGCAAGTATCAGAATAAATTGTGCCTTCCTAGTGCAAGGTGTAGAACAGGGATTTTGGGAGTCGCATAGGGATTTGGGGGGGGTGCAACTTTCTTTTGTTCTTTCCAGATTCCGTTTTACACAAATCTAAAGCTTTACATGAGATTAAGCATCTGTGTAGCTCCCTCTCCAGCTGAAATTATTTAGAAAACTCTCAGTTTCATTAAATTAAGTTTTAAATTCTTGTGTCTCTCCTCTGAAATATAGTGCCCCCAGAAAAAGATATTCGCTGGACTTAAGGGACTAAAATACATTCTCTACTGGTAGAAAGAGGCTATTTAAATACTGGCTCTAGCCTAAGGAGGTAAAGTCCACTAGAGGGCAGTTCAGAGCAAAGAGTGTGATCAGTTGCCTTGTTTCATCTTCAGAGACCATCGCTGTAAAGTCTATGCTTTCTGTCTTCAAGAGGGATTATCTTTTTAGCTTAAAATATTTTCTGTTGTACCTAAACTTGATAAGACACTAATTACGTTATACTAATCAGGAACCTATATTTAGGGTTAAGCATGTGTAACTGCAAATCTATGCTTTTGCATGCTGAATTCAAGTGTGAGAGTACACAGGGTATTTGGGCAAATATGAACGTTGGATGGCATTTTTATATCTTTAACAAGTTTTAAAAATATTTTTTATATATATATATATATATACATACACACATATACGCATATGTGTGTATATATATGTATGTGTGTATATTACAGTTATGGTGAGATTTGTGCACCAGGCTGAAAATTTTCTGAATGTAAATTTGTGCTCTCCTTCAAACTTTTTGTATTTGTGTTCATAGTTATTTCTAAAATATCTGTACTGGGTTGCTCCATTGACCTGTGTAGTTTACTAGAATAATAATGTTTACCCTTTGATTTTTGTCTGGATAATGAGATATTTCATTTTTAGAAATAGCTATTTGTCACTTAACCCTCACAGTTAGATGGCTACCTCTTCTTCCAGGCATTTTATATGTCCATATTTCCTGGGGCAACCAATTTCCAATGACAACAGATTTTGTCCCCACACTAGTTTTGCTAATTCAGAATTCAGATCAAAAGCAGAATTATGTATTTTTTTCCTTTTTAATCTATTCTGAGCTGTGAAAACTAATTAAACACTCCTTAGAACCTCTAATTTTAACCAAAAAGCCATTAAATAATAACTTTTATTTTGAAACCAGGCTGTTATGTGTGAAAAGAAGTCAAAAATTGTATTTCTAAAATACCACTAGAAAAATGCATGACTTGTTGCCTGTCACCTTTCCTGAATATAGTGTTTGAGGGATGGGTGTTTGTCCTTACCAGAAGAGCATTGCAAAGCATTTTATAGTTGTTCTGTCTACATACTAAATGCTTATTTTTCAGATGTTTTCTGTTTATGAAAACATTTGTGTGAGCAGACGTGTTGAGATGTCTTTTCTTTGTTAATAATTGAGGCCAGTACATAATTTCTCACTTACTTCAATATGCTTTTCACTATTCAATTAAAGTTGTTTTGAGTATTTTTTTTTTATTGAGCAAGATTTTGTTTTTGAAGTGGCCCCACACATTTAAATGGTTTTAATGCCACAGTTCATTCCAATGCGATAATAGTATATGCCTAGTTAGAGCCCTTTAGAGCATTTTTGGGTGGATCCACCATAGTTTATTTGCTAGTCCTGTTATGTTTGAAAATTAAACCACTCTTGTGTAAATATGAAAGGAAATGTCACCAGTTGCTCTTTAGGGTCTCACAGTCAGCTGTTGTCAGAGACATGATTTCGAATAAAACTGGGTAAACTGGTAGTTTTTTTCTCCTCTCTTGTGAGTAGTGAAGTCAATAAGATACAGATTTGACCATAAGAAAAGTATTGAATCCTTTCCTCCAAAATGTTTGTTTTGAGGCTACATTGACAAAGTCAATGTGCTGGCTGTAGTATCCTGATATTCCCTGTGACACTGAGTGTAGAAGTTGAGTTCGTCCTCAGCTTTGCACAATGTGGATCTGATGTCTCCAGAAAAATATCAGGTAATTAAGATAGTTTGTGGTATAATGGGAAAGTCAGTATGGCTAGTGGATATTGTTTTGCTTGATATGATTTACTAAATATTAATTGGAGTAACAAAGTGCTTTAACTCCAGTTTGAAGTGATCATTATTCTCCTGCACTGTACATTAGAAGTCATTTATGAATTCTGTACGTAACAGCATTGGTCCAAGTGGAGGAACTGAAGAAGATTACCCCAATGAGTAATGATTTCTAATTGTGTGCTGTAATTAACAAAGCCAATGTTTAGACTGTCATGTCTACTAAACAGGCTGTCTGTATATAGAGAAGATTATTCTGGGACAATAATTAAAAGGAATTTAGGAGATTCAGGAAGTTTTATCTTGCAGTATATGTTGATATATTTTTATTTTAATACTGTCCTCACAACTAAGAGTAATACAGAAACGTTGCCTTAAAAGTGCCAGTCAAACTAGGAATCTTGTCTGTGACAAATATCTCCTAAATGTTTGCTCCTGTGATTAAGGGTTTTCTCCTAGAGGTATCTGAAAAGGGACAAGAAAGCATGAGAATAGCTTTTGAATTTGCTACCTCTTTGAGGAAGAGATACTCTTAAATCTGATTCTTAAGGGGTCTGATGGTTTCTATTAGTTCTAATAATAGCAATCAAACATGTTGCTCCTTCCCTTTTGACTTCTCCCCTCTGTGTTGGTGGTCACTGGTTCCATAAAAGACCTCTTTGACCACTTAAGGTCATTAACATTGTACAGGTCCAGTACATTAACTGCCTCCAATTTCAGCCCTAAATTATTATGTTATACTGTGATTGACAGGCAGTAATCCCTGGCAGGGGAATAGGATTGATCTGGATTTGTAACCTCTTCAGTTCATCCTGCAAAACCTCCTCAACTGGAAGATTTTGTAATGGTGGTTGGAAGAACATGATGAGTTAAAGAAGAGAAAAGCAAGAAAACATCCTTCTGGCTACAGCTGTTAATTCTAAGTTAATTCTATAGCTGAACAAAACTGTATTTGTGTAGTTCCGTAAAAGTTTTTTGTATTTTGTATTTCATTGTTGCTAACTCTTGGCAAACAGATTATGTGTACTTGCTAAAGGGCCAGCCTTGCCCTCTGTTGTAAACAATGTTTTATTTTGAAGGTAGCTCTGTTTAGATATGGAATAAAGTAAGAGAAGTAAGAGGGGAACAATTCATGTGTCTAAACCATAGTGTTGTGATTTTAGTATCATTTGTGGTATTCAAGATATCGTTATTGCAGAGTGGAGATATAACACAGGCAACATGGGCCCTGTTGGACAGCAGTTTGGAGGCCTGTAGAGATACTGTAGAGCCTCTGAAATGACATCTGAATCCCACTGCAGCTGACCCAGCAAATTAAAAAAGGAATTCTATCCAAAGGGAATGAAATGTATCAGGGCCAGGAATGTGTCTAGAACTAAGATCAAACACATCATCAACCTGTACAGGATAAATCCAACCGTTTACTCTTAAAAATGTTCAGGAATAAATAGAATACAATAGTATTCATTGGTTGTACAATCTGGACAACTTGTGAACAAAAGCTGATGAGAAATACTAGTTGGTTCCTTTTTGTACTAAAGTAGTAATATGTTTTTTGTACTTGTCCTTGATTGAATTACTAATTGTTCTCTTTCTGTTTTAGGTTATGGTCAGACTGGTCCAATGGTTCAGAGAGGTGGATATGACTCCATTGCAGCTGCTGTTTCTGGTCTCATGCATATCACAGGGCATGAGGTATGGTGCTCAACTTACAAATTTAATAGAATCTTTGTGCCATATACTAAAACTTGATGCTGCATGGAGCAAGTTAGCCTATGCTAACATATCTGTTACGTATGCCCTCCTGAGTCCAACAAGAGGTCTTGTCTCTGGGAATCTAAGAAAATGACAGTGCTTATGTCCTTCAACTGTCTCACTCCAGGCTCGCAAAGCCAATGCCCGAGAAATAGAAGAAAAATGGTATCCTAAATCTCCAGTGAATAAATTGACAATTTATGCTAACCTGTTAATGGCCACTTGTAGTCACTTCAAGAGCTGTAATAGGCACATTGTTGACACCTGGATGATGGAACCATACATATGTGTGGGAAGTCTCACCCATGCTTTCATATTGATATTCCCTCTTTAAAAGAGGGAATTGTGAAGGCATCCAGATAACTCTGACAACCTGTCTTTTCAATCATCGTGCCTAAAAGTAAGCAGAGAGGTGCCATTAGTAGTTCTGGAGAAGCTTTATGTGCTGCTGTTCCCACTGATATCCAAGATCTTTGGTAGTTGCACTAGTGCGGGAAGCATTACAGAGGTAGTTTAGTATCTGGATTCCAGGGATACATAGAACATGTGTCTTCATCTCAGAAAAATGCTCGTCAAATAGGTGTTTACTTAAGCTGCCTTGAATCACCTACAGATGCAGGGAACGTGGTCTCCAAATCTCGCTTCTCAAGTAAGATAGTGTTACAAGTCTGTTCCATGCATCATAAACACTCCATAGTCTTCTGTGGTGGTGCTCCTGATACTCTGGAAGCAGTAGTGCAGATCTTTAGAGTATGACACTTGCATGCCCTAGATAAACAAGAAGTTCATCAAGTTTCTGTACTTAGTGTCAGATATTCATGTTTGAGTAGGTTGTTGAAAGCTAACCATGCATGATCTGGACATTACTGTAGGATTGATATTCTGCCAATAGACTTGTTTTTTTTGCTGAGAACAATGGCAAATATCAGAACTCTGTGCTTGTGGCAATTATTGTTACCAGAGTCCTTCTTTCTTTAAAAAAAAAAAAAAAAAAAAAGTCAGGTATTGTTTGACCAAGGAAACTGAAACATCTCATGCCTAGTGTCCTAAGACTGTATGCCCATTGCTGCTTTGTTAATAATACATACTCATAGGATGTCCCATCTCAGAACATGACAAGACATGAAGTTGAGTGCAGTCCTTACAGGTACTTGTGTTCAAATGTATAATGCACATATACACTAAGCAATGACTGATCACAGTAACTGTAGTGTAAGTAATTTTTACATTCTGACCCTGGTGTCTGTAGAGTGAAGGTTAGTACTTCCAATACAATGCCAGAAACTTCATGCACACCTCAAAATATACCAAACAAAATTAAATGAAAGTATAAACTGTTAGAAAGGGGCAAATGTTGTTAGTACCACGCGAATAAAGGAAAGTATGTTGAAAAATTGAAAAAAACAGGACTCTTGTAAAGCTTTTCAGTGATATGTGAATGAGAGAAAATACAAGTGTTACACTGAATAGTTGCATGTCAGTTGTATTATGAGAGTAATAGTCCTCAGTGGCCATTATGAAGATGGAATTTATTAAAAGATTTTGTTAAGATCTACAGTGGAAATCCAGATGTTCGTATCACCTCACCAGGACTTGAGGCAATGTAATCATAGGAATCATTTAATCATTGTTAGTAACAGTTCCATCTATTCACTGGGGACTTTTTAACAATTCATTCAAACTTAGTCATTCTCTTGCATGATTAAAATAAATATGCTAAAACTTGCTTCTTATTTGAAGCTTCTTCTTTATTTGAAGTTGGTCATATATTATTTCATCAGTTTCTCAAAACCATTTTCTGATGTATAGAGGGACAGTTTTGTTTCAAAGACTTAAGTGGTCAATGACTCCAAAGAAGCAAATGTGCCTTTTGTTGTTGTAGTGAAAATTTACACAAGTGGCTTTAAAATCATATTGTATGCTTGTTTGAAAGTTACTTTAAAATAACAATGTATTATTAATAGTAAAATCTTCCATATTCTACATTTATTTTCATGTGACTGGGTTGTGTTTAAAATTCCACAAAACTAGCTCTGAAAAAAGTAGAAAACCTTGTTTCAGTCAGCATGTAGAAAAGTCGCCAAAATAAAGAAGAAAAAAGAACCTTACTATTACTTATTAAATCTTGAATTATTTGTTGACCAGGTAACATGGAATTCATATACTAAAAGTAACATACCATAGTAAACTAAAGTATGATTTTTTTTTTTTTTTTTTGCTTAAATATGATTGAAAATGCCAGTCTTATGAACTGGGCAGAAAAAAAAAAAAAGAAAAGTTGTAACAGATGATGTTGGTTTTGTATTGCATTGCGGTAGCTATACATAATCAGCATAATAACATCAGTATAACAATGTTCTGTGGAAACTTCCCTTCAGTAAACAAGCCGTTGAATGTGCTTGCAGGATGGTCTTAGAGGTATCAGCTGATGACAGTAGACAAATTGTAATGAATTTGAGCAGCAGCAACAAAACATCTACATACATTGCTGAGGTGCTTAATTTTGAGGTATGTTAATACATATTTACAGCTCCTCACAAAGCATTTTAATAACAGGATACTAAAATTATGTCCTGTATATGACATTTTAAAAATGGATAGAACTAGTAGCAATATATATTCCATTTTAGCTTAGAGAAGTTTCATGTTGTGAATTTTAGTTTGTTCCAATCATCTGGCTACTGATTTAATGTCTCAGAAAGCAGTTTACTGTTGCAGATCACATAACTTTATTGGGTACTGAGGCCATGCCTCCAGTCAGTAAAGTCTTAATATTACGCTATGAAATTTATGGCATAAAATTGGCATAAAATTATGCCATGCCTGGATATGAGGAAATTTTTCTTCACTGAAAGGGTTATCAAGCATTGGAACAGGCTGCCCAGGGAAGTGGTTGAGTCACCATCCCTGGAAGTATTTAAAAGACATTTGGATGAGGTGCTTAGAGACATGGTGTAGTGGTGGTCTTGGTAGTGTTAGGTTTACGGTTGGACTCGATGATCTTAAAGGTCTTTTCCAACCTATATGATTCTGTGATTCTGTGAAATCAGTATATTACCAGAGCAGGACTTGGAGCAAAACTTAAACCATCATTAAGTTTGTCACATATGTAGCATTCATTTTCTTCAATACTTTCATCTAACACAATATTTCATCTAACACTATAATTTTTTAGGCAGTAAAGAGGTCACAGTGGAAGAGATGGAAGTTTCTGACTAAAATGTGTGTATTTTATCCACGTTATCTTTTTATTAAGGAGATAAAGTTAGTGTAATACAAATGTGGAATGCACCAAAGTTACACAATAATATCACATTTGGCACACAGTATAAACCTCTTGAAAGGGAGACAAGATCATATGCTTTATACATCTGATTTTTAAGATCTGAGAGAAGATTCCTGCATAAAGAAATTCTGAATGGCTTGCTTTTTTTACTAGGAAATAATTGTTACTGAAATGACTTAATGCTGATTACTTTGACATGCTTCTGAGCAAAGTTCTGAACCTTGAAATCAAGCTATAACTTCTGCAATATTGCAAAGTTACAGGCACAAACAACTGCACTTGTGCTAGTGTTGTTTTTGCTGATTGTACAAAACCAAACACATTCAGTGTACAGTAGACTGCTATCTTTAAAGCATGTTTTCATGTGCAGAAACCTGCATGGAATTCAAGCTGTTACACATGTACTTGATTAACTCTGTATTAGAAATGTATGACACCTGTGAAACTTGAAATTCTAGTATGTTTATGCAAATTTACAAGCAATAGTGGGGAATCTGTTTTGTGTAAATCTGTACCACAAACTCATTTTGAATGAAAGTAGTTGCTTCAGGCCACATTCAGTTTTTCTTTACATAAATTAAAATATGCTAAAAGGACAAAGTTTACACTGATGACACTTTTATTGTCCTGGATGACATAATTTATAGATATTTCCTGGTTAAACGCCACATTCAAGTTTCATATTTGATGAACAGAAAGCTTTTACTTAATATATTCAGATACATCAGTGCCAGATGAATGTCCCTTTGATGAAAGTGTCTATGACTCATTAAGGCAATAACTTGAAATTAATTAAATAAAAACCAATTTGGATACAAATCCCCTTCCATCTACAAGTGGATTATTACATGCAATTTTTGATATCCAGGGTATCTTTATGGTTGTGCATTCTTTCTTACTGAAGAAACATTTTTGTTTTACTGAACATGAGACGGCAAGACATGACTGGGATCTACAATACCAGAGGGGCCATTCTGCAGCTTAAAACCAAACAAACTGCAACAAGAGTACACATGGTATATAGCTCAGAGCTGTTGAAAAATATAGCCATTGCCAGTTCATATTAGCTTTAGCAGCTATTTCCCATCTGTAAAGACTACTGGACTTAGAATACTTTTATTAAGCATGTCATTTCAGAACAATTTCCTTTTTAATGGATCATTTTTATATTACTGATGTAAATTGGGGAAGAGAAATAATGTCAAAGGGCAAAAAAAAGATTCAGGAAAGGAAGCTTCCAAAATGTGTTGGGGCTATCTCTGGGCCAGAATGTGTTGACAGATTGTAAGGAATTTAGCAAACAGCAAAAATTAGGAATAAAAGTGTAAACTGGTGGTAAGATTGAGCAATAGCAAAGTGCAGTGACAGAAGAAAAGTCTGCTCTACTGGAGTGAATCTTCAACTTCTCAAATGAGCAAAGGGCATGTCCTGGTGCTGCCCTTAAGTAGGGATCAACCCAGCCCTTGAGCCTGGGTGGCAGCTTTGTTTGCTTAAACCACTTTCTCCCTGACTAGGGCTACATTTTGTCCTTCTACCAGAACAGTAATATCACTTTTGGCTGGTGGAGGGGTGGTGGTGGTGTTTGTTACTTTTAAAATAATTTGCGTGAATAAAAGCTACTGTGTGGATCCCTACTTTTATCAGGGAACTAGTATAACATTAGCTACACAAAAGTACTGCTGTGCTGTCAGAAACTGTCTAAAGGAAGGTATTTCTGTGTGTGTGGAGCTTTATCCTTCGTATAAAGCAGCTTCATATCCCTTGTTCTGCAGGATAGAGATGAAAACCTGAATGAATCCATTTCACAGTACTTACAGCTATGCATCCTGTCACAGAAAGACTGGTTTATGGCACAGGTAGACATTAGAAGCTGATTAAAGGGTGAAAAATGGCAGCTACTCATAGACCTTGGTAGAAAGACCAAGAAAGAATTGAAATTGTGTGGACTGCTGCAGAATTATAGGTTGTGGAGTGTTAGGATGAAGTATAGCCAATGTGTTAAAAATAACATAGCAGTATAGTGCTAGTAGTTTGTAAGAGTGTTCTGTAAGGGGAAATTGTGAAAGTATTTTTAGAAATAAAGGTGAACTTTTTACTGAGGCAAAGGAAGTGTTTGCTTTACAACATTAGGCGGTTTAGTACTTGATGAGGAAAGTGCTGGAATTAAGGCTTGGAAGACAATTCATGTATAACAATCTATTAAAATAGTCCTGATCTTTATATCTTCAAAGTGTAGTTTTTTCCATCAAGGGTAAAATTAATGACGCTTTGAAAACAGTGGGAAGTGTTTTCAAACTAAGAATGTTGCTGCACATCTGTATGCAAAATCTTAAGTCTTTTTGATTTCTTCTTATCCCAGCATCTTGGTTGTAATGAAGAAAGAACAATTTAACAAACTGAGAACTTGCAGCAGATAATATGGGGGAAATGTTTTTGGGTTTTTTTTTCCATTTGTATTTCTCAGTGATAGCTCTGAGGAGCGAAAACCTTCTCATGTGCTAATTAGTTTTCTCAGTAGGCCTACACGTATAAAAATAAAGAACTTCCTTTCCTATTTACTCCCAGAGTTTGGTACAAGGAGAGTGGTAAACGGATGGAACCTTTGAGTTGTTCTTTCTGCTTGGAAGCTGAAGTAGTTTAGTGTAGAGTGTGGAGAAGGAAGAAATAAGAGATTCTTCAAAAAAGAAGTACTTCCTAAAGTAGTGTTCACCTTAAGGATATGTAGTTTATACATCATCCTTAATATCTACGCTATAGATAGTCACAGACTAATCCTTACTGCAGTTTGAATGACAGTAAGTGAGATTTTTTTAAAAAAATTTTGTCATATTTGATACCGATTTTATAATTTTGTTTAGTCACTTTTATGATATGAATAAAATAGCAGCCTTTTCCATCTTACATAGAAAATATTGTACTACAGTCTTTTATCCCAGAATTGACCTATTAATGTAATTGATAATGCAATATGATATTATTTTTCTTAAAATAATTTTTAACTTACATATGACTTGATATCAGACTTACATAAATCCTGTTGGAGTGCAAAAGAAAAAAAACATGGTGAAGGTAAGTTTTAAATTTTTTATGTGAAGCCAAGACACTATTTTTTTTATAATTATCAGTAAACATAACACTCTTGCAATCTTAAAGTATGATTATACTTAGCAGTTTAGACATGATTAATTAAAGTAATTCTATAAATTCAATCTTATTGAATTTATGCTAGATTAGTTTAAAGGCATTTATGGGAACTTTGACAAACAGTTATTATTTATCAATTATATTGATTTTAAGTTGGCTTATGATAGGCTTACTGAGGTGCTGAAACTCTGAAGCAGTCCCATTAACTGTGCGCTGCTAGTTGTGGACTGTACTTCAGGGCAAGCAATTGCTGCCAGAATCTGAGCATCCGACCTCAAACTCTTCAGAGTAGGAAATGGGAGAACATCTCAGAAGAAGCACTTTTAAGCTCCTATGGTAAAAGCCTACCTTGACTGAAATTAGAAGTTCATTCTGCCCTTGATTGCAGAGGGGCAGTATTTCATGCCCATGATTAGGAAAATGAAGATTCTTCCCTTGATGCCAGAAAAAGGGATGACATACTGAAAAAGAATATTTGAACCAACAACTTTCCAGTGATTATTGGTCAGAATGTCAAGAATTTGCATGTATTTACATGTGAAATGTGTACATGTGTAAACAAAACAAAGTTGTTTTTGCTTTCTCACTAGAAGCCTGGAGTGTGTATACTGGAAAATACAAAACTGAAATTTGGCTGGGGGAGGGCCAGAAGAGGAGGGAGAAAAAGAGAGTGAGAAAAGTAAAGCAGTATAGTTCTGCCTTTCAAACAGACATGCACCTGGGTCAGCATACTGTGGAAATCCTTTAGACCTTTGGCTTCCAGGCATAATGAAATTCAGTTTTGCCTGGATTCCCTTGTCTCTAACTATCTCTTTTCTTTTTGCATTGATGATTTGAAGCATTATGTTATTAAGGCAAAAAGTAGCCTAATAAATCACTCACAATTTGCAGTCTGCAGCATCATGAAGTTACAGTATTGTGTAGATACTGCAAGAATATCTGTTTTTCAGTGGTAGTTTTTATACTTCAGTTCACTCCGAGATACTCTTATTTCTTGCGGTTTGCAATGCAGAAACATGTAAACACTTTTTCAGATGAGTCTTGTGTAGAATGTACTATAACAAAAAGTAATGTTTTGCCTCTGCTTGTTTTCTTCTTTTTTTTGTTTTTGTTTTTTGTTTTGTTTGTCTTGTTTTGATTTGGGGTGTTTTCTTCTTTTTCTTTAGGATGGTGAGCCAGTTAGACCAGGAGTAGCCATGACAGATCTTGCTACTGGGTTGTATACATATGGAGCCATTATGGCTGGTTTACTTCAGAGGTATAAGACGGGCAAAGGACTGCACATTGACTGCAATCTCTTGTCATCTCAGGTAGGAGTTTTAAAAAAATCGCTTTTCATTGTGTAGATGTTTGAACCTAAGAATACCATTTTGACATAAAATAATGCAAATTAGTTAGTACAACTAATGACAACAATAGTAATGACAATAATGGCATTAAGTGACAGTTTCCTTATTCTGCCACTCTGGTAGTGACCATTTATATGACATGGTTATAGTTACTACTGCATTATGTTTGGTTCTCACTTTTCACAAAGGACCTCCATATTCTTTGAAAACATGGGTTAATCAAGGTTTATAGTATCCCTGAGATTGTAAGTAAGAGTTGCAGTAGGAAATATGAGATAGACAAGCATAAATGGTGAAACCACTGTTGGAAGGGAGGCCTTGGCACTGGGTAATATTACTACCAGAGTGACTGAATGACTTGTGCAAAATCACCCAGAGCAATCAAGTATCACCCAAGTGTCAAAGTAATGTAATCCAGGAGGTCTGCTTTTTGGCTCTGGGAATTAAAGAATAAAGTAAGCTTGAAGATGCAGCATTTTCTCTAAGCATGTTAAAGAGAAATCTTATCAAAATTGTAAAGACAAAGATGTTTTGATCATGAAAGATATACCATAGAACATGAATAATGAGACCTTTAAATTGTCTTTAAGCATCATTGGTGCAGTAATTTATAATTCACAAAAAGAAAGTGATGTTGGTGTGAGCTGCGTATGATTGGATGATACGTTGTCTTGCTGATGTAGATACCTGCTGGTAGCAACTGGGTATACAGTGCATAGGAATTTTTGTGTACGTTTTAAAATGTACATCAAAACTGTATGCAGTACTAATCAAAACTACTATAGTGCTCCATTGTTTTTGTCTTTATTCAATTGTATTTTTCTTCACATTATACCTGTCAGTACATTTGAGAGATGATAGAATGTCCATTGTGCAAAAAGTTGGCCCTGGTGTGAGCAGGAGGTTGGACAAGATGACCTCCAAAGGTTCCTTCCCACCTATATGATTGTATGATAATAATGATTGAGACTAATGATTGAGGTTGCTCTTGTTTAAATACCTACTGCTCTTGTTTAAATACCTACTGAAATCAGATCTGGAAAGGAGGGGAAGCCCTTGCTTAAATCAACAAAGAATTTTTCATTTGTTTCAGAAATGTTTGTAAGGACTGAACTTTTCATCATACTTATGTATATTTGTAAATGTTGTGTCTGTATTTGAAAAATATAATAAGCAGTTTAGAAAAACGTTTTAAATGTATATTAAACTTTTATTGACTATTCTGTATATATATATATGGAAGGTTTTTTTTGTTTGTGTAAGGTATCATAGTGCTTTATATTATGGCAGCTTCTCCTTGTGTTTTATATTATGGCAGCTTCTCCTTGATCTTTTTCATTTCTAATTTTATTAAAAGGACTTCCAGTAATTTCTATTAATTTCTAGAGTAATTCTGTTATTTTTTGATTCCTTGTTCCACAGTTTTTTGGCTTTTTTTAATGGAGCCTTCTTGATTATTATTTGATATTTTATCAAATGCTGGAAGTAAGAAGAGTTAAAGTTAGGTGTTGCTGTAAATCTCTTCTTTTATTTCACCTTACTTTGTCACCTCATTTGTCTTTAGAATCTTTTTTCCTTGGTTAAGATAGATTTTGCTATGCACAAAAGTATTTTCATATTGCAAAATTTCCATCTGAAGTTACACATCATCATCCTTTAGGCCACCCACTGCCATACACAAGAAAGGGTATGAAGACTTGGGTAGATGTTAGTGAATAAAGCATGATATGTGGTGTTTGATTTCTGTGAGCTTAGCTGAAGAAGTACTAAATGGTGAAGGGACAGTTTAGTGTTTCTATTTTTTTTTTTTTAAAACATTAACTCATTCCATGCTTGTTATCAAATGATAGTTATCTAAAAGTTATTAAGAAGTAATTCCATACATGCAGACTCTTATTGAAAAATAAGTATTTTTATTTACTTCAGTGCTGGGTAAATTAAACTGAAGTAAGTTGGTATTTTGGAATAGAGTATGGGTATAAGCTGTTATTCAGAAAACAGCTATTTTGTTTTAGATAAGCCTGTTAATTCAGTCCAAATTAACTTTAGGTTGTTGGCCCAAGACTGTAATGAGAACTCTTACTAAATTGGAAAAAATATTTATGGATGAGGTGCTGGGGTACCAAAAATAAACCCATGTGATCAATCCCATTAAAAAATGTGTTAAAATGAATGAAGAAAAATGTAACTGACAGCTGAATCTCTCTGAGAACATCTAGTTTTCCTGGTTCGTTTTCTTTCTTTCTGCAAAACTGAGGGTTATTTGTAAGTCTTTAAGGGTGATTGTACTAAGAAAGAGTAGCATAAATCTAAAAATGTAAAAAAAGAAATTACTCTTGCAGTACTACTGGTGGTAATGTTTTTTTTTAAAGGGAAGTTAGACAATTACTGTGATATGATCAGGTTCTTGAAAGATCCATGCTTTCGAAGGGGTTATGGTTTTACATACCAAGCTGAGATATCTAAAGCTAGCTCTTTCTCATGTGATGAATGTTTAAAAAGAATGGGCTTTTGAAGTCTCTCACGGATGCTGCCTAAACAATAAGGAACCTGAAGTTGTAGACTTTTACTTTGTTAGGTTCTTGTTGCAGTTGATTAATGGTGGGATCTAGAGGTCAAACAGATGCATCACAATAACTTTTTCCTTCAGTGTGAGTTTCACTGGAGTGTAGTAATTTTTAGTGAGGAAAAAAGGAATCTTTTTTTCTGTGTGTAAAACAAAAGTGCTACTGAACCATCCTCCTATTAATAGTGTTACGACAGCAGGGACCTGTATGAAACTTTTGCTTTTGTCACTATTCCATACACTGAGCTAATATAGCAGCATGCTTGCGCCTTTTGACCATCCCTTCATCTGAACTGAGAATTGTGAAGCTGGCCTTACACATATGTCTTCACTGGGCAGTGTTGATGACTTTGACTGTGTCAGAGAGGAAAAAAAAAACCAAAACCCAGGGGTTAAAGCACTTAAATAATTAGAAATCCCTGAAAACCCCTTGGTTTATTTTATAGCAAAAAACCTAGCTTTTTGCAGAAAACCATCACTTTTCTGCATGCCTTACAGAAATGCAAGACTTTTTTACATTTTTTTTTTTGCGGCGGGGAGGGCTGGAGGATGCTTTTGATATTAATTTCCTGCACAGATATGCTAATGACAAAGAACATTGAACTGAATTCAAGTGCCAATGAAAATGATCTGAAGCTTTTTAAAGAAATATCCCACTGACTGGCAAGTTTGTTTAGTATTTAACTGGTCTGTGTAGAATCAAATAAGTGAAATCCTGTTCTCTAAAGAAATGTTACTTTTAGAATATCTTAAAAAGACATCTTTCTTTCAAATTCTGCATGTCAAACATTTTTGCCCTATAGCTTTATAGTAGCTTATTACTACCAAAGAGGATTTCTTTCCCCTCAACAAAATAGAATTCTAGGATTTTATTGACAAGAGAGATACGGTGACCGCTAGGATGTGGTTTTGCAGTGAGTACTAACTTTCTGTATCTCTCATCTATAAACTTTTAACCCACGTCATACAATTCCTTTGAAATTTTTAGCTTTTAGATGATTTACAGTTGTCAGCTCCAGACCTTTCAGCATCTAAATAGTGTCCTTTAGATGATGCTAGTAAATAAGAAGGAAGTGGGTTTTGGATTTGGTTCCAATTATGCAATTGTGCCTTTTCTTCTGTTGTGGCTTCAAAAAAAATCTCTTGGAAGTTTTAATATCCTTCCTGTATTTAATTACAACCAGGCTCCAACAAATACTGTAATAAGTTGGTTTCTCTTGGATTGAAAATCTGCAAGAAGTATTTTACATTTAACATTTCTGCAATTTTGGAGTGTATTTTTTTTCCCAGATTCCACAGACAGGATAATGTGGTTAATATTGTTTGTATTATATGATTGTTCATCAGACACTTCTCTGCTTCTAATTACTATGTTTTAGTTTGTATTTGCCATAGCAAACTCTTAATCTCCTCTAAATTTTGAAGTGACCCTAGAAAAACCTAGCAAATTGGTATAAAATAATGTAATATTCCATCTTTGTGCTTTAGTTTGGCAGTTGGTTTACTGAGATAATGGTGAGGTTTAGAAACTATTAGTTTTTGTTTCTGCATCACTTTTTCCCAAGATGACTGTGTTTAAGGCTTATCTATTTAAGGTGCTTTAGTGCTCTCTATTCAGGGCTTTCATGACATGTCTTTTACAAATTGTTGTGTATAGGTGAAACTGGTAACAATTACATACTGCCTGCAGGATATATATGGCTTCACAGCATCCTTGAGCAGTAAGTTGTGTGAGAAATACCAATCTTAGAACTCAAATACTGTTCAGGTGTCTTGGCTGTGTCTTGTTGCTTCTCTGCTTGCTAACTGAGAGTTGTGAGTTGACTGAATACAGAAAGAAAATCTGCTTTTTAAGAGGTCATTGCTGCTGGTGATTTTGGAGTACAGCTAGGAGGACTGTTACACAGTTGTCTTGGGTATGGTTTGAATAAGTGGTTCATTTTTACAAGCTTATAAAGCATCATCTTTGCAAAACATTGTATTCTTAATCTCCATCATGATAAAAAATTGTGTATGCACTGTATGGAGATGTTTTTTCCACTGCATAGCTCTGCTATGGAAAGATAATAAAATCTGAATTAATGTGAACATTTCTTTAAATATATACTATGCATTAAACATTACTTGGCTACTATTCTTGATAATTTCCATTGAGGACCTCAGTATAACTAAGAACAGAACTTATCCCTCGGGGTTTTAAGTAGCCAGAATTTTATTGAATAGACCAGAAGACCATACTAACATGGCAGTAACTCAATTTAATATTGGCCTCTGTGGAATGTGTGTTGTGATTTCTAATGATTAGTTATGCAAAAAGTCGTTGGCAGATCATACTCCAACTAGATCTTGGATTTATTTAGTGGCTTTCTTTACTCTGTAAACAGAGTACGTACCCAGATTGCAAGGGAATTTCTTCTTTAGCTGCTATCTGACAGTAAATTCTGTGCCTCTTTGTCTTTGCTACTATTGTTCTTGTGCTAATGAAACTAAGCCTGAATGTGTTGCAGCTTCATTTTCCTGTGTTGAGCTACCTCTGTCATCAATTAGAGAAAGACTAGGAAGGAGATAGAAAAAATATGCCCCTTTAATACATAATAAAAATAAAATGGCTATCTGGAGTGGTTAGGGGAGAGAGTTTGAAGGCAAAGGAAGACATTTCTTTTAATGAGTTTATTATTTAGATGACCTTTGAATAAGGGTGTAATTCTGGAAATGGAATCAAGATGTTTGTTGTAGTTTATTACCAGCAGATCATATTTTGGGATCATGCAAAGTATTAGGAGAAGAAGGATAAACTGGGTAGGTTCAAAAGAAATGGGAATGATTTAAGCAACTAGTAGCAGAATAAGCACTTTTAGTGTACCCCAAAAGCTTACCCCTCCCTATAAACTCATGGAAGCCTTCAGAAGTCATTCTGTAAATTGGTCAAATTTGGGTAGGGCCTTTCAACACCTTATGCGCTACTTATTTATATAAATAGCAAGGAAAAGGGCTGTAACTTGATGGAAGAGGTTTCAATTTTATGTCATGGAAAATTTTAAGTTAGCAAAACAACTGATATCTATGTGCTGTTGAATCTCTGGAAATCTAATAAACCTTAACAAGTATGTCATTTTTGGGTATGCTAATGGAACGCTAGCTAAGGTTTGAACACGGCTTGGTTTGATTGCCTCACATAGGTCTGATTGAAATTTCTCTGTAGACTATAATTTATAAAAAAGCTGAAGTAAAGGATGATGCTGAAACAAATTTGGACTACTGACTTTTTTGGTCTGATGGAGTTCTGCTGCCGTGACTCTGTTTTTCTCCATGTTTGTATTATTCAGCACTGTACTGTTTCTGGCTCATCAATTAAATTGCGAACTCTTTAGTGACATGTGATTAGGCCAGAGCTCATAATTCATTAGTTATGTATTATAATATAGTGAAAGCTATAAAAAAAAAGTATTTGGACTCTGGTTTAGGACTTCTAAAAGAGGTATCCATTAAACTCTATCTAAAAGTCAGAGTTCAGTTATTTGTAAAAATGCTTTGCCTCCTTTGGAATGAATATTTGTAGTACTCTGATAAAAAATTATGTGAAGTTATTTTCATTCAAGCTTACTCTAATATAACATTTTGTTTTTTTGTGTTACTATTTAAATATTTTTGTAGATCGATTAAAGAAAAACTTTCTTCTTCAGAGAATCATTTACAAATTTGTTGTCAGTATTGAAAATGCATTATCAGGCAGAAGTGCCATATTTTGACTCCAGACTCATTGGTAATACTAACCCACTTATTTCTCAAATCAAATAGAACTTTGGACCACGTTTCTCTGACTTTTATGCTGTTTAACAGCTCAGTAGATGAGCCACATCTGCATTGTGGACAGCATTAAAGAGCTCAAAAAAGCATTGTGGACGACTGAATGGTGGGTGTTCATTAACGCTGCAGAGGCACAGAAATACAACCTTGTGCATTGTAAAACATGCTATTTCAAACATTTCACTGAATTGCATGCGTTTGTTTCTTGTGTCATCCCTGTAGTTACACATTAGCACATAAGTACTTAATGGGCAGTGTCCAGAGATCTTTCAGTGTTACAACTAATGCCAGTGTTGTTCTGCTGAGATAATACTCTTACGACTAGAGGAGATTTGGCTGTGGTAATAGGGGTGGAATATTTGCACATTTCTCACCCAACCAAATAGACATGGCTTGTTTCTGTATGTGCCTCCCTATGTATCAAATTAAAAATCTAGGAACCTACCTGCTTGCACTGCTGCAGCACAAGCTGTTGAAATTACTATTATTTTTGTGGAGGGACAATTCTCCCCAGGTAAGATGAAAATGACGTTGTCAGGAGCAGACAAGCACCCTTAAGATTCTTTTTTCTGTGCAAGTATTCATGCTGATAAATGTGGAGACAAAGATGAGTGCTGTAAATGGTTAGGTGTTATGCATATTTTCATTGTAAATGGCACTGTTTCTAATCACAAGATCAAAAGTGAAAAGTGCCTTAGTACAGCTTTTTTTGGATTTTGGCAGCTTTCCATGGAAAAGCATCCTTATTACTGATCAAATAAAACAACAGAATCCTTCACAATGTGTATGTAGCATTCAAATTGGAGCCTCTGGATACTAACCTATTACAAATAATAAGAAAAATTGTTCTAGTTATTCTGATGCCTATCCTCACAGGTAATTAATTTTTATATGAGCAAAATCTGTTTGTCTGGATTTTATTTATGTTTTGCTCTTTTCATTCTCAGCTTTCAAATACAGCTACTGTTTTTAAACTCAAATTGTTCTGTGTTTCGCAAGTATGCTTGCAGTTCTTTTCATGAATAGAAGCCACTCTGAGAACTTGATCTGTGCTATTTTCTAGACAATCAATGAAATACAACCAGACATCACTACATAGAATTAAAAATGAGATAAGTTGTAATTCATATTAAATGCATAGGTTCTTGGTGGGAAAGGCTATAATTAAGGAATTGTATAAGAAAATGTGTTATAGTATGAAAAAAACTATAAAATGTAGCAGAAGAAACATTTTGTCAGTTAAATTTTGCCTGGACTTAGTAAAGCCATGTGAAAATACAGAGTGTAATGCATTTAATATTTCAGTGGATATATATTCTTTCTTCAGACAAGATGGAGACTTAAGGAAATGATTGTAGTAGTGTCATTTATAGTTAAGGTTTTCTGATATGTCTGTTATCAGAGTCTGATTTTAGTTTTTATAACTTTGCCAAAGTTTTAACTGTTTTGGCTGAATTTTCCATGTTATGGAATTGTGAAAAAGTGATTTGTTTTCAAAGTTACTATTAAAATGATTCATCTGTTTCTAGGAACATGTTATTGGAAAATATATTGATGGGCTTTTTTTTTTTTTTTTTTTCATCCTGAGAAACTCAATGCCTTCATTCTTTGGAGTGGAAACTTGAAATCTGGCAGATGAATCACCCTTGTTTCAGGGAAGTGTCTTTTGAAAGGAACTCAGAGTGGCGGAAGGTGCAATGTGTACAACATATGACATGCATAAAGCCTGGTAGGGACTCTCTGGGAAATTCGGTGGAGTGTTTGGGCTGTGTGTTCCCAAATAAGTTAAAAGTAAATATTCAATAAGTACCTACTAATTAAATGAGTCAGAAGCTTGATAGAAAAGTACTATAGGACCATATGATTAAGGTTCGTATGTAAGTGCACCGAGATCTTGCACAGAGTGTACAGACTAACTTTGGAGTTCTTGTTTTTGGTGGGGGTTTTTCTGGTTTTTTTTTTGTTTGTTTTAACCTGAATATTCTCTTTAATAGAAATATTTTTTTTAAAGTGACAGATTCCTTAGAGCTGTTCCTGTGTTATTATGAAGCTGAAACAGGAATTTTTCAGTGGTTGTAGTAGTATGTTTTTTACACTTTCAGAAAAAGCTTATTAGTATTTTATTTTAATCAAGAAAATGTAATTTATTCTTCATTTTAAAATCTTGCTTTCTTCAACCAGAGCTCATTTAAAATAAATCTCCCCCCCCCCTCCCCCCCCCCCCCCGCCAGTGCTGTCTAATAGATTCTATGGTCAGAACTTTTATTTCTGATCCTTCACCTAAAATTCATCTGAGTGTGTGTAGGTTTGTTGTTTTGGTTTGTTTTTGTTTTTTTTTTTTTTTTTTTTTTTTTTTTTTTAAAGTGGAGACTAAGGAGAGAGAGTCCATCTAACATTTACTTTCTCTTGAAACTGTGTGCTGAATAATATATTTTTGAAATTTCAAGTCCTACATCTGTTAGTTGCATCGATCTTTGCTATTGTTAATACTAATTTAATCTTAATCAGGAGATGATCTCTATGCTGTGGGAAGCACAGAAGTGTTCATTCTGGTCTTTTATAAGCTCTAAATAGCTCATTAAAAAAATCATTTGTAGATCAGTTCTTTTTATTGTTGCATTTCGCTGAACTCAGCACTTCTCTGCTATGCAAATGCTTTGTGTTTTTGAAGATGCCTCAGTTTCTCTATATTTATGTAGTCTAAACTTTGTTTTTTTTAATAAAGCAAAAGTTGTTTTCAGCCATAATTTTCACACTAAAAAAGTATCTACACAGTTGTGCACTTTAAAGTCTGTTTTGCTTTCTTTAGCTTTCTTCCCCTCTGAGAATCCGTGTTCAAGATAGGGTTTTCAAATACATTATCTTTGTTTTTCTCATTGCATGTATTTTTTATTGTTTATAGTTCATTAAGCACCTCCTAGCATATGATTTCTGTGACTGTGATTTGCTGTGTGCTATTTGATCAAGTGGCTAACTTTAATCAGCAAGTGCCACAAGCTGCATGTGATTACTAGCAGGAGTTGGATACTTGCTTAAGTGTCTGGTTGGAAGGCCCTAAAACAGGCCCTAATATGAGACCTGTTCTAAAATTGTAGTTCTTTGTCATTAAGGATTTGATTTTATCTTTACAAGATTGTATTTGTGTCTAGGTGTATACGATTTGCTGATGATTCAATGCCAGGAGTTTTCTTTTTTGAAGTGTGAATTCATGATCGCTTCCTGGAGCTTCACATTAAAAGAAATCAGCATCCCTGGGAAGAAAACACTTTTTACCCAGAGCACAGTGTTCACAGAGCATAATGTGACCACAGACATTTTCTACAGGGGGTGTAGACTCTTTAATAGTAAGCCTTGGCCTACGTGATAGTAGTCTTGCTTTTTTAGTTAGCTTTTGCAGGCCTCTTCAAAGTCATTCATGGAATTTGCTGGTCTGCAAAGCACTGGTTGAAAGCAGCTTACAGTACTACTGGCTCTTGAAGGCGAGGGAGAAAACTACGTGGAGAGGGATTATGGGACAACAGTTGTGAATTCAGGAGAAGGTCAGACCTGCTGCCTCGCACAGTTGTAGGGACACCACTAGAGAATTTGTAAAATCTTGCTCCTTTGTGGGCAGTGGCTCTGCTCTGTACTTGCAGGTAGGGGTGTCTGCCCAGCCTATGGGTGTATGGCACTCTTGAGCTGATTTTTAGCTCTTGCAGAGCTTTCAACTCCAGGCTAGATGGGAGGCCTTACATGTCCAGACATAAGGTGATGTTCGTTGACAGGCCCTGGGAAGGCTGTGGCTTCCTGCTGGGGCCCGGTGGAATGGGCTGCCTTGAATCTTGGCGGCTTTCTTGCCTCTGTGCGAGGCTGTGGTTCCTGCTGCCCAGTTCATTCTTGCAGGATTTTGAAACGCAGTTGCTTGCCTAAAAACTGGTAGAACAGTACCGTTCATTGTGGCATGGTGCCATATCCTGAACCAGTTGGGTCAATGCTTAGGATGTAACATAAAACGTGCGTGCACTGTCCATGGCAGCAATGAGGTGATTGCAGACTAGTAAGAACTTATTTCTACTCTTATTAAACCTTGTGGCTAAATGTAATTAGACTTCAACTGGAAGGGTGGGGTTTTCTTCTGAATGGAGTGGGGTTTTCTTGGTAGAGATAGAGGTTTTTGATTTTGATGTTTTGGTTTTTTTAATGAAAAAAACATTCAAGAAGCAAGAGCCGAGGGTCACCCCATGCACATGTCCACGGAAGCAGCTTCAATACAAATATACAAATGAGAAGGGTGATGGGGGTAACTGCAAAAGCAAAATTAGTCAAACTTGAATCTTGATTTATTAGTGTCAAACTATTTATTGCAAGATGGAAAGGGGAAAACATGTAAAACAGTAAGATCAATCATTAGGTAAATACTAGAATAGGATCAGTGATTTTAAGAGAGCTTTTTTAGTGTACACCAAATGAGGATTGTGGTCTTATGTTCAATTTTTCTCATGTAAAGATCTTTTTTCCATGTCATCGGAAGTGTGGAAAAGGTGTAAGTGGAAGATTATTGGCCTTTGCACAATAGAAGACACTGAAATTTTCCAGGATGATTTTTTCTACAAAGTTATAAATTAATATTTGCATTACTAGTTCAGTAGTATAGTGTAAAATAAGTTATCTGTGCTGCTGTAAAATGCCTGTGTCTCAAAGTTCCTAAAAGACAGTCTACATGCTTACTTTAAGAAAAAGTAAACAAAGAATGAGGGAAAAAAACAAATTAACTGGCTAAGAGTCAAAGCCTTGTTAAGATATGTGGCAGGAAAGCAGGCACAAAATTGGAGGGAGAAGAAAGTAAAGAATATAATTAAAATGTTATTTTTTCCTCTTCCCAGTTACCTGTCTTCTTTTGTTATTCATACACACTTGTTGAACTTGCATGTAGATGATTGATTGACTCAGTGAACTCATTGTAATAAATTATGTTTGATGTGCTATCTTGAAAAAAATCTTTTGAAATTCTGTCTCTTCTCTTTGTCTGCTCACCTTGTGGCTTTTAATATCTTGGTTCCCATCTGTCTGATTCCATCATAAGCTGAGCATAACTTTTCAGACCTTAATGCAGCTTTCTTTTTGTTCTGGTTTAAGTAAGTATGTAACGCAAATATGTGATTTGGCCATCAACAATAATATCAGAAAGGAATGTTGAAGTGTGTGTTCCTTTTATTGATGTGAAATAATGAAATGCTTATCTGTAGATATTTGATAATACATATTTACAGTGCATAGATCTGTCTCTGCAAGCAAATGAATACAGAGATGTCTGTATCATTGTATTACATCTGCTTTAATGTTACAAGTCCAAAGGTTACTTTTAAGGATTAGCTCTTAATTAAAGGAGAAAAGAAATGGGTCTATAAGGTTTCAGGAAAGCAGTTTTAAATATAGATTTAAAAATACTTAACTGAATGTGTAATACAGATCCCAAACTTCATTTTGAGAGATTGATTGTACTATAGATATTCCTACTGCAAGAAGTGTCTCTAGCAGTGAGGTCCTGAGTCTTGAATTACAGGGGAATTTGGAGAAATAGATTTATTTTCTTAAAAACATTTTTTCTAGGGAATATAATGTCTGTAGAAATGTTCAGTTGGGATATCTTTTTTATGCTTATAGTTCAGCAGTTTGCTTGACAACTATAAGGTATAGGTAGATAAATTCTTTGTATTCTTTATTAAGGATGTAAAATGTGTATGCTGAAATATTTTTTTGGATAGTGCCTTTTTAGTGAGAGTAAATCTTTGGAGAGACCAGGGAGAATGAACTGAACCAGGAAGAGAGGAAAGGGAAAGGCATGGCACTGTCTATAAGAGTTTCATGGGACAGTAGAAATAGAATCATCTTCTAAGTCTGCTGAATTCATCAGAGAGTTATGAAAGGGGCAAAAGGCCACAGAGTTCGCTCAACTAAGTGTGTTTATACATAAAACACAAAGCACTGAAATATTTACTTTGATGTGGTCAATATAAGTTTATTTGTATGATGGTGATACTACTACTACTACGACTAATTCTTTTTGGCTGGCTGATTTGACTAAGAACAAGGTATCCAACTCAGAGAAGGAAGTTAAAGGGAACCAAAAGCCTTTTTCCTTCATGATTTATTGAAAATACAATAATAAGTAAACCAGTTTCAGCAGGATACATAGGCATATGCATTCAAGCAAGTGCTCAGTACATTGACTGAAATGGAATTATTCTTCAGACTAAGTATCATGTTGAACTGAGGCCTTGTTATAGTCTAAGCAACTTTTAGTTCCAAAATTGCTGTCTTTACTAAGCTTCTGACTTCCCTGGCATTTGCTCTCTATTGCTACTGAAAAAAAATCTTTGAGCAGAAGCTTTAGTGGCACAATTCTAATACCTGGCAAGTATTATGTTTTAATTCTTTTTTTTTTTCCTATGGTACTGTGAACAAGTGCTTTGGAGAAATCTAGATGTGTATGTTTTCCACCATTGTAAGAATTATATTCATCTCGTCGAGAAAGCTGAAGCAATTTGCAACGCTGTGTTAAAAAGATTTTTTTTAAGGATAGAAGTTTTCTTGTGAAACTTCTTGTGAAGAATTTTGTTTATGAAACTCACAGCTCTATTTCTACAGCATAGAATAGAAACAATAAATGGAATGAAACCTTGGCTCCATTATATTCAATATCAATATTTTAGGATTTCTGTTTCACTAGGTTTTAATTCACTATGTCCTTCCCAGAGTTAAGTTTGGTATAGTGTTTCCTTCTAGAAGTGTGAAAAGTTAAATGCATGTATCACAGAGGGCATTCTTGTGTCTTTAAAAGTAAAAGCCCCTTGTAGTGGATGCATCTCACCGGTCAGTGAAATTTGTGTGGAATACAGCAGCTGTGTAGTGTTACACATGAATACAGAGGAATATCTAATGATTAATATTTCATCATCATTGCATAGCCATTTGCTGTGGTAGAAAAAATATCACTATGGATTGTGACCCCAAATTGAAAAATGACAGGAATGATGGGTCTAGGGTATGTGTTATTAATAAATAACACACTTTTGTGACTCATTAAACTCTCTCTGTAATAACGGTGTGTTTCATTCTATGTTGCTGAGGAAAGTTGCAAACCAGAAGAAAAAGTCCTTTCTACATACTCCCAGATCCATTTCCTTAATTGCTGAGATTTTCCTGGGGACTGAAGGACAGACTAGACATTGTTCAATGTTTTAGCTGAATGAAGTGACACTGGGCTATAATAAGCTGCAGCTGAAATCCAACTACAAAGTGTTTTCCAGCAGTACTCAGGAATAAGGCATTGTATTTGTAGTTAGTATATACGGATATAGTTTTTGGCAGCAGTTACATTCTTATTTGCTGTATATTTTCCTAGGTTTTCTGGTGGGCTAAATCACTGTATCTATGATTTACTGTTAAATATTTGCTTTAAATGTGAGAATGACACATTCACGTTGCCTTTTCAACATATATGGAAAAAAGAGAAGAAAATGAAATGGCATTCTTTTTCTAGAAGTTCTGATATAATTAACGTATTGGAATGTGAATGGTGGACTCTGAATTTATTACTGCATGTTTTGATGTAGATTAGACTGATTAGTAGGCACAGGATAGTGTAAACACTTGGATCATCATAGCGAATGTCTTCCATCTAAAGGGAGAAATATGAAGAAAATAATATTTTTGGAAAAAAATGGTCACATGGCCTATTGTTTAGGCAAGCAGTTGCACTTACTGGCACAACTAGTTAACAGCGTAAAACAAATATATTGTGTCTGGCTAATTAGTGATAACCTTACATGCTAACTGTAATGCTTTATTGCGTTACTTGGCTTCAGATATAGTCACACACTATATTCTCTTGGAGAAATAAGAATAAAGAATCTGCCATTGATTATAACAGAACCACTGATTTTCATGCATTACTGCATCATAAATGTTCACTTCTTTTTCCTAAGATATAGTCACGCTTACAAAGTATATATTTATCCCCTCAAATTATGGTTACTAAATTAGCATGCCATATTTTTCACAAAATTAATCTTTTTCCAGTTTTGTCTGTCTGACTAATAACTTGATAAATCTCTCCTTATCTTCTAATGGCAGATGATTTATCAAGGCCTACCACTTAATTAATATTACAGAGCATGTGGGGAGCTGAAGAATTCAGAAGTATTTTCCATAGCTTGGACATGTAAAATGAGAAGCATAGGAGAAAACAAACATAATCTTGTAACTGAGAAAAGGCTTTGTGATTTAAGCATGGGATTGAGGTTCAGGAAATGGTGAGTTCTATCCCACAAATCCATCATGCTTCCCCCTAGACGTTGGACAAGACACTGATTTTTTCTTTGCTGCAGTTGACCATTCTGCAAAATATTTGGGGTAATACTGTCTTATCTCTTAGGGTAGTTTAATGCTAGATTTGTCTAGCATTACTGGTGTTATAGGACACATATTATTTTTTGAGTTTATTGAGTTGTACTTATACAAGCACTTCCATGATATAGATGTAGCCTGAATTTTTTCATATTGAAAAAGTGTACATAATATGTGATATATAAAGGATACTTTTGTGGCATAAATATTTTAACTTATGTGTCTGAAGCACATAGAAATAGACAGAAATCTCACAGAAGTTGTCAACGAAGGTTTGGCTTTCCTGAATACCTTACTTTTCCTCCATTTCCAGGTTGCATGTCTCACTCATGTAGCAGCTAATTACCTTAATGGCAAAGTTGAAGCAAAACGCTGGGGTACGGCTCATGGGAGTATTGTTCCGTATCAGGTAAGCAGAAAGTATTAGGTTTTTTTGCTCTTGGAATTAATGATTTTGTGTATTATGAGACTGAGAACTGACTTACTTTTCCCATGACCTGTTGTGTAATGTGTCTGTGTCTAGGTAGGACAAGGTTCTGTTGTTCATTGTCATTTCTGCATTTTGAATATTTCTTCATCAGCAGTGGATTAGTAACAGAACACTGAAATAGATCAAAGTTGTTTGCTGAAATTGGATGACTTTAAAGCTGGCTTGATGACTTGATTGGTTTTCATCTGACAGAGAAAGCTTTTTTTTTTAAGGGTTACCTGACTTCCATACCAGTTATAAACTGAAATCTTTTGCCTCTGAATTTTGGTATTTTTATCTTGTGAGTCTACAAGAACAATATAAGTGACCATGAAGATCTGGGAGTTCTACAAATTTGTCATTTTCTATTGATTTTGCTACAAATCACAGTGGCTCAGTGAGACAACAGGTTGGCAGAAGGAATCAACCAGACCTCAGATCTCCCCAGCGGAATTCATAGTCTGTAGACTATGAAGTTGTAGACTAAGGAAGGATTGAAATTCCTTAAAATAATGGACTTTCATCACACAAATGAGCACAGGAAAAAAAAAATTACTGCAAGTTTTATCTTACTTCTGGCTAATATGGGAAATGCTTCCAGTAAGCAAAGAAAATTTTGTTCTTTTCTAGCTGATCATTTTGTGTTCTTGATCGAAGTCATGTGAACTTATGGAGACTTGGGCATATATTTAATTTAAAATATCTATTCTTTATTTCATAATTTTTGACACTTCTCATGAAATAGTCATGTTCGCAACTAGCTAGGCAGAGCCTGGATTTCTTAATTTCTGGCCAGAGTCCTTTAAATCCTGAGAGGGACAGTTCCCAGCATTTGTCTGGGAGAACTGCACCTAAACACCACTCAGTTTCTTTACCATCTCCTTTCTTTTTAGAGAAAGTGAGGGAAACTCAATGTATTGTCTTCTTCCCAGTGGTGAAGATAGTGGTGATCCTAACATTAGAAGACTTGCTGCTTGTGGCCATAGAAACTGAAGCAAAAATCTTCCGTCATTAAGCAGAACCCTATCACTGGCTAGTATAACAGTCAGGCCTCCTCAGGTCTAAAAGCAAATCAGTTGTTTTTGTAAGAGCTAAGTCTACTTGAGCTAGGAGACTTTCTCCAGTACATACCACTGCATAGTCAACTGTCTTGTTATGAATTAGCTAGAACAGATTGCAAATTACTGCAGACCGATGCATAGTCAACTGTCTTGTTATGAATTAGCTAGAACAGATTGCAAATTATTGCGGCTCTTTCTGCAAGGATGAGTTTGGTCCTGCAGTATTCTTGTCTCAGGTGTAGGGCAGCACAGCTATGGCTGTGCTGCTCTCTGGTTGGCATGGCATAGCAGTACAGCTGTGTTTTCTAGAACCAGCTCTGCATGACCCAATGTAACCAGGCATCCACTACACAAGGAGTTACATTCTGCTGTGTTTCTGTGATGTGACCTTTTGGTGCAAGCCTTTTTGAACTTTGGTATGTTGAAAGTATAAAACAGATCTGAAGTGTCTGAAGTTTGTATAAGCAAAACCAAAAACATGACTAAACAAAACATTTTATCTTCACCGTACTGCATTTGGCTGAGTAACTGAAGCTTGCATTCTTTTATGTCCTTTTGCTTTTGTTTTTCCACAGTCAAAATGAAAAGAAAAGCATACATTGAGTATCCTGTGTTTCTTTTTTCATAGACAGCTCTCTAGATATACAAAATTCGAGGAGATTGTTTTAGCTATCTTCTGGTTTAATCTCCATTAGTCAACATGTGAATAACTTTTTCTTTTTTTAAATCCTATCTAAACTATGGTTCCTGTGTTTCTGTATGCTGTTTCTGTAGTAGATATTAGAAATATTACCTCAATATTATAAACAATTTTAATCTGAATTTTCTTGTTCATAAACCAGTAATTAGGGTGGATTTACTATGGGTGGAGTTGTGTGTGTGTGTGTGTTTATGGCTCATCTGTTAACATTCCATCAGCTAGCATGGTTATAATTTTGATTGTAACCATAAGTATATTATGCTTTCTAGAGTTTATTTTTGCCTTTACTAACATAAGCTATACTTAGACTGCAAAGCTCTTCAGAAACTTGAATTAACCCTCACTGTTGCTATTATACTGCTTTTATAGTTACTTCCATAGCTCATTTGTAATATAGTTTAGAACAGAACTCTGAAACCTGACTTTTGTCCCTCATCCTGGTTATTGAATATACTGTCTTTTGCTTACTAAACTAATATGTGACTATTAAAGTGCAAATTTTTATAAATAAATTGGGGTTTTTTTTTGTTTCAAGATATTTTGTGCAAGAGAACTATAATTTTTTCAAATAATAAAAGTCACATTTTGGAAAATTGAATTTCTGTATGTTTTAGAAAAAGTATGTGGTGGTGAACTGTTGGTTTTTTTCTTATGTCCTCAGCTTTATTTTGTTTTCATTTGCTGTATTTTGAGTTTTCACACAGGTAATAAATTATAACTTTGAAGTGATACAGAGCCTGCAATCTTGCTAAAAAGCATCAGACTGTGTTAAATCATGGAAGACTAGGTCAACATGAGAGATCCTTTTATAGATATTATAAAGGCAAGATCTAAATAATTTATGTCATCTTTCTGCATGACGAAAGTCTGATCAGAGTCACGCTAGAGCACTGACCAAAATTTAATAAAAAATACATGTCGAAAGCATCTTAAATATGTACATAAGTAGTACTTTTTTGCTTACAGTTGTCAGTGTTCTAGTGCTCTGTTTAACACAGTAGTGTATACTGAATGCTGTTGTAGCTTTTATTTCATTGAACTTCATGTGAATAATTTTGTTCGGAATATCTTTGCAAATGGCTCTATTTTTTTTTCTATTTACAAGGCCAAATTTAACTTTGAGTATATCTCTGTAATTTCACTGAATTCCCTGTTGCTTCTTGACTGAAAAACTAGCAGTGTAATTTGTCCCTGAATGTGTTCTCTAGATTGACCTTTCTTACTTCTCCTTGTATTTAAAAACATAAAAATTGAGCATTAATGGACACCTGGGTTTTCCCTTTCCTGAAACTACCAAGATGTGTAGCACCTTTGAAAATCTATTTCTGGTCTGAGCAACAAGCTCTTAGTAAAAGAGATGTAAAGTTTGGTGTGCAAGGACTTTCATACTCTTTTAAGGTTTTTCTCATTTGCTGATAATGTGCTGTCTTTGTGGCATGATCATCTGAAATGTCTGAGTTTTCAGTTTTGTGTGCTCATCACCAGAACCCAAAGGAAAGGATTTGAACTTCTTTTGAGTGTACAATGTTTTTCAGGGTTCTTGTAAAGCTGTCTGTAAAGCTTTGCTGTAGGTTTTCTATGGAGGTGAACTTCGCAATGTGCCACAAAGATGAAGAACTCTAGATTCTAATCAACCAAAATCAGAAATAGATTTTTGAGTGCTGAACCCTTCATGAGAAATTATCTACTTTGAGCATATCTGCTTTTTAATCAGAGTGATGTAGTTTGAATAGGTCACTCCTGTGATAGTGCATGTAATCAGATCCCAATTTGCTTGGTTTCAAGTATTAAAATACAAACGTTGAGTTCTGGGCTGTATCTTAAATGTAAGTAGTGCAATTTTTTTAAACAAGTTTCTATAATGAGACACCTTGTTTACCCACAGCTGCTCCATGATTATCCAAAGGAAATCAGGGGCTTAAAAGCATCCGGTTTACGTAATTGTGCTGAAAAGTAAAGTTGTATTACTGTCTTTCCTTTGAAGTGATAAGGTCTTCCCTCATTCTTGTGGTTTCAGCAATGTAGCTATCTTGCCTGTACCATGTGTGAGATCTAGACCTTCACTTTTTCATCTTCCAATTGGCCCATTCGGAATGGATGTTCATTCTCCTGGGGAAGTCTGTTGTAACCTGCGTGTTTACAGGATGTTTCCTGTGGCAGCTTATCACCCTGCCATCAGACACCTGGACAACTGTGCAGCACTTTCAGAGGCAAACTTTCAGCAGGAGGTATAGGGCTGTTTCCTCTTGGGCCATAATGGTGAAACTCTCTTTAAAAACTGAGAAACCAAGCTCTTACAGATATCCCATCTCCTCCCCCCCCCCCCCCCCAAGAATATGATATTATTTCTGTTCCAGATTTGGTCCTAAGACTCACAGGGTCTTCTCAAGTATACTTCAATATATTTTCAGAATATGCAAAGGGCTCAACCATTCTGCACAGAAGTTGAAACCACAAGACAGGAAAGAAATTATTGTTTTAACCAATTGCCTTTTCTGTTGACTGACCTATGCATTGCCATAACTCATCAGACCCGGCATTAATGTTTTTTATATTAGAGCATCACTTAGATTCTTTAAGCATCAACTTCTTGTTGTGCTAGGCATAAAATTTCCTTCATATGAGGAAACTGTCTCTGGGTCAAAGGCCTTGGAGTTGAAATGTGTTATGAAAACCAGAGTATAAGCTCACAAAGAAGTGAAAGGTATGAGGTAGTAGGAAGATGAGTATAGTCATAGATATAAATATCTCTGCATTATTTTTAGCATCTGCATCTCATACTTTTTACTTGTGGAATTTCATCCTGTCCAGGAGTCTTACAAAGAAAATCCCACTCATGTCACTTATGTCTTATCACAGGAACAGAGGAATGCAGTAAGTTGTTACTTACCTGATTCATCTGGCAGAGATGCTTTTCATACAAAGGAACAATGTGCGCCTCTGGAGAATCTCACAGAAATTTTCATTGCTCTTTTTTTTCTTCTTCTTCTTCCAGTGGAGAGGGCAACAGAATAATGTCAATCATTCGGAAATTTCAAACTGCTTATTCCACATAAGAATGGTGATGTGTAGTCATTTTCTTTTCTGTCTTTATGTGGTTTTATTGGGATACTTCTGCAGTTGATGTGTCTTGGAATAAAAATCAACAAAGAATAGAACTTGGATTGTTTGCAAAGTTTTGTTTTGTGCATGATACTCTCCTTCTTAAATAAGTCCAAAATGGTTGTTATGGAAGAAAATCTTTCTGCTCTGTAATGGCTCAATCTAGGAGAAAATGGAACTTATGCACAGGAAAGAAATAAAATACAGATTTTTTTGGTGGGAGTTCTACATTCAGGAAATGCAAGACGACCCTTCTTACTCTGTGAACCTTATCTACATAATACTCACCTGGACTATTTAGACTGTCTTGGGGGCCCATTGTCCTATATTGTTCTGAGCAATGAAATATCACTGCTGAAAGTATTGCCCATTTGACATGAAAATCAAATGTATTCACAGATCAACTGAATAGAAATTTTGTGCTCTCAGGCAGCAGTGTGTGCTCTCACACTGTACGGTTTCAGTTTCCAAAGAACAGTTTGGCCATCCTCAAGAGACGTGTCTTGACTCATATGATGAATACCCAATCTCCCAGATACTTTAGTTGCCTAGTGTATCTCCTCGAACTACTTACCTTCAGGTTTGTTTTTTTAACTAGCTGCTTCCTTTCTATCTTTATCTGACAAGGCACAGGAAAGAGAGAAGCCAGAAAGACCTGTGTCATCCTGGATTCTGTAAAACATGAAAACAAGGATATCATTTGCAGGACTTTTTTTCTTTCTTTCTTTTTGGACAAGTTTCTATTTGTAGATTTCCTTACTAGATTCTTCAGAAGTGTCTTACTGTGGTATGACTAGATTAACTACTGACTGCACAAACGTTTTGGTTTTATAGTGATTATAAGGGACCACAGTTGGCGCTCTGCTTGGTAGGAAGTGCTGGAGTAGGGATTCTGTTTCCTTGCCATTTTAGTCAATGTAAAGGTATAGTAATCATCTGTGGGAATCTGTGTAGAAAGCTGCCCATTTATGAGGAATGAATTCTAGTTATTCAAACCTGACAACATTATATTGATACCTTTCTGGTGATCATCCTTCAGTGAGTTGTCAAGCCTCTCCCCTGGGCAGAGCAGCTGTCTGGAAACTAAATCAGTAGGTTTGCCTTAGGCAGTTTTGGATACGTGCTCAGTGTATAATGTGAGATGTAGTTATAACTTCATTCATATGTATCCTATCCTGTCACAGAGGCAGCACTTTAAAGAAGCTGACCTTGTATTCACATAGAATAGACAGCTTCTTATGTGTACACAGGAACTTTTCAGATGGAATTGACATGCATTTTTAATTCAAAACCTGATCCTTTTTTTTTCCTGAAGGAAATCCTCCTGCACCTTTCTACTTTAAGCAATGCCTGCAAGATATTTTTTTATGTGTCTTATACTTTGAATTTGCAAAACAGCTATGGATAATCACAACTATTGTTAAGGAATGATAGCCGATAATTGAGACTGTCTCCTTTTTGATCTCCTCCTGGGAAGTGTCACAGACTATTTTGTGTCCATCATAAAACATTCTTACATATGTACTTATATATGTGTTTGAACTTATATATATATTTACACTCATTTAAACTGGGAGTACATTAAGATTATTAGTCTGTCACTTGTCCATGGTCACATGAGAAGAACTGTAATGAAACTAGGATCAGAACACAGGTGTACTGATGTTCACTGTCATTTAGTGGACATATTTATCTTTATACTGTTCATTCTTTCCTCCACATTTGTCCATTGCTGGGGTGAGGGATCTAGTTTGTATTATTTACAGCAGCATGCTTAGCCTCCAAACATGTTGCGGGGTTACTGAACATTATGGATTTGTATATCCATGTCAAATTGTAATTCTTAGGAAGGGCAGTGTAACAGAGCCCTCATCAGTAGATTGCTCTTCAAATTGTAGCTGGTTGGAAAGGGATAAAAGTAGGATCTGTGGGCTCATAGAGGAGATATTGACTGCAACTGGATCACTGCTTTCCTCTAATCTGGTTATCAGATCCAGGGCAGAAGAATAAATTTTGCTTTTCCTTTTCTGAAAGTGTGTTTCATAGTCGTTGTATAACTATACAGTGCAGCCACTCAAAAGCTAAAACATGTTTGAACAGTCTGAAACAGTGCAGCAGTATCACTCAATGACTCCTGACATAATCATCCTCCATATATAAATAGCGATTTGAATTGCCATCAGAACTAGGACCCTAATAAAACACCACAATCTCTCGTGCAAGGTATTGTACAAGCAGGACAAATCAGCTTTTTCTGGTCACTAATGGGGAATGAAACACAAAGGAATTACTTCAAATGACTGAAATGAGTAAGGACTTTGGCGGTGTTCACAATCTTTTAAAGCTATATTTTCTTAAGAATTTGAGGATCTGGTGATTTATGGTGAATAATATTCAATCTTGGGGCACAGGAGAAATTAAGCCATGTCCACATGATGCTGTTAACCTTATGAAGACAGAAAAATGAATAAATAAAAAACCCCAGGAAAATCCTTACATTGTTTAATTGATGTTCACGTGCTTGCTTTTACTATGTGAAGCTTGTGACAGTTTTGGTTGGAAAATGTTGATTGTTATGGAAGGGTATGTCCACTAGATGTCATTCATGTAATCTAGTTTTTGTTGCAGCATTTATTTCTAAGGAGCTATGTAGGATGGTGGATACAAATTATCAGCATTATTAGCTGCTTTTGTATATGCAGTGCTTTTCACTTTATATATGTGTGGCATGTTACAAAATAATACTCTGATTATCTCTGTGATGGGTTTGACATACCATTTAGTCTAGAACTTCTGACTTTACATGTTTTTGACTACAGTTACATTGTTGCATGAGTGGATCTGTTACATAAGAGCACCCAGGTGAGCTGTATGTAGTCTGTGACTGTTCTGCAAGGAGAGACATGAGTATAGAAGTAGGATGTTACGCCCCAAAGTTACAGGAAATTAGTCCTGTAACTAATATAATTCCACTTAAAATATGTTCTTTTCTAAGCTATTCATACCTCAAAGAGCAGGTCTTTAGAAAAGTGCATATCTAATTAGGAAAGGCGGCTCAAATTTCGTGAACTTACACAAGTGGATTTATATACTCACAGATCTTAGCTGTAGAACTGTGCTTACAGTACTTAATTTGTGTCACTTTGTTAATATCTGAGGCATTTCAAATAGAATCACTTTAATCAGGCTTCAGTGAAATAACTCTGTGAGTGGACAAATCAAAGGTGCATCTGACCATTCAGTCAGGCGGGTTGGTAGGATCTGTACAGATATTAGCAAAGAGTTCTTGCACCCCCTGCCTCCCTCCCCCCATCTTAGTATGACATGTGTTACTAATTGCTAGACAGCTTCTGGAAAGCCATATCTATAGTCTTATTGAAGAGCAACTGCTGCAACATTGGCCTGTGCTCTTTCCCACTTTCATCTTGGAGTAGCTACAGCAAAACTGGAAGCTGGAGATCAGTTTCCTCCAACCTCCCTCTCCCCTTCCATATGGAATAAAGAATTTCTTTGCCCTGTGTAGTCAGCCAGAGGGCAGGATGGGGAAGTGATAATCCTCTTGGAATGAGCACTTGCATGAAAAATGATAAATGCTGCGTTGCATGGGGATTAACACTTGCTTAAGAACTTGCTTTTAATGGAGTGATGCTTCTCTTTCAGCAATGTGAATGCTCACTGTACTTGTAGACCTGATTAAGAACCTTACCACTGTTCAGCTGAAAGGGAACCATCTACCATCAGAAACAACGGTGTTTGAAACTGGTTCACTCTTTTGCATATTGTCCTCAAGAATGTAAAACGCTTACTGTCACATAGCTTTTACTTCCCTAGAAAAATGCTTGTTCCCCACATCTCATTGCAACATTCTTCCTTCTCTCATCATGAGAATTGCATTTCTGCTCACATTTAATGTGTCTGTTTGAGGTCTGTGCTTTGTCACCATGAAACTGTGAAACATGACTATCCAGAGCTAGCTTAATGAATGGAGTTGCTATATAAATCGCATCTATTCTCATTTTTTTGATGGGAGAGTTTACAATATCCTGTGAGGATGTTCACAGAGTGCGTCAATCTGTGAGTGGAGTTTATGAAGCTTGTTTGGCATCTCTAGATGTATTTGCTATTGAGCACTACTTCGTAAAGATTTCGTGTAGAACCCGATTGCTACTTTGCAGGATGACCCCTTCTTTTCACAGTGAGCTGACGTGTCATGCAAATTTGGTCATTAAGTTAATTTCCAGGCACTGATGTATACTAATAAATTTGTCATGGGCTATATTGTTTCCTCTAAAAATATTGCATTACTGCTACAATAAGCTTAGCTCCACTGGAATAACAACTGTGGTCCTCCAGTACACAGGCACCTTCTGGGAATTTAATTGGAAGGGTAGCATTTTTGAGAGAGCTGCTGTTCTATTTTCAAAAGTGACATATGCACTTAAGTCTCAGTCCCGTTGCCTTACTAAAGCATTGAAATTTTAAATGCTAAATCTACTTATGAAAATAAGCTTTAAATTGCAGTGCTTTTTAATGTTGTTTCTCATGCCCTTTGCTACATTCAGATACAATGTCGCACGATGCTAAAACAGGTATTTTAAGCAATACTCTCACTAATAAAACTTGATGGTAAAAAGACTGAGAAATTGTAATCTAACGCTTTGTCTATTATTAAACCCCTATTATTACCAAAATTGTTTTGATTTGCTTGCTTTTTAAGATGAGCAGGACTTTTGCTACAAGACTCGAATTCAAATGTATTAAGAGTGATAAAGGTGATGGTGAGAGATAAATTTTTTAAAAGTAGTTCTCTGTTTTGACAAAACCATACTTCCTGACCATCATCTAAAACACGCAATATTCGCTGGCTGGAATTTACTCTTATAATACAAATTAAGCTAGAGAAATTGATCTTATATCTGTATCCCCAAGGGGATCTCAACCAGTTTTATCTAGTCTACACCCTCACCTCTGTTCACTTATGTCTAGGATACTTCTGGCAGATGTTTGTCCCAATTTCTCTTCACCGGAAGATTTGAAATACTTGCTACAGTCTTGCTTAGTTAGTTCTCCATGCCCACTGAGAGGAGGAAAAGAAATAATTAAATTTTCAATAAGGAAGATATAGCCTGGATTTAGGAAAAGGTTTTTGGCTATATAGTTAATGATGCATTACAACAGTTGCTCACCATATTGTCTATAGCGAGTTTTTACGTATATAAAATATACATAGAGCTCATCTACAGTGTTCTCTTTTCTGGTTTGTGTGGGGCCAGCTCATTCATGTTTTCCCCAAGGTTATATTTTTTTAAATGTCTTGTATTCTTTTGTTTTTCTCTCTGACATGATTTCCACTTTGTTCACTTCTTCAAGTGGTGTGTCCAGATCTGGCAAGTGCCTTAGGTGAGTTCTTCATGTTTCTGAGTAACATGAAGAGCTGTCACATGCTGTTAAGACACCCGAGAACAGTTTGCTTTTGTCTTTAACAGCATCACATTGCTGTATCTCCTTCTCAGGTATTCAGCTGCCAGGGTAGGAGAACAGCACATAGCTCTACGCCTAAACTTTGCTGATTAGTTACCAGCAAAGCTACAGCTTACCAGCTGCAACTTCAGTTTGATTTACTATTAAAAGGTTCTTGGGGTTCCTTTGTCTGTGCTCCATGATTTTTGCTTTGCTTCACCATGGATCTTTTTACAGAATAGTTTCACTGGTGGCTCCCAATCCAGTGAAACCTGCTGAGGTGAGGTCACTCAATATTGGAGTGACCTCTGAATCTGAAGTAGCAGCAGCCAAAGGAATTGTCTGACTGTGATCTTGGTTCATATCAGCTACGACAAATTTAGGGCACTTGAATTTTGAATGAGTATGTCCATGTGTGGGTTTAATGAGTTTTTCAAACTTTTGCACATTAGTTTTACATCATTAGTCATCTTTCTTTTCCTGAGTGTTTCTAGGTAGATGAAGTCTGAGATTACAAAAAGCTGTGTTGTAAGGATGTGGAAGACCCAACTTGTATTTCATATTTTGTATTTTATAGTTTCTATATATTATATTTTGGAAAGCTACCAGGGTAAAGAGTAGAAGTTAAATTATCTTAGTAGAAAGGCTATTCTTTGCTAGATAAGAATAAAAAACAGACACAAGGTTAACCTTGAATTTGCTGTCCAACTGATAGGCAGTCAGTTTAATATTAGTTGTGATTCTGCATTGGAACAATCCATTGTCATGTGGAATGGTCATAGTAATAAACAAATAGGAAGTTGATGTGACTTCAAATAGAGAAGCATTAGCTGAATCTATGTAACATAGTTAAAACCTAACATTAATATTTTATATTCCTTGTCTTTTAAATACCAATGTTAATCTGTATGATAATGTTTCTTCTAAACACAGACAATTTTATGACCTTGTCAAATTTATGCTTGGCATATGTGGTTATGATAGTGGCTAGAGAGTTTTGACCATGAATAATAGTTGTAGCAATGCAACAAAGCCTTTTGTAGTACACACAAGTTATTAACTTAGCTCATTGGGGCAGACACTGAATTTTAATTTAGCTTGAGGCTTAGAACAATGGACGCCGAGTCTTATTTTAGTGCTTCCACAAAACCACGAATAATTTCTTCCTCTTTTGTGTACAAGCTTACAGTATTTTATTTTATTTGAGGGTTTTAAATATAGGAGTGAATGTTTTGAAGTAATTCTAGGATTTCACTTGATTTTCCTGATGTTACCCATTTTTACATACCCAGTTTACATTCACCAATTTGTCAAAGTTGGAGGATAAATAGAAGTAAAAATGACCATCATATGACTGTTGGAATCATGAAAGAATCTGAGATTTGTTTAATACATACAGTGTTTACTGACATATTTAATCTATGAATGAGGAGGAGGGCCTTGGGCAGGATTAGAGTTCCATGTATTAGGAATCTGATCAGGTAGCTCATTTAAGAGAATGTTATTAGTGATACCTCTTAGCAGTCATGCATAATTATGCTATCTTTTTCACTGTTACCTTTTCAAACTCCTCGGAGATTCTTAAGTAATTTTATTTCCTGCCATTTAAGAGTTTTGAGTAATAATGATGATGAGAAAACAGTTAAATAGTTTCTTTTCTCAAGTACCAGGTGCTGAAAGCAACTGAGACTATCAGTGGTTTTTATAGTGGTTTCCTGTGCATCTTGTGTGAGCTTCTTCAAACATTCATCATATAAGCCTTTGTCAGATTTAAAAAGATAATATAGATGATTTGTGGTCAAGAGATTGGACTGAAACTCAGAAATGTAGCTCTACATTTGCTTGCAAAATAGCGTCATTATTTCTGGTTTGGGTGCTTGTTGCAACCTCATTTAATGCAATGCTGCTTTTTGGGTGAGTGCTCCGAATCCATTTTTAATACAAGGTAGAGCAGTTTCTTGAAATCACCAGTTCCAGGTTGCAGCAAGTAAACGGAGTGGTGGTTACGTCCAGAATTTCTACTGCTGTGTTTCCTATCCTCTTTCTATCTGTACTTTGAGATTTGACTCCTGCTGTTGTGATTTGAGTTGGCCGCTTTTGTGTGCCCCTCCTCCATCTGTAAAACAGCTTACCTCTTCCTTCTACTTTTCTCCTGTTTGGTCTCTATTTAAATAGTAAGCTGTTCATAAGAGATTATTCCTGTTTTTCAGGGTATGACTGCATGGCACTGAACAATGTAATGTAAAAGTATGTGAGCTAGCTTCAATGCTGCAAGCAGGGAACAATTATAGAAAAACAGTCTTGGATGGGGCTATCCCTTCTCCATGTAAGATCATCTTTAACAATATTGCTCTCCACAGATATTTGCCTGACTTGTTCTGGGACTCCACAACCCCCCAGGAAGTTCATTTTAGTGCTTCACTATTCATTATCTCTGTGGCACACAAGGCAAGAAGTGTTTAAATCACAGCTGGGAAGAGTGAGATCAGACATTAAGAAAAACTTTTTAACAGAGAAGCCAGATTCCTTCCTCTTTTCAGTAGTCTTTTATGACCTTATGGACTGGTATGTCTCAGTCTTCTCTAGGCTAAACATTCCCAGTTTGCTTAGTCTTTCTCCTGAGATCATGTTTTCCAGAACTTACTACTATTCTCTTTACTGTCTTTTTGGAACACATCGTTTTTGTGGCATCTAGAACCAAATGCAGTACCTTACTCCAGCTCCAGTTTTATCATCTTGAAGTACAACAGAAAGATTATTTAATGAATCTTGTGGGTTCCGCTGATGTTCTGAAATGCCACTTTAATGTTACCCTGCTGTTGCAAAGGAGCCTTGATTCTTAATCCTTTTCTCTTGTATGTGAGTTATTCATGTGAGTGAATTACTCGTGCCTAATTCTAGAACCTCCCAGTTGATTTTCCTTGTTGAATTTCACCCTCTTGCTTTCAGACTTCATCTCCCAGTTAGTTGCAAACATCTTCAATTGTATCCAGTCTGTCCAGTACTTGCAGTTCCTTCTAGTTTTGTGGCATCTTCAGGCTTGATGTACATCCTTTCTTCTCTCGGTATCTGGGTTATTAATGAGAATATTGAAATGATCCATGAACAGTTGATAGTATTCTTTCATGTTGACAAATAGTTCATAACTTCTTTGGGTGATACCCAAGCAGTTGGTAACCCTGTTTCTCATATGGCCTTATTTAAGTTGGTACTGCCCTTCACTGTAGTCTGGTGAGCAACAAAAGATATCTAAATCAATGTATTTATACTTTGCAAGTCAATATTGGCTGCTACCCATTCTCTGGTTGTTTTTTGGGGATGTATGTGTGTCTTTCTGGGAGGTAAGTGCTGAAGTATAATTTGCTTGATTTTATTATTATTGTTTTTTTTAGTCCAGACACTGTGTTTGCACATTTCTAAGCTCTAATATCTCACTTCTGTCCCCAAGCTGCTAGTGTGCAGCTTCCTCAGGCTCCTCTGCAAAGACTATAAAAGAAATCTTAGCAGGTCATGACACTTGAAAACACTGGGTTTTCAGAAGTACACTCTCAACACAGCTTTTTCATAATCTAGCCCAGGTTTCACCTGTATATTGCCACGTTGGTGTGCTACTGTGCCTTTGCTAATGAATTCACTGAGTATATGTTTGTGTAGAGCATAATAGAGTCAGTAGGTATTATTTTAATGCAAATAATAAGCAATTATCATAGTAACACAGTGCTTACTGTAAACACTAGGCAGATGGGCTGTGCTTGGAGATTGTGAAAGTTCATAGGAATCAAGAGGGTCATGAGTTAGTTTCAGATGGCATTGATTACTGTGCTGAGCATCTTCAGAAGACTTAATCACTCAAATCCAATTTAATCCTTTAAAAGTAGAAGTTAAGTATGACTTCAAGGACATGTAAGAGCTATTGATTAACTTCTGTGCTAGGGTTTATGAATTTCACCTGGAAATAGAAGTTAAAACAATATCCTCTTGAGGAATGTCCCAGTTTCAGGTTTTGTGTAAAATACTAATCAATAATGTGATGAATTTAAGCAGGGAGACACTGTGTAGACAGCATGTTTACTATGAAATAGAACTTCGTGGAAACAAGATTCCGATATTTAAATATTGACAGATGTACTGATTATCTCCTTACCTAGCATTAAATTAGTCTACCAGGTCCTGAAAATCATGAGTGGCATAATAATAATAATGAGATTCATAAAAAATTTATGTCTGCTGTGTCCATTTACTAGTATTCTGATTCCCACCTCCACTTTTTTTTTTCCCTATATTATGAGTTCCAAATATTGCTTTTGTGGAAAAAGAAGGAAGACAGCTGACTCCTTCACATAATCACCCAAGTTGACTTGGCAGCATGCTAGGTGTTGTGTTTTTCTGCCCTCCATTTTAATAAGAACCCTACTCAGTTATTTGTTTTTTGCATCTTTAATTTCAGCTCCTTGAGGGAATCAAGACCCTGTTCTTGATTTAGTGAGACTTTACTGTCTGGATGTAAATGGTATTTTATCAGTAATGTATATCAGATTTACCAGACTCATCAGTAATGTATCAACTCATCAGGACTTGGAAAGGAAGGAGGCTTCTCCCTGAAGCTCCAAAAATCCTGAAAGAGAAAAATACTGGTAGTTTTTGTTTTAGAGCATTTCATGGCTTTTAAGCCAACCTTATGATTTTTGGGAGATCTGAGTGATTTTGAGTATGTGGCTTGGCATAATGTAATGATTCACTGTACCGTCTGCTGTAATTCCAGCAAGAGATGCTCCGCTTGACATCCCTATCCCAAAAACATTTCTGATAACCCTGCTTCCAAGCTCTGCACTCATGCCTTCTAGCGGATAAGCAGGCTTTTAACATGTCCGAAAGGCCGTTAGAGACAAACCTCATATCCGCTATATTTAAAATGCTATTCAAATCCATTGTAATTGTTGTTCTGATGCCACACTCCAAGAATGTCTTAAAACATATATATAAAAGAGTTGTAATGAGAATTAGAAATACCGCAGACTGAATGTCTCCGGAACTGTTATGAAAGTGGCTGCAGTGGAACTGGCAACAGTTGGTGATTGAGTAATGGTATGATGGCAGTTTCAGCTCAGGCAGGGAAGATGCAGTGGTTGCCACATGTGAATTAATGCAGTGCTGCTTTTTACTGTTGAGGGATTAGCACAATTTTTTTTTTTTTAACAATATTTGAAGTAGAAAAGACTAGGAGAATAGATGAACCCATATTGCAGACAGCTGCTTTTTTGAGCTGATGAGCTAAAAATCTGCTATAGCTGGGAAGCATCAAATCTGAAATTATAACACTGCCAATGCATGTGATAGGACTTTTAAAATACCAGGTACGATCTATGCCCTTCAGACAAGTAACCAGAAAAAGAATAGGAGGCAAGAATATCTGCATGCCATTTGGACTAGGCTTTGCTGCTCAACAGGAATTTGTATTGTAAGAGTTTTTTTTCAATGTAATTCTGTGTGCATACTTTATAAATATCAACCACCAATAGAAAGTAAAATTTGAAAAATGTATTAAAGAAAAAGGGATGCTGGAAGTGATAATTTGAGTCCTAGAAGTTAAGAACTCATTTTTATCATTCTAGTTCTCTGTTTTTCCTAATATGTGTACTAAAACCTAAGAATAAACTCAGAGGCAAACTATAAATGTTTTCTTTAATTCTATAACATCCATGAGGCCAATATTTGATATTCACTTATAGAACTTATCTTACTGCAAATGCAAGTTAAGCATTAAAAACTAGTAGATTGATTGTAAAAGCTTCTTTTCAGTACGTAGAAAGTATACTTTGTAAGAAATCAAATTCTTTATCATTGTTCATGCAACTACATGTAACAGATTTTATCAATTGTCATCATACTGCATTAAGCTGTATCACATTGCATCACATGTAAGTAGTAAGGGAAACATTCTGAGGCCAATATTGCCCTTTCAGATTAATTCGTCAATAAAATGAAGAATACCAAGGTCCTAAATCGAGAAGGAATATATGGATTGCAGCATCATACTCAGTTCTCTTGGAAATGAAGCATGTGGAGAAGCAACCATAAAAATTTGCCTAGCTAGGATGTAGCTCGCGCACATTGAGGCTACAGTAATCAGGAAAGGAAATTGGAATATTGTGTGGCTATAATCTATTTTTTGACATCCAGTGCCTGCTCCTGTGTAATTTACTTGCCTCTTTTGGTCACCTGACTGAAGACATTAAGTGGGCCACAGGGTAAGCCAGGAAATTCAGCTCTCTGCTTTCCAAGTCCAAAGCTCAGTTGTTTCCCCTTTCCCCTTCCCCCTCCCTCTTTCTTCACAGCTGGTCAGCACATGCAGAGTAATTGCTTAGGCCAGGTAGGGCAGATATGGAAAGATACATATGGAGGACATGTAAATCTGCACTAAATTTCTGGAATGCAGCAACAGGGTGAAGTTAATGTAAAGCAAGATTTCTTTTATGTTTAAAGTTTCTAAAACTAATTAAAAAAAGAGACAACAAATTCACTTTATAGCCTTTCCTTTACTACTACTAACTGAGCGGGTTTGGGATTTTGCCAAAATATTACACATTGCTCAAGAAGATTACAAAGAAATCCCAGACATGCACTAGAGAGCTATTAAATTTAACATTTCTAAAAGATATTTTCAACAGCTAAATACTTATTAGAGCATTGTTTTCCCCAACTTTCAAAAGTTGCCACAACTCAGTCACAGATAAGAACTTCCAGCTTTTTAATTGATATATAAATTGAGTTTAAAACCAAATCCACTACATTTCCTGTGGTAAAGGAAACAGAGACTCTTCAGTTTGGTTTGTCCCTAATTTGAAAATCATGTTCTCAGGAAATCCTGCATAATTATTTTACGTAAACAGGAAAAGTAATTATTTGCTTGGGGCTCTGTTTGTGTGGATGTGGGGGTGCGCAGAAATAGTGTGGATTCTGGAACTCGGTGTGTTAACGAACATATTTTAGAATAAAGGAAAACATGTTCCAAATAAGGCGATTTTCTGTCTGGTCATGGAGGGGTTTTAAAATGCTTGATTTTTTTTCTTTATGTGTTCTTACTGTTTCTCTGAATGTTGTTAATGCAAACAAGAGAAGATGAAAAGATGACAACCTATAGTGAGGGTATCTTTGTATTCCTCTTTAGATGCTCTTGCCTTGTCTGCAAAGTTGCTCTTCATCATCTGGAAATGAATGAATTGTAAAAAGCTATTGTAAAAATGCTGCAGGATTTCAACCCTCACATCCTTCTCTTCTCTCACCCCCTCAAGGCCCTAAATTTACTTTGCCATTTGTAATAGTTCAGTTAAAGGTTGAACTTCCCCTCCTGCTCCTTGTGAGCTTTTCTGATTTCACTTACTGTTTGAACAAGATATATTGGACTTCGTTTTCTCCAGAGTTAGTATGAACTCTACACTTCTTCACACTGTTGATTTTGTTTTCAGTTGGAAAATAGTGTTACACATTTTGAGTATAAATTGTACAGTAAGTAGGCTGGGATTTTCTTGTGTGGGTGGAAACAATCTGTACAGTTATTGTGGGAGTTGAACCCTGTTTAGTTATAAAACTTTTGAAATAAAAACCCAGAGATTTTTGAGGAACTATTTGTGGATTATTTTTTTAAACCAGGATGTGATTCAGACTATTATTTAAAAAGAGGACTCGACAACCTCACCAAATGCAGAGAAGAATTAAGTATGGGAGCAGGTGCATGCTTACTTTATTTGGATTTGTTTGTGGCATTTTCGTAAAAGCTTAAAGTTCAGTATATCACTCTAACAAACTGTGGTCATGAACGGTTCTAGCTTCAGGGGAAAATTGGAAGCAATGATCGTCTTAGCAGAAATTTTAGCACTAAAGGTGCTCAGAGAACATAGTTTAAAGCAGAAAATTAGGTTAGTTTCCTCTTTTTTCACAAGGGAAAACTGTGAGTTCATATAGTAACAATGAAATGATAGGTATTTCTTAGTAGATTTTTGATCCAGTGGAACAGATTTATTCAGTAATCATTCTAAAAGGTATTTTAAGAACGTTAACCCAAAATGGTAATTATTAAGTGACTGTATGTTGCAGTGAGAAGTACTTTATGTGTGTTACATAGCTACACGTAGGAGGACTTGCAGTGGAAGGGTATTCTCAGGAGCACGGAATACAGTTTGAAATGTATGCTTGGTGAAGTCATACTTGTGTTAGATTAATAACATATTTACCTCTGCTGGATAATCTTGGAGGGGTAAGCAGGTTAAGCTGCTACAGAACAGTTCCCCCAACCCCCTTTTTTTTCCTATTTTATTCATTTTCTAAGTACATATTCCTGAAAACTCCCATTGCATGTTCCCATTTCTTCCGTGTGATTCAGGAGTGGGGCTTGAATTCTGATCGTGAATTCTTGGGACACTGATTTGAAGTAAATAGTAGTCATTCCTTTTCATATATAAGGTCAGGTTAACCTTTTCTTTTTTCCCTTTAAAACAATTTTTCCAGTCTTCCATACTGTGATTTTTGTAGCTATTTCTATTATTTTTTGAAGCCGATAGTTATTTTGGTGGATAATCTCAGTGGGAGCAGGATGCATGGTTTATATACAAACATGAATTTTATTCAGAATCCTTGGATATAATTCCAAAAGTAGAACTAGTTACCTTCTGGGTATATTTTACATTTTTTTAAGCCTTGTGGGCAAATGTGGGGTATACCCAGTTTGTCTTTATATAACAAAATGTTACAACTTGCAGGGAGAAAAGGAAAAAAAAGCATATGTCCAAATAATTTGTTATGAAGAGTTGAAAAGCCTTTACAATTCTTTTAATCATAAACTTCAGCTGAGGGAATAAATTTGTTAGGCTAGCATTGCTATGTGTGTTTGTAGTTTATAGGTGTGAGTCTAGCATAAGTATTATTTAAGGATGTTTTCCAGAAAATAAGGGACCAGAATCCCTCACTCTCTTCTGAGTTTATGCTTTTTTATTTATTCTTTGTGGGCATTTAAAAAAACTTATCTGTGCAGTTCTTTATCACCAACAGTATTGCTCTACCAGCAAAATCTGTTCTTGCCAAATTCTTGAATACTGACTTTTTAGATGGGATAACAAACAATGTTTGGTTCTCACCTTTTGGCTACTGATAATTATATCTTTCTTGTGCAAATTATTTAAGCCATAGCCATAGAACAGCAGCCATTTTCTGCCTTAGCCTTAGATCAGGCAGGAAGGCTGTGAATTGTAGTGTAGTATGTTTATAAAGGTCTTAATAGATCTAAGGAACATACTTTACAAGGATTTCATTCTGTTTATAAATAGAGATACTTCTTTTTTATATTCCTTCCCTTTCCCTTTTATTTCTTATCCTATTTTTTTAGGAACCATTAAAAAATAACTTTTAGCGGGTATTGCCAAGTATGTGGTTTCTTCCAAACAAGGGGAAGCTCATAGTTTGTGAGAAGAAACAGCTCAATCCACCTCTCAAAATTTGATGTAAATCTTCCTGTAGACTTCACAGTCCTTCGCAGTAAGCCCAGGACCCTAATTCTTGCAAGCACTGCAGAGCTTCCCATCTTGGAAGACTCTTCTGAAGTGAAGCTTCTTTTTGTATTCATTCCATCCATCATCATGCTCTTTCAATTTATGACTCTGCCCAATAAATTCCGTATCAGCTGTTTGAAGTAGCAAGTCTCCTATGTCTTTTCCAAGTTTTACACTTCATACTTCAGCAAAGATTTTCTATAAACGAATGGAAGAGAAACCAAACCCTCACATTTATTTTACATTTAAAATGTAATTTCCTTTATTGTATCTACTGTGATGAACTCTTTGCCTAGAACTATGGGTGGAAAACTGAACTTGAAAGAAAAAAAAAAGGTTAAATAATTTCTGCAGTGATAAAAGCATTATGGTATCACATTTTCACTGGCAAAACTCTGGTTTTTTACTTGCAGCAAAATTGGCAGAAACAACTGCAGGCAATTACAGGCTTCAATTCATCAAGGTACTTAAGCATATGTCTAACTTTAATTGAGTGAGTAGTCATTTGACTTCAGGGGATTATTCATGTTCTTAAAATTAGATATATGCTTAAGTAACTTGGTGAATCAAGGCAATAGTGACTATTTTAATAGAATGGTGGAGACAGAACAAGCAAGTGTAACCTGCACTGTAGATGTTCTTTGATGGCTCTGGATTTTAAATAATAGTTTTTAGTGGGTGTATTTTTCTGTTCCTTAATAAAATATCAAGGCTTAGTAACTGTATAGTTTTGTGTTCATCTTCTATGGACAGTACTTATTCTATACCCAAAGAGCAAACAATCTCTTAAAAAAAAAAAGTGGATTGAACCTGTGGAGGGCTGTTATGACTGCTCTCATGAAAGTTAAATGTATTTAATAAATCATTGTTTTATTTTACAGGACAGTAGCCCAGGGGCAGGAGTACTGTACATTTCCTGCCAACTGTTGTTTGTTAAATTTGCTAATTTGATTTACAGGCATGGTACATACCATGACCAGTTTGCATCAAGAGACATACAGATTTTTCATCTGAAGAGTTTTCTTAGCTGTGTATTCTTGTAAGAGATTTTGTGTTTTAAGGATGCATTGCATTAGACAACTCTGCCTCAGACTCTCCTTCAAACATTCTATGTGAAGGCTTAACAATCAGTGTAATACAGATTTATTTTGGAGGTTCAATATGATAGTGTTCTGAAGAGTAAGTGTTGACCAGAAAGAAACACAGGAACATGTAGTGGAGAGTAGCTAAGAGTTGCCAGCTCAGATTACTTGTGATTTAAAAGTGGAACATCATTTTAGGCAAGGATTTGCAGTAGGGACATTTATGTAGCTTGAGATGCTAGGCTTTCATCCTGATGTGCAAGAAGGATGTGTTTTTCCTCAGTCAAATTAGTTTATACCAAAATAAAAGAACCAGTAAAGAATGAAACTAAATTAAACTGCTGTCATAATCATTGATGCTGCACTGTTTAAGCAGAAGCACCTTTTGTCCTACAAAGAGAAGTATGTACTTCTATGTCTAGTCAAAACAGCGGTGTTTTCTTAGCTTTGGACAGATTAGCCCTTTTTTCATTCAAATTTGACTTATTCTTCTGTTTCTTCTTTCAGTACATTCTGACTTTTTCTCAATAAAATTGCAATCAAGTATCTGGTATTACTGCAGTATATCAGAAGTAATCATTTAAGTTATATTTATTTTAGTACCTAAGGAACTGCACTTCAGGCTAGTGCTAGGAAACTTATTTTTTGTTATGGGATTCTAGCATCTGGATTTACAAATCAGTTCCTTTTCCTCCTCCCTTCAGACTAAAATACCTTTTCAGGCACTTGACTAAGTGTATGATTTCTTTTATCATTATGGATAAGTTTTAAAATGGGAAATTGTATTGCTGTGATTTGCCAGGTTTCTATGGCATCCTGCAAAAATCTGGGTATTTATAAAAAACAGGAAAATGGAGGACTTATGATTCTGTCTACTGCTTTTGAGAACTTGCCATAGTAGCATCAATTAAAGCTACATAGAGCCAGCTTAGCAAACAGTAGTGAAGACTGGCTATGTGAAAGGGATTTTTTTGTTATGCTAAAAAACACAAGTGGAAAGCAAGAAATATCTGTAAGTGGAAGTGAGTATGTCCAGTTTGTTAGCTGACCTCTGATGAGGTCATCAAACTGAAGAATTTGGCACTTCCATTTCTGTTTATTGGATAATGGGAACATATAGCTGGGGTTTTTTTCTGTTAATGAAGGGAATGTGACCCAGGTGTACAGGAAGGAGCAAATGAATAGAAAAGGGATGAGGTTTACATATCTGATCTAGATAAAGTATGCATGCTAACTGTTATTACATCAGTCCTTTTCACTTATGACATCTTACTGCCTTTTGGACTGCCAAAAAATAACTGGACAGAATGTTATGGAGGTGCGTAGTGCACATATAATTAAGCAGCTGTGTTTTTTGTGAGAAATAAAAACTAACAAACAAAAGATATAATCAATTTTATTGGTTACAACAGACTTAACATATTTACACTATTTTTAGTTATGGCGAAAATATATTCTCAGAAGCCTCTGCATAACTAGGACAAATTGAAGTAACTGCTTGATTGGAAATTATTTTATTATCCCATTGACATACGAGGACATGATTAAGAGGTGTGGTTAGTGAGAGTTTGATGTGTAGCCTATTAGAATCTTGAAGCGGGTATGCGATTATAAAATACATTTAAACCTGCTGACTGCATGTATGGATGAGACCTTTAAACCAGGAAAATTTCTTTTTCCTTTGCCCTACCTTATCTAATACCCTGTTCCATTTCTGATGAAGTGTTGCTATCGCTCTGCTTTTGAAGTTCTCTTGAGACAAATTCAGTAGAGTGATAGTTACGTATTATATGCTGTTATACCACTCATTTAAGATATGGAGGGATACTCTGCAAGACCGACACTGCCTTGTTAAAGGAACAAATTATGAAATGAGGCTTGCAAGTTGCCCTTTGAAGGATACCGGTAAATCCATATTGTTGACTATTTATAGTGATGTATAAACCAGAATTCCACATAGAGAAAAATCTTCTGGACAGTTCCTTTGCCTTGTAGGCTCCTTGAGGAGCAATGCTAGGTTGGGCTTGTTTCTCCTCAAGATGCAGTAACATGAAAGTTGATGAAAATGGGTTTCTTCCTCATATTCATAAATCCAGAGCTGAACTGGGGCAAGCCTAATTGGAACAAAATACTGAAATACAAGCAAAATTATAAAAAGTGTAAGTGATAAACAGTTTTTACTTGCTGGGGGAAGACTTAAAGGGAGCCAAACTTCTCTTCTGAAAAATGTGAGCAAATAAATCACTTTCTCTGGGTTTGAGTGTGTTTTGTAACACACAGTTATTTTTTGGATATAGAGAGAATGAAGGAAAGAAAAAATAGACAAAAAAGAAAGAAAAAATAGACAAATCTGAATGACAAGAGTACCACTTTTAATAATATAATCATAAGAACAAATCCTCAGTACAGAGAGTAAGAATTCCTTCAATATATGAAGGGTCTCTTGAGTCATTTATGGTTTTGCTATGTGACTTTTGTTTTTTAACTTTCAATTGTTCTTGCAAGTAGTAAATTAAATGGTTCTGATTTATAATGCATATCCCAGTGGGAAGAAAGCTGAAATTCTTCTGGGACTATGAAAGTGCCACAAATACGCAAGCTTTTCTTTTAATGCCAGGAATAAACCCCCAATATATTAGATAGATCCTTTTGAAAACAGGTGCTTCCTCAAGTTTTAACAACTATATATGTAAACGTAAAAAGAGCAGTTGAAGTTAAGCAGTATTGATAGCTTCCCAACCATGAGAGATTTCCGAAGGAAAAGATTGTTTCTGAGTGATGTAGAGTAGATACTAATTTTTTAACTGGCAAAATGAGGTGACTCATTGGCCAATGCTTGAAAGCATTCTAGCACGTGCCAGCTGGAGCATTCCACGCTGTAAACCTGGGCTGCGTAGTCAGACCTGTGTGTCAAGTACAGAATAATGACTTTTCTAACTTCAGGTGTGATTTTTGTATTACATATTATGTAAGAGTTGTAGAAAATCCTCTGTCTAGGTGGAGCTGGGGCTTCAAGTCATAGAGAGTTCATTTGATCTTCAGAGTAAGACAACATAATGGTTTCAGACTCTCAATTTCCATGGTGGACTTGTTGCTTGACCACATACAGTATGGCAGAAGGATACGTGGAAGTGATGTCAGGGCAGAAACAACTACTGTCCTTTGAAATTGGAGCAGAAATTGGAGGAGACTGCTGAGGTGACGACAAGAAAAATACATAGCTGGAAAAAACCATAAACATTGTTGGAATAATGTATCTATACACACTGAACAATGTTGGACATCTTTATAGAAGAGTAGCAAGTATATATGTTCAACAATATTAGTTTCTTAATCTACATAAGTCTTTAGACTGCATTTGTCATTGACTTGGATAGCCTGGTTTCATTTCACTGAGAGTGCTTGAGGGGTAAATGAACATAAAATATCACATTAAATTTAGTTATAGTCATTCACTTAAAAATCAAATAGAGTAGGGAAATTCAAAGCTATTTTTGAGTAACAACATTTTTCTGAAAAGTAAAACCATGGAGCTTTTGTTTGATGATTTTATGACTTGAAAAGACTAATTTAAACCAAATTAAACTGAAAGATTGCTTGTGGACTAAAACTTCTGAATGTGGGGTTTCAGCCTGGCGTGTATTTTTTTAATGGCTGAATCACAGACTTCTGAAAATTAGTTTTGAAGTAAGATTATTGAAGTCCTTCAAGGCAGTGATAGTGGAGTTTTTTGTAAGACATGGTATCTGTTTGTGTGTGTGGTTAATAAAAAATGAGTCTTGCATGGAACTCACATCTATCAAAAGTTAATTGAAAAACATATAATTCCTAAATTTTTGATTAATGATTTATAGCATTTTTTAATTTAAAATCAATTTTCAAGTCCAATTTCTTTGTCTAATAATAGTGCTAAACAAAAGTGCTTTGGTGCTGGATTGTTTAGATACTGCTTGGTCCTTAAGCCAGGCTGCTTGGTCCATAGTAGTACAGACTTTTCTGAAAGTCCTTTACCTATTTTTTGGATGTCTGGTTGGTGTTGTTAGTCTTGGAGTGTGCATGCATCAGTTATGGCAATATTCATATTCTTATGCTTACACTTGTGGTGTACTGCCTTAATATTGGGAAGTTTTAACATGTGGGTAGGATTATCCACATGTATGTTTGCTTGGTTTACCAAAAGTTGAGTGTAACACTGACAGAGATGTGTGCTTTTTCTTCTGCTGGAATTAGTTTGTGCGCTTGTATGAGCACTTCTAGGAGTGCTACTCTTAGTGAGAGTACGTTCTCAAGAGCTACAAATTGTTTTTTGGATGCCTCTGTTTCCTATTTGGCCACTGTGATCCTGAAAATGAGTAACTGAAAAAATTGTTTAGTTTATTGAAGTTTGTGGACAGAGAAAATGACTTCTGACCTCTTTTTGTAAGTCACTTGACATGTAAAGGACATAAAGACTGCATGTGTGTATTCCCCGCACTCAGTGCATAGAGACATTAGAAAATCTGATGGTGTCAAGATATAAAGGAAGATGTTCTTGCAATCAAGTAGTGTTTGAAAGTGGTAGCATTTCAACCCTGACGTAGAAGAGTGTCCTTATTCAGATGAGCTTAAGGACGTGCTTAATTTGATTCACATAAATTCTTACTGAGCCAATGAGACATTGAATAGAACAGAATATTTTCAGTTGGAAGGGACCTGCATTGGTTTAAGTACTGCACAGAACAGAAGTAGATCTCAGAATATATTCCTTTATAACTTTATAATTTATATATTCTTTTTAAACCACAGGTAATGGGGTGGGATTCATACTCATTATCTTGTTGTTAAGACAGATAAAATGCATCAGAATTCAGTAAAGATCTAAAGAAGTATTTTTGAAGGGATTCTTAAAAGCAAAGCAAGCACAGTTTCTTCCAAATGCAATGTGAATACTTAAAATATAAACCAGTTCCACAGTGTCTAACTAAATTAATTAAAAACTTGCAAAGCTCTAGAAACTGTTTGTTTACATGGATTCACCCAAAAATGTTCCAATATCAATAAACAGAAATATGAAAGAAATCTCTTTATAAAATTAAATGATACTTATCAACAAATAAATAACCCTTGTTTCTAAGGCCAAAGAGATTTTGCTTTCAGTCTATAGGATCATGATACTCATGATTTTCAGATTTTAGCACAAGTTACTCTAATTGTTGGTATCGCTGTAGCACTAGGGAATTTTTATGTAGCGGCATCTAGGCTACAGTCAGTACTTGTGCTGATAGCTAGCTAAGGTTCTCTGTATTTAATCTCCAGTTTGTTCTGTAATTGCAATACCTTTCTTTTCTCTCAGTTATAGTTCTTTAGTTACAGGAAGAAGGACAAAATAAATTTAGACCTAAATGAGTGGAGATTCACATTTCTACTGTGGTAACCATAACATACCTGCTTGCTCCCAAGAAATATTTGTGGGCAGCTGCTCTCATTTTACTTCTGCATCTTTCTTCTTAGCTGATGTATATTTATCTCTTGTAGAAAGCTGATCTGATCTTCTGATACGTTGTTGAGATTCTTATTTCAAAGAGAACATAGTTTATGTTGGAGTTGTTGAAGTAGTTAGACTTACAAAGTGGTGTTTGGAGAGTTCTCTGGAAGGATGACTCAGCTTCATTCACAACCTGGTCAACATCTCTTTCTTTCACTGTGTCATTTGCTTAAGTATATGAAAAATGTCCCATCTTATTTAGATGTGGTATCTGGGGTTTAACAGGTTGGCATGGACCCAAAATGGCAACCTGAGTAATGAGTGAAAAAGGTGGTTGTGAATTTTTCTTAAATTTGGCATTTTCCAAAGTTGAAAAATTATTACGACAAATAAGGTTATTTTACACGACACTTTCATTTTTTTATGCAGATGGGATTAATAGCTGAACAATGTCTCTCAAGTTGAATGCAAATGCATTTCTACAGTTCATTCTGTGCTATAGAGACATAAATGGTCATTAGTACCCTGTATGTATCTTTATTACCTAATATTTGATTAGAATCTGCTGTTGTACTTCTCATACTCAATTTTTTATGGAGTGGGGTGCAAGGTATCTTTGGTGTCTAAAAGTGGGGAAAGTAGCATGTTGCTTTCTGCGGCCTTGCTGGCATTATGGCAAACAGTAGCTGCACTGCATATCCAGCCTTTGTAGCACACATTCTGTCCAGTGTCAGTAACTGATGACCCCTGTCCCACCCCAGGTATCATGTCTGCATCTCACAGAACTGATATATAGGCAGTAGAATCTGAATCACCCATGTATATGAATGCTAGAAGAGGCAAAGATGTATTTGTCATACTGTAATACTTCGAGTGTGCTGGCAGGATACTTAGCCTACAGAGCTTCCTTTAGATCAACAAATTTAACTCATTTTTTAGCCTGTTTTGGTAACATATGTGTTTGAAAACTGGAATCCTTCTTATGAAGTCGTTTTTGGAGAGTTCTCTGGAAGAGTGACTTGGCTTCATTCACATCCTGGTCAGCATCTCTTTTCCCTGCTATGACATTTGCCTGAGTGTATGAAAAATATCCCGTTTTGTTTGGTTGCATAATGTGAGTCCAAATTTAGTACTAATTTGAACTTTCTATGCATAGCCCTTTTTGGCTCATTTTTCTTCCTGGAAAGCTAAAGCCTGGGCCAGGTATACCAGGTTTACTGTCTTTTGCAGCAGCTCTTATTCCAGTGATAATATATCAATGCCATTATAATTAAACATGGGTCACAGTTCTCTAGGCAATGGAAGCATTTTCCTCTGACACCTGTGCATCGTTCTCACTCCGTACCCTTAAAATGACCTGCTGCCATCCTGTCAGGGAAGAGCTGTGAGCTGCCTGCTTTTAAGTTAAGATCTTTCTAGCACTTCATGTCTTCCATTGATTGGTCTTATGATCCACAAAGGACACACTGTAGTGAGTTAAGTCCAAAGACCATATTCACATATGTATATTTTCCTCTCGCTGTAATTTTAAGGAAGGTCTATCTGCAAATGATGAATAGCCCAGAAAATTTTTTACATTATTTCTTGGTATGGACTATCAGTTTGGATTGAGAACTTTCATGTGAGGTTGATGGATAAGTAGCAATTAAGTAGGACTTGCAATTTTGCTATTTTGTATAGTCCCTATTGAATGTAGATGAGATATTTATTGGGACCACTGAGCAGCCCACACAGGTGCTGTTCAACCTTACTCTGTGCACTCATAGCATGAAATAAAATATATACCTGGTATTGACCCACCCAGTGTATGTGGGACATGTCAATTTGCAGAGGACTTTGTTCTTTTACTGATTTTGTCACTTTAAGGAAGGCATTTGTTTTAGTTATCATTTGCCTTGTGATTTGTATTTGATATCCCTTAAAGACAAAGAATTTTCACATTATTGTTTTCATTACTTAGTGTAAACAAATTCAGCAAATTTGGCCTTGAAGTAGATATTGCCACCTTTTGATGCTAAGAGTCTTTGGCTGCTTTTAACTATACATAAGATTCAATTGAAATTTATTTCTGCAGTTTTTAAATTTATGAGTTCTAAGGTCACTTGCAAGCAAATAAAAAAAATTAATACAATGAGAAAATGCCATTCTTTTTATTTGTTTTGTAATCTCAGAAAGACCCATAAGATGTATGAAAAGACAAGAATTTTAATCCTTTTTTAAACTGGTGTTCACTGAGGAGAAAACTATAACTGGGAACTCCAGTCGAATATTGACACTCAAAGAAAGTGCTGTAGGGTGATACTGAAGAGCAGATTGTGGTTCTTGTAAACCTCTTCAATTTTTTTCCTATTTTCCTTCTCTCTTTTGTATAACCTGTCATCTTTATTTATACTAAGAAATGAGTGATATTTTTATCACTCTAATAAAAACTGTGTTATTACTACACTGTTGAAATAAAATTCTTAGTGCAGAAGGGTACGTTATTTTCTGCACTGGGATGACATACAGTGTACAAGGGACACGCCGCAAAGAACGTTCAGTTTTACAATATACACAGTGATGCTCTCTGTTGCTTGAGTTTTTTGGGGCATAGTGTAGTAAATGTCAAGAGCCTTTGAAACATTTGAAGCAGATGTTCTACTGCCAAACTGAAGCATTTGAACTCAAAATGAAACAGTTCCCTTAAACCTTGACATTAAGTCTTAACAGTTTCACTTCCCAGTTGGATGTGGTATGAAGAAGATAAATAATAGAACTGTAGCAGGATAAAATATTTATTCTCCCATGAGGTGGGGAAGAAAAACATGTTTAGCATTTGCTTTGCAATTTTATTTGTTCTGGCTCATTTCCGTCTCATACTCACATATATACAGTTCCAGGCACATGTTAAAAGCAGTAACTAGGGCTTGGCTGGGGCCTGGTGTCCTTCCTCTCCCCTTCCATTTCATTCTGAGTTTCTCTCACAACTTCCCTTAAACTCCCTCTTTGTCCCCATGTTCCTTTTGGGAAGCATTCATCAAAATGTTCTCACTTGTCCAAAATCTGTCTACTTAATCAAACTGATCAATTCCTATGGAAGTCGGTGTCAGCCTTTTCAAATAGGAGTGCCATATTTAAACACCTCAATAAAAATGGCTTGAATTTCCCACGCTCTCAGTACCTGCTGCTCCCACTGACATTGGGAACAGTGTGGATGCTAAGAGGTCACAGCAATGAAAATATTTTAATTAGGTGTCCACCTTCACTTTGGAAATGTCAGGCTCCGTTTCCTGTTTGTCTTGTGAACATATTCTCATAATGAGAGTTTCTGTCTGACATTTTAGTTATTCTACTGGCTCAGTCCAAGTATCTCATCCTATATACATTAGTGTTGTGTGCTTTGCTACCTGACTGATAGTGTCATGTTATAAACACTCAGAACCAAATAACAAGATTTTTTAGGTCCTGTCACTCATCCCACTATTATGAAACCTATGGCACTAGTTTTGGGCCCTTCTCCACATGTTGCACTCCTGCTGTACTCTGTGCTTTCAGATCAGAGCTCCTTTTCTTCCATGCCTTCCCCAAGGTGAGTCGGTGCTATCTGTGGACCCTCTCTGCTTGAGCAATGCTGGAGAAAGCTCTGGAAGTGGGCTGCAATCCCTTTTCTCTTAGCTGACAGCAGTTGTCCTTCCTGTGGCCACTTGTCTTTTTCCGTGAATCCATCCGATTGGGAAGCATGCAGGTTTGGGAGGGTGGAAGAGAAATTCAGTGGATAGCGCTTTTTTTCTTTTCCTTCAGTACTGAGAAAACGTGGCATGGATAATGGGGAAATTATTATCCCTGTAGCGAGGAAGCAATAACCCTTAAGAAAAAATGGAATTTTGGTCAATAAGCACATTCTTATATACACACACACACACACACACACACACACACACATATATATAGTGTTAAGTCTACACTGATAGATAAATTATCTGTACTCACTAAATTTTCCCTGTTGTTCCAGTTAGACACCAGAAAATACTCCTTGTCTCTCTTGGGGAAAAGGTTGATAAAAGGTAGATGTACAGCATCCAATTTCATGTGTAAATTAATGGTTAACAGCGTGATCACTCTATAAGCTTTGTACAAATACGTGTGCTTGAAAGCAACGTGTGCTCTTTTAAGGAAAATTCAGCATAAACATACATCATTAGTATGGTACAGCATGTCTAGTATTTGTTGATTATGGGTGGGGTATTTTTGTTCTATAATAAGGTCTGTGTAGCAAAATTGGCAAGAAAACTGTACCATGTACTTGACTAGATCTTGGAGCCAGAATGTACAAGCTCACTTTCAGTGGTAACCTTATAAAGCAATGCTTTTAAGTGAGGGAGCAGTACTTAACTCGGCCTTTATAACATCTTGTACTGTGATTCTGTATTGCTGGTTGAATTAGGGTTTCATCTGCACTGTTCCATCTTTTAATAATCTGGCTGCTTCATTTGGCTTCCTATTGCAACCTTGTTGTAGGGAAACAAATGTTTTCTGTACAGGCTGCAAAGCAGCTAATGTTTTCTTCAGATTATCTTCTGTTTAACCCCTTATAGAATAAAAACTTCCCACGAGCTTTATATGTTCATCCCACTGAAGGCTTACTTTGTTTGATATTTTACAATAGCTGTCTAGAAAGGGGTGAGTGTAAAAGATCTATTCAACATACACCTTTATAATGGTGGAGTAGTGCTGTGGAATTCTGATCAAACTGCTCAGTTTCTGTATTTTCAGTGGCCTTGGAAACAAAAACATAACAACAATTATAGAACTTCCCCCCCCCGCCTCCCCCCCGGGAATGTAGAATGTAAAGAAGTGTAATTTGTGTCTTATGGATGAGCAATTTTATTCCTAGGACCATCACAGTTTAAAGATAAAAGTTAAGTTAGGAGTGTGTATATATACACACACATGAAACAGAATAAGTTTTTATATAGCTTTTATATCTATGTATATGCATTCATACATGTATACATACATATATATATATGTATAAACTTGCATGTTTATAGGATTTAGATATTACCTACCTGGATGAGGTTAATTCAGAGGCAGTTACTGTTAGGGATGGTTATAGCTATGCTAGGATCTACATTCGTGTATATATATACACACACATATAGATGTACATATATATGTATATTTAGATAGTTTGCTTTAGCAATAATAAATACTTACATCAATATTATCACCATCATTATCAAACTTACCTTTTTTTCTATCACTTTTTTTACTTAACATCCAAAGGTTCTACAGAGTAAGTAAATCTCATTATACTTAACTGTGTAAATGAGGAAGCTGGGACAGAAATTAAGTAACTTGTCCGAAGTCAGTTACCAGGCTAGCAAAAGTCCTGTTAAAAGTACCCAAAAAGTCACCCATCTATTTTATGGTTTTCTCCATTAGGCAGCACTGCATCTCATTTAGTAAGGTCAACTGCATGATAGTTAAAGAATAAGTTTATATTCCTTAAGCTTATTACAGGGATTTCTTAGCCTAAGGGTATGTTCCAGTAAGAACGTATTCAAATGCAATTATGTTTTCACCATAAGGGACAGTCAGTGAAACAGGTTGCCTGGAGAGGTCGTGCAGCCTCCATCCTTGGAGACTTTAAAAAATGGGTTCAATAAGACCCTAAGTAACCCATTCTGATCTCATAGGTGACCCTGCAGGAGGATGGACTGGAGACTTGCTGAAGTCCCTTCCAGCCTGACTTATCCAATGATCCTGTGATCAGAGTTGCAGATAAATAACATGTCCCCCTCTCCTCAGTTCTGTCGTTGGGTGGAACAACAGGAGAAGGGAATAATCACTGCAGAGCAAGCCCTGTGATTATTCTGGTTGTATCACTTCATAGGGAAGGCAATGCCAGCAGCAGTGGCTGATGGTAGTGATGTTTTACAAATTGGTGCTGAGTGGCAAAGGCAGCAAAATGATGTGCACTATCAAAGGAGTTGTTAGGAGGGAAGAGCAGGCAGGAATATTGGACAAATGGGGAAAAGGAGACAGGAAGACAAGTCTCCCCACCCTTCTGTGCTATAAAGAGGGTCACCATAGATGTTGTGTAAAAAAAAAAAAAAAAAAAAAAAAAAAAGTTTGGAGATTCTCTTTAATCACCAGTGAAGTCTGTTATTGCTCTGCCTGAAAACACGTAGCAACTGTGGTCTGAGAAGGATTGCCTAAAACTCTTCAAGATTGTTTTTAAAGTAAAGTTTTAGCCTTTCCTGTTTCCATGACAATGCTTCAGTAATACATTTTTTAATGGAGACTTTATAGGGAACAAATGGGAAATAAGAATGTGACTCCAGCCCTTTGGAAAAAAGGTGCAATAAAGATCAGGAGTTACTTGAGGTGTGAGCCAGACCCCTGCTCCAGCATAGTTGTGATTTAGTTGTGCATCTTGGCTCAGTATACAATGGTGTGAAAGCCATTAGTATGGCAGAGGCGGATGCTGCAGACCTGCTGTGCTTCTACTCTGCAATGAGAAAAGGCTGTACCATGTAATGCTGCAGTTTGTATGTGACAGAGCTCTATTTTTTGGTAGCTTGAAACTGCAGATAGGGAAGTGTGGTGGAGCACAAAGAGAATGCAAACAGTCCTGTCACTGTAACATGCAGGTTGTTTGGAGGCTGCATGCTTGCCCAGCATTCAGCCTGTTGGAAGGTGGTACTCCCTCAGGCTCTCCAACATGCTTTGCTATGGAGTTATGCTGGTTATGTGCCAGGGTTGATCGTTTCAGTGTTTTATCTGTAGCAGTTTATCACTTAATGTGTGCAGTTGTACAGAAACTGAATCCTTTCATGTGGTGAGATTCTTGTAATTTCAAAATTTCTTTTGTCTCAGCACAACAAAGACCCATCTCCTGTCTTACTTCCATGCCCCCTGCCCCCAAACAAAAAACTATTTTCCACAAGCTAAAACTACTGAAATAATGTTTCACTTTGATTCTACTTTTTCCATTACATAACATTTTGCCATGAAATATAGAGGAAATTAAAATGCCAGTTTGTTTCAAAATGAAAACATTTAACTCTGAAAAAGTAAAAATAATGAATGTTTTTAAATTACTGCAACTTTTTATTTCAATTTTCATTTTAAATTTATCTTGTTCTTTGACATTATGTGTTATAGTGAGATTTGCTGTTGACAAATAAACATTTTCTGTAGGAAAAAAGTTCAGTCCTAGGAGTTCCTGGTGGTTCTACTTTTGAATATATGTATCAGATGACAGCTGCTGTACTCCTAAGCATACGTGCAGAAATAGGGAATAAACTAAGATTAGCAGAAAAAAACTACCCAACTGGATCAACATAGCTACTGATAACAATGTTTAAAAAAAAATCAAAGTTCAGCTGCTTTTTAGCCATTGCAGCAGTATGCATTTTTCTCTCAACTTGATAGCTCATATGTTCATGTGTTTTGTTTTTCAGTTTAAGTACCATTTTACAAGTGTAACTGGCATTTCTAGTTTAGCTTACTGTGTTTCAAACAGAATATAGAACTCTACTAGTATAGATCCAGTTTCTGAATAGTTATGGTAAACGTTTGTGGAAAAGAAAGAAGATAGAGCTTGAAAGCATAAGTCCTTTTTTAAAAAAACTGACAATCTCTAGAAGTTGTCCATGTTGATTCATCAGGGCTCAACAGGACGCACTGACTTTAGGGTGAGAGGAAGTTCAGTTCCCAAACAGCTTAAGTCCTAGACTTCCCTGAACAAGAATGGCCAATTATCTGAACTATATGTGGTTTTAACGTTGAGGACTACTGTCTTCTAGGGATTGAGGTGAGAATACCACAGGCTTTCCACTGGAGACATCAGATTGGACATCAACTTTTCAATCAGTTAGGGGTGACTGTATAAAGCTGCAGCCTAAGAAATGATTGTTCTCAAAGCAGTTATCTTTTCTCTCTATGTAGCTTCTTTGATTTTTTTTCCCCCCCAATATACTTTCTTATTTCCAGTAGACTTTCTTTTCTTGTCCTCATAGCCTGCCCCTTTTCTTACATACACTTTCCCATTTTCTTTTTTCCCTTTTGGACTGTATCATGTTTTAAAATACATTTAAGATGCATTAATTTTCTCTTTGCTGTCATTTTCCATAATTTTATTAGATTTTGTACAGAAGTGCAAGCCCTTCAGCTGCTGACCTGGCGGAAAATGCAGAGATGTAGATGAGCCAAACATCATTAAAGTCCTTCTGTCTAAAATTAAGGAGTCCCATGCAAGTTTTGTACTCTCATAAATAAAATAGGACCTGTCAGTTTGAAAAAAAAATGCATGTAGACTTCATCCGGACTATGCAGCCTAGTGCAATTTATTAAAGATACTGTATTGCAAGATGAAATAAAACATGAACAGGAACTTTGAATTTATCTGATAGAGTTGCATGACTTAGGTGTTTTAGGAACAGCTAAATTTTTAATCAGTCAAGCCAACAATGTTGTCTAGTGACATCTGTGTAGTTACAGCAGACAACAGAATGAATCTCAAAAGTGTAGAAATGTTAGAAACTCGGGTATGAAAACATTAAATTTAAACTGGAATATTTATCGAAGAGTATAGAAACTATACTGTTTAAACAGGAAGGGAAAAGAGCCAAAGATAAACATTTATCAGGCTCTTCAGAGAGTAATATTTTGTGGGAGAACATTATATCACTGTACTGTAAAATCCTAAGGACTGCAGAGAGGTCATCCGGGTCCTTGGAACTGTTTCCACATAATAGCATAGTATAATTCTGTACACTGAAAATGTTGGTAAGTCCTTTCTCTAAAATGGTAATACAAAACACTAAACCTTACAGTTCTGGTAGTGCATAGGAGTGACTACTGCAGTGGATTTTTGATTGCTTATGTAAGGGAGTATGCTTTTCTTAAAATACATCTCATTATGTATTTGAATTCTCAGTATCCAGGTAAACCTATAAATATAACTCATAAACAAATGATTTAATCTGAAGTTGAAATGTCATTGTCACAGTCCTGATTGAATTAATTTAGACAGGCAATCAAGTCTGACCTTTTAATCTCAGACCCAGCTTTATGTTCTAGCACGAGAGAAGTATACAGTGGTGAAATCATTCATGATACTCTTTTCAGTCTCATGGGAAAGAGTATGCATATAGGTTTCAGGCCATGCTGAAGCCACATTCATAAATAGTGTTTCATGATACAGGAAGGAATTAATAAAATGATGTAGATATTTTTGTTATTTATTAAAAGTGTGTATCAAAGGCGATTCATTATTAAATGTGACAGATAAACTTTTATTAAGATAGTGAGTATAAATGTCATCATTTGATCCAGTGGCCTAAATACATTCCAAAAAAGCATTTGAGTCTTCACAAAAGTTTTGACAGCTGTACAAAAATCACTGTTGTGGAAGTATTTATCATCAAGATTTGATGATAATCTACAAATCTAAAAATAACTCAGGTCATGAAATGGCTCGGGTTCTGTGGCAGTTCTGGGTCTTGCTTATGAGTTGTATTATGTTCTGATTGTGAGAGTTACTGGGCATCTGACCCATAGTGAATGAACTGATTTGTTTTTCAGAGCAAATAATGAGAAAAGAATGTGTAAAGGGTGTTTCAAACTCAAATTTTTGTGTCTAGGCTTTTGTTTAAGAACTGTAATATTTTACTGTGACAGATTTCATTTGATTTAATTTACTACTGGATTTTCTCCAGTGATACAAGAACTAGCCTAAAAGAAGGCCTGCCTTTCTCCTGAAACAGTCACGAGACTATTTCGTAACCACCATGTTACTGGGAACCATGGAAGCAGCATGTGTGTGAAGCCAATGGAATTATGCACAAGAAAGATTCATGCACATAGATACATTTTGCTAGTAAATTTTGCTAGTCTGTGACTTTCTGTATTCATTGCAGACTACAGCTACATAGAACTGTTTTGTTGTATTTTTATGTTAAGCAACACACTTCTTCCATATCTTCCATATCTGACATATATCCTAGGGGAAAAAAGCATTCAGAACATTTTTCCATCAAGGTTGGTGCACATGTAAATCTGAGCAGCCCCAAAGCTAGCTGGTACTTCCTTCATGAATAAAGAGGATCAGAAAATCCAGCTCTGTACTGCTCTCTCCTGAAGTCAGTCTTTCTTATTTTTGACTGCAGCTCAAAATGATAAGCCTTTTGAATTCTGAAGGGTAGTTATTATAAGAGAACAAAGTGTAATGGAATACAATCAAATGAAACAGATTGTAGCTTTTAATTTAGTAAGATTAAAACTGTCCCAATATGAAACACACACAAATGTGTTGTAAATTCAGGATAATTTGAATCATGAAATTAATCCAAGCCAGGAACAGTTGACTCAAATGTTTCGTGTAATTAATGCAAGCAAGACACTGTTAATTAAAAAAAAAAAAAAAAAAAAATTGCACACCCCCTAATCCTCCTTCATATGATGAAAATGCGGCAACATTTTCCTTTGACTATTGTTCTGTGTATCTTTTGTGGTGTTTTCTTCCAGTTGACAAACAGGGCATTTGGGTTGACAGATTTTTAATAACCTTTCCATCTCACATAAAACTCATATCACATGGAGACATGGAAAAAGATGATCTTTGCAATTGCTTCACATGCCAAGCTTGGCTATACTTGAAAGTGTTGCCGGCATGGTTATATTGGTTAGATGTGTGGGAAAAATCATAGTTCAACTGACATAGCCACATCGGCAGAAGCTCTACTGTAAACACTTGTACTGGAAGTGGGGTTACTTTCCTGGCATGTAACTATTTCGGGAACTCAAACAGGCTATACCAGCAAAATAACTTTTCTGACAGCGTAGGCTGTTCTCCCACCAGGAAAATTGCCTGCATTAGGTCTACCATAGCTCTGCTGTCTGGAAGGTCTTGGATTTGTTTCTTAAGCTGTTGGTAAAAATAAAGTGTTAGGTTATACATAGCTTGCTTGGCTTCTGAGGAGAAACAAAACAAGAGGGTGATCAGGTGTGCTTTCAGTGGTATTGTTGGTTTACAGTGTGGCTGTGCCAGAGGCTCCTCCCATACATGGATAACAGACAGTACCTGCTCCAAGGGGACAGGGATTCACAGTCTAAATAGGAGCAAGATACTCTTTTCAAAAAAGAAACATTAAGTCTAATGAGACCTGTAGTCATTCTAGGATACGGTTAATTTCTTTAAATAATTATTCAGTAGAAGCCTCCTTTTAACTAAGATGTATATTCTTGTACAAAATCTGAAAGTATTAGCAAAAACATATTTTAAAAGAATTTTGAAGTTAGCTTTCCTCTAGATTTTTCTTGTCATCTTGACCACCAAGTGTTCGTAGCTCCATTTATCTTAATAAAAAGAAATAATTCTAGACTTTCCTACCAATTTGGATTACTACAGAAGCTGTTGGTTGTGCTTGTCAAAAAAAAAAAGGCTATACAAAGTTTATCGTGAAGCGGATGAGAGAAGCTGTGTTAGATTAGAATCCTTTTGCTTAGCTGCTGATCAGCCATTTGTTTAAACATCTTTTGTTTGACATAGCTTGAAAGGGTGGTTGAGATAACAAATGAAATAACAAACCCTTTTATTTATTAAAATAAAGTGTTAACATCTTACATTCATATAAGTGTTCATGTAAATAAGACAAAACCAGAAAGGGGCTAGAACAGTCATCCTTAAATCAGTCTTTGCCAGGTTAGGTCAGTTGTTACCATCCAACAGCGATTAGTGCTCCAGATTAACAACAAATAAATAAAAAAAGTTTGGGTTTTTTTTCAGAAAGGTTCCTAAAGAGTGAGATTACATGAATCCCTGTGGCCATTGCTATCCTGACAGTAGGGTGGCCAAGGAGAACAGATTTATACCTTCGTCCTGGAAGTATATTATCTCCAGAGCTGGGTTGACTGTAGCAAATCTGTGTGGGAAGGCCTTACTTTTCTGAAGTCTACTCTGTAGACAGAAAGCACACTTCAATTTTAGTGTTAGATTTAGCTTCCTTCATAAATAGTTACTTAAAAAAATAGAAAGATTGTGTTTCACATTGCACAATAATATTATGTGTTATGGAAAGCAAATCAGTATGAATGTGTTCTTTTGTATATTGAAAAGAAAGATGCAGGCAAGATAAATATTTTTTAGATGACAGTGTCAAATTAATTCTGATTAGAAAGACTGTTTTTCCATGAAGAATGCAAATACAGTAGAACTTGGTTATGTAGATTATTTTACACCTTAGCCTATTCCTCCAGCATTATTAGTTTGTGGGATGTAGGTAAAGGCAATACGTATGTTCTGTGCAGCAATAATGTATTCTTTTTTTACTCTTTCCTCTATTGGATATTTAGCCTTTTATTTTAAACATTTGGAATCGAGAGCAATATATTGAGAGCAATAAATAGAAATTACTGAAAGGTGGAAAAGATCTAAAAAGCAAAGTATCTTTCAGGTCTTAATATTCTTTTATTTATTTAAAATTTACACATTTCCTTTTGCCATCTTGTTTTTTTTGAAAATTTTTAAAAACTTTATGTCTGATTGTTCCAATATTAGAAATATGCAAGACTGGCATCTGTGTGGACCCTACAGATGGTCAGAAAACATTAATGAAATCAAGTGAAAGCCAAATGTGGCAAAACCAAGAGAGAAGGTAGTCCTCTGAAAATGTAAGGCTACCGTTTGGCCCTGTATCAGTAGCTGCAGAGGAACCAATCCTGCCTTAGGCTGAGTGTCCTCTATGCTCCTACCAGGAGGTAGGTGTTACCTCTCAGAGACAGAACCTGTTAGAGAGAATGGCTGCAATCCCTGTGTGTTGTAAATAAAGGTTAAAGATTATATTAGGAAAAGTCCAACCCCCTTAAAAAAGCCAACAAACTATTTTATTTTAATTTAAGCTTTTTTATTGTACATCCTTCTGTGAATTCCCAAAAGCACTGAGTGTGCCTCACATCCATATAGATCATCTGTTGGTTTCAGCAGGTGCACCCAGAGCTACATTAAGCTCCCTGGTATATTTGGGTCTGCTGCCAAAGTCCCACGTGCCCCAGAGCATGCCGTCCAACTCTGCTGGGGGTTGTACTTGCAGGCAGTCTCTCTGTAGTGACAATGAATTTGATTTTGGGAGTAGCACTGAAGATGCAACATGGATTTATTGATTGTGTCTGATCTGAATGCCAATCCCATGGTACTCTGGAGTATGCAGACCAGAGTGGAGCCTTCTCTTCCTCCCAAAAGAGGAGAATAGAAAATACACGCTGCAACTCACCTCCTTTTTGAGAATACTAACACTATGGGTGCCTCTAGTATACGACAGGTTTTGTATTCCTTGAGTAACAAGGCAGTTGTGTTTCTTTGTGTATGCCACAGAAATGGGTGCAAGAAATGGGCGCCTGTCTTCTGTTTAAAAATGTTGTAGGAGTGGAAACAAGTGTCCAGAGGGTTTACCTGGCTGCCAAACAAAGGAATGACAGTCTAAGCAAAGAGTTTGGTTGTGCTACTCTTAGTTATATTGTAGAAGATATAGTCTTAAATGAAATTTTGAGGGTTAAGGTGCTACTCTGTTTATATCGTGGTGTCAGAACTGACCAAAAGCTATTTTAACCTGGATTTCTGCAGTGGGTGCCGTTTTAGCCATTAATAAAGTTTTAGCTGCAAAATAAAGTAGGGAGAGAGCATGCTTTGAAGAGCACCAGCATCTTAGTTCTGAATCCGTAAGATGGAGTGACATTGACAAAATTAAGGAAACTTGAATCCTTATGTATTGTACTTATGTTTAGCACAGAATAAGGATCAGATCCAGTATATTTTAATAGGAAGGTGAAAAATGAGAGAGATATCCAGAAAAGGTGTCATTTTGAATAATACGTTAACTTTTATAACATAAAGTTCTGTTTTTAGAAGCCTGGTCCTTTGTCTCTCTGAAATGAAACCAGGCATGCTTGAAGGAGGCAGTTGTTTTGGTCTGCCTGCCCAACTAGCAAAAAAAGTCCCCCTTCCATCATATTTAATAAAAGCTAACAGTTTTGTTCAAGTTCCTCTGGAAAATTCTGTATTGTAGAAATTGTATTATTGTAAAACCTTCTGTATTGTAGAATTTCTCACTAATAACTGATGAGTTTATCTTTATTCATTATCTTCATAATTTTCTTATTCATGCACCTATATTTTACATGGCCAGTATTGTAATAAAAAAAGAAAATACGAGATTGAGGAGGTAATTAGCTTGCGCAAATTGGTTTATTCCATGAAGTGGTGTCTTTTATTTTTTTGTTGACTGTAGTAAAGTCAAACCAGTTTGCAATGGCTGAAGAGAATCTGGTGCAGGATTCCAGTCATGTAGTCTTTATAGAATGAGAAGAACAAAGGGACTTGGTAATGCTGCTGAAGGTTCTTTCCAGATATCTTTTTCTCTTTCCATTTGAAAATAATTTAGAATAAGTTTGGGGAATCATAATATTGCAGTATTTAATCATAAGGATGCCATCTGATGCAGACATGGGTGAAAAAATCCACTTCTTTCTTATGAATCCGTTATCATTCCATGGGAAAAAAATTGATTCATTCAACCTTGAGTGATCTCATAGCATGTGTGGTAAACAGCTAGATATAGGTGATGTGTTACTTTGTGGCATCAGTCAGGGCTGTATCATTGTATCTAAACACTTGAAAGAAAAGACCAAGAAAATTCACAAAAGGCAAGATTAAAACACAGCTATTGTTCTCTGGCTTAAGATCATAAAAGGAAGGAAATCCATAGTTAAGGATCCAAACCTCAAGTATCTGGGCACAGTGCAGTGCCAGCCTTAATTTTACATAACCGTACCCTGTTATGAGTAGACATTGGTGGTTTGATCCTGAACGATGAGTTACATTAGTCTTAGCAGCTGAAACCAGAAAAATAATTTTATTTTAATGCTTGCCTTTATTTGGTGAATAGACTTTTTGGAACAGTTGTAATTGTTTTCTTTATGTTTTCTTGCCAATTGAAATAAAACAAATCCCTAATAAATAGTATTTTTTTCAAAAGTTATCCTTAAAACTCTGCTACGCAACATTCTGTTAAAACGGAAATGGGAAATTGTGAAGAGAAGCCAGTGTCATGCTTGGATTTCAGGAATGTTAAAAAAATTGTGGTAAGTTATAATGGTTATAATCCTGCAGAAGCTTGATTTAAAAAAAAACCAAAATCCCAAAACACTTAACTGATGAAGGAACTAGTTAATAGTACTATTAACACAAAATAATGGAAGTATTACAGAGTTTTTGAAGTATCTGCAATTAATTGAATTTCTGTCCTACTTTTTAAGAAAAGTTCTGTTTCCCCCTGGTTCTTAGAAATTGTAATGAGGGTAGCAGAAACTGTGCTTTATACGATGCCAGAGTGTTGATGCAAAATGCAGAGGAGAATGGGCAATGACATCAAATGTTATCTTGACATTTTAGCCTAAGGACATTGCTTCAAGGATTCCAAAGGGGAGGATCAGCAATTCTTTAGCAATCTCCAGTCAAGTCAGGGAATGGCCTTTAGCATTTTAAAAGCCAGAGGTGACCTGCCAAACAGTCAAAGAGTAAAATCTAGCATCTGATACGGTGAGGCTGACTTGAGAGAAGGGTGATTGTAGTTTTCTCAGAGGTATTTTTGTTCTTTCACTGGTAGGAAGAAACCTCAACAGTGTACAAGTCACTTGCACCCTTTCTGTCTTTATTTGAGATTTGGAGGGATGCAGCAGACAAGAGCTGGGAGATGAAGAGACAAAAGTCTAAAATGATGTAGCTTTTTCGTAACAGATGGCGCTTTAGTCAGGTTTGAATGGTAGTTTAAATTTTCTCTTGAGTAGAACTTACTAAAGGTATGGGAAATTCACATTGCAGATAAACTAGTCTCTTGGGTGTTGCAGTGAAATGGAAAGGTCCCTGACCCACAGTCTGAAAAATTACAGCCCATGAGACAAGAGAGCTGAAGTGTTCGGTGATAAATCTTTTGTTCTTCAGTATAACTGAGCATATCGCTAAAAAAGATTTACACATGAAAAAGAAAAGTCTGGAGACATAGGGAGAAAGAAAACTGCTTTGTGAATATGAATGATAGTGCTACACTGAACAGCATGGATAATAGTGATGTAGAATGATAGTACTATGGTAGACCCACAGTACAGTTCAACCATCAAGATGTTGCTTCGGAGAATTGCTGAATGTCGGAGTTTCATGGCTGGGGATTTGGCAGTCCCTTCTCTATTCTAGTTTTCCTGTAATCTCTTTAGTGAAGCATTGATTGGGACTGTTTCTTAGCAAAGGGAAACCACCCCCTTTCCCATCTCAGTGCCTATCCTTGGATTCTTCAAATATTCCCTGACATACATATGTGACCATTTGATTTTCCTCTCTGTCTATGAGACTGCAAGTTCCAGGCCTAGGGATTTCCCTCTGATTTTATGATGCAATCTCTTCCATTAATATTAGAGTATTCTCTTTTTCTGTTGTTGTGACAGACCTGCTTATGATGGTATCATTTTTCAGCTGCTCCATCTGTTGGGTTTTTTTGGGGGATTGGTTTGGTTTTGGTTTTTTTTTGGCATAGTTGCCAAACTGTTTTTACCATGGAGCACCTACTTGTAAATCCATATGCAAGTCAGACCAGAGCACTGTCTACACTGGCACTGGGTTAAGTACAGAAAGCTCCACAGGTACTTCACTAAGATACATCACTGTATGAATTTTTCTGCAGTGTATTGTGGGAAGACTTTTCATCCACAAGCCACTATACAAAAATGTTTTAACTCAACTAACTAAAGTACTTCCATGGCTTTTGTTCCAGCCACTAGCAAGGCATGGATCCAACTCTAGATGATGATGTTTTCCATCTGTTGGCATGAATGCAACTCTCATGTTAGGAAGAGAAGAAAATTCTGGGCATGAAATGCAGTGCAAAAGCATTTCAAGAGTAGCTTGTTGCCCTAAGAAGTCAGCAGCATGTTTTGCGAGGCCTCTTGTGTAGATGTGTAGATATGGAGACAGCTGATGCAGGTTGAATAACTGCAGAGTCCTCATGCATCTTCTTGCACATCTGGCATGGCTTCTTTTCCAACATGGAGGACACCCTCTTAGACCTTTGTAAAGAGCTTGCTGTGCCTGTGCATAACTGGGACTTACAGATGAAGGGGGTACTTAGCAATACCTAACCTTGCTGCGATCCTTTACTGCTGCTTTACTGTGATTTGGTTTTTGGCCAGTCTTTTGCTGGTGCCCAGAGTGTGGAACTATGTGTTTCAGTGACTGCTTCAAAGCCGGAGGGCTGAAAAATGTTGATTTCCCTGAAATAACAGCTGTTTTTTTGAGAGAAAGTGTGAGAGGTCTGTTGAAGCCACAAATTTGCCCAGCCTTCATCCAGAAAGGATAATATTTGCCTATTAGGCAAGCTGAAGTCATCCAGATAAAAGGTCCGTGAATGGGGATATGGGGGAAGAATGTGTGACATAGAGGGATGGAGGTAGACATCTGGAGAGCCCATCTTTTTTTTTATTTTTAAATTTAGACAGCAGTTTATTTTATTTCTGCCTCAAATGTGGAGTCACTAGATCCACAGTTGTTTAATGGACCTAGACTATTCTCAGCCACCCTGCCTCAAAAAGAAGCAAAACGTGAGAACACCTGGCAGCAGAAAATTTGTGTTCTTAGCAGTATATAATTACATGCTGTTGGTACAATTTGGCCAACTGAGGTAAAGTGGCATGGCCAACAAAGTTTTTGGACAATAAAGTCCCTATATGTCTGCTTGCTTTTGGAACATGCAAACTTTGTGACATAACTGAGGGGGAGCAGTGATGGATTTCATTAGGAGTAGATTGGTGCCTGTAATCTGGCTACGGGCTGTTTATGACTATGTCCATACTAAAAAATAAGCAGTGTTAGAGCTTGTGTTTTATTTCAGTCTAAATGCCAGCGGGGCCAAGAAAGCAAACTGATCTCCTGAACACTTATCAAAACCTTTTATCCAAGTTTATGATTAGAGCCACATTTAGCTCTGCAATGATGATACACGTTTTCCTGTGTTCCTGTTTGGTACTTGCCAACCCTGTGCTGCTCTAGACAACAAAGGCATTTGCATTCAAATTCTTCCCAAAAAGGACAATCTTTGTTCTCCCACTCCTCGATTCACACCTTATATTGCATTTTTAAGAGCTTTGGTTCCTTAGCTCTTTTCCATAGACTCTATATTGATCTGTTTTAGCCAGTAGGGTACAGAACAGCATGAAAAGCATGTAGAGATTGTTCCTCTATGGAGAGTCAGGCACTGTGTTTTTGCTTGGGAAAATTAAAGAAATGCAGTGTTAGGATGGAGATACCAGTCAGAATTAGTTACATGTTTTTGTTTTGATGCCTTAACATGGAATGATGGTGGTGATCTACCTGTAGATGATTTTCAGGCTGTTGATGTGCTCTACACAGTGACTATCTAATTTTCCTTTAAGCTAGTCTGCTAGCATTCAGTAGGTTAAAACGTTCCCTACATGCTAACAGCTGAAATAACGACCCCTCAAGCCATTGCTGCTACTAATTCTACAGCTATTGCTATTGGTTCTAGCAGGAGGAAAACTGTTGGATACTTTAAAACACAACGGTAATTTTCAGAACAACAAATCGTATTACGGTTCCTTGATGTAAAACAACAGTTCATCAGATTAGGTTGTTCTAGTTTGAGAGTTTAATCTAAATCACTGTGCAGTTTCTTTTTTTTGTCAGCTAAATTCTGTCCTTTTTCTTCCAAAATATCCAGGTCTAACTCTTAAATCAGCTGTCAGGTTTAGAATGAGTACACGCTTTTTGAATCAGGTATTTGCTCATTTCTGTGGATCTAACGAGGTTTAGGAACTTCTGCATCTGTCATTATTCAAGTTGATGCTGGTCCATATCCACAAAACACTCCTCTGCTAAACCCCCGTCTCGGACATCTGGCTGTGGACACTTGCGTGGAAAGCGCAGCCTGCGGAGCAGTTAGCAGAATGACTGGCAGCTGCAGTAGTTAGGGTTCGCAGAATTCCCATCCCTCCCTTCCTTCTCTTTCTTATGCAAAGAGGTGTTTTGGATAGAAGAGTTGTCAAGGAAAATGTTCAAGCCCTCTTACTTTTACTATTCGCTACTTCTGTTGTTGTCTGGATGGGAGCAAATATGATCCCAGGTACATAATAATAATGCTTTTTCTTTCCTTTCTCCTGACATGCCTGTGCCTTTCCCACCTCATATGCGACCCTTGTTTTAACACACATTTGTGACATAACTGCTTTCTAATCTTTAAGTTTACATTCTGCTAACAGATGTGAGAAGGGAAAGGTAAAACCTATCTGTGCCTCCTGATGCTGTCTGTCTTTCTGCAAACTGTTTTTTGTAGGTGGCATTTTAACAGTGTAAATGTAATAATGATCAGTGGAAATCTTGGTTCCCTTCTCCTTGCTGTCTAAGTTCATGATTCTTGATGTCCACAGCAGACTAGCAGCATGGGGTTTTCAGAAACATCCAAGTAGGAGATGACCGCTGCTGTCCAAACAGGTATTACTGAAATACCCCTAGGTCCCAGCCTGGGTACTATTAGCAGTGTATTCATTGTGTATTGCGTTTTACAAGTATCACTGCACTTGTAGCAGCTCAAGAAGGGCTGTTAGGAAGATGGGGCTCAGTTCACATTCTGCAATCCGTTGAAAACCAGGACAAATGTGAAGGCAGTTAGCCTGAGCTAGCCTTGGTACTTCTGCAGAGTCTCTTATAGAGGAACACAAATTATCTAGTTTAAACCTTGAAATGCCAAAACACAACACTCAGGGTAGGCAATCATATGCTACCATAGACTTCCTGTTATTTTTCCTGTTCCATCAGTTTTTAAGACCAAAAAGATTTTGAGTGGGCTTTAAGCATTTGTGGGCGGAGGGAAAGGTTGTCCTCCTGTTTTATACATTTGAAAACCAGGGTTTTCTTTGTATGCGAAAAGAATACAAATCTTATTCTATAGGACCTCCATTTTCATTTGGAAGCTGAAGTCCAGTCCCACTCGTTTCAGTTGATTTTACGTTCTTTATGGCAGCTTAAGGTTGCTTTGTTTGCTCACTTGGTGTATTTTGTTTTAACTTGTGCAGATTTTGAAAAGAAAAAGACAAATCAAGTAGCTGGAGAAATATATTATTTGTCTAAAAAGTCTTATGCTTCAGTACATAACTTGATGTGAAAATTGGTATGCCTCCCTGCATAATTTTCACTAGCTATCTTTCCTACTTATAAGCACAGCTTTGTCAATGTCTAATAAAATGCCCAAGCTTTGTAACTGTGAAGGGAAACGTATATTGGAAAGAAATTAAATGTACCAGTATCCCACTGTTACTGAAAGCTGTCTCTGTTTGTCTTAATTAGTATAACCATTTACATGCATTTTTTTACTCCTCTGTATGTATTATTTTTTGGTACTGTTATAAAGGAAGCTGTAAAACATCCTAATACTTTCATCAGCAACCTGGAAGGAGGAAGAGTGGCCTTACAAATCCACACACCTCTTCTCCCTGTTTGCTTCTTCTTTCCCCTCCCCAAGTGAGGCAATCAGATAATCAGCTTCATATAATCGAGGGACAAGAACCTTGTTTCTGTGAAAGGTCATTTCATAGCCAACTCTAGGGAACAGTGGGCAGGCAGCACTTCAGGCTGTCATCATGGGTGCAAGAACAGGCCAAGCTGCTGCCAGCAGCCCATTTCAGTCCTTCCCAGCACAATGGCAGGTCTGTGTGCCGGGCTTGCTGCTGCCCATTTGATGCCAACCCCAGTGTCACCAGAAGGTCATCTGGATCATTAGGAGACCAGCCCTTTGACTTCACCAGCTCAACAAAGAGTGAGGCAAGAGCATGATGAAGGCCAGGTGCCAAGCTGCTCCTCCAGACTTGCTGGCACCATCCCTCAGCCATAGCCAGACTGTGCCCCTCAGTAGCTGGAATCATTTCTGTAACAAGGGTCATCTGCTCTTTATGAGATGTTCACCCTTACTGGAGATCTTTGCTGTTAGCATGTAGACTGTAACATGGCCGTCCTATGGTATATGGATAGCAGTAGGTGGGTAGCTTTAAACTTATTTGACTACATGTGACTGACATTAAATTTAATTGCAGTGCTGGGTGTACTTGCTTTGGCTTAGTTTCTGTAAATTATTTATTATGAAAATATGTAAAACTTTTTTGCAAAAGACTCTAGCGGAAGCAGTATATGTTCATGCTCACTTGTCAGTTGACTGAGGTACAGTGTTCAGTATCAACTTACGGCAATTAGCTGTGGCAAAAATGCATTAATTTTGCACTTTTCTTGATGTCACAGTGTTTGGCAGAGGTGAATATAGTCATGGTTCTTAACCTTTTAAATTGCCACTGTGGTTTGTAATTGGGCATTTCTTTAAGAAAGTGAAAAGTAAGAGTTTAGATTGACACTGGAAGTAAATTGGCTGGTCGTGTCAGGAAATTAAAACTCTGTGGCACTGGGTGATCTTCAGAGTCAGAATTCTGCTCTAAATAAGCCCAGACTGCAATAATTATCCCAAGATTAAATCAGAATTGTCATTTGGGTGTTCATACTCTCTTGTATGAGAGAGAGGCCTGTCCCTCGGCAACCTAAAGCCAAAAAAAAAATTATGACAGCATAATGCAAGATGAAACCTCGAAATAAACCTAGCAATTAATAAGAATCAAGTGTGTTTGTTAAAGAACAGCATGATGTACCTGTAAGAGGAAACTAAGTTTTTTTTCCTTTCGAATCTGCAGGGGAAAAATGTGGGATCTTTTTTGAAAGATGGGGTTTTCTACTTCTCCTCCTTTTGTCTCCTCCTGTTGTCTTCTCCCACCATTTTACTGGCATAGCTATGTCTGTCAGACTTGGGGGGGTGGGGGTGGGGGGTGGGTGTGCTGTGAGGGGTGCAAGGAGATGATTTTGTACAGAAGTGGATAAAATCTGATGTAGATTTTAGGCTGTGATAATAGAAGCACACTTATACTGTGTTGATTCTCCAGAACAAGTTATTTTCTAAAGGTTGGTTATGTTTATTATGCAAAAGCACTCTACAAGCCATAGATGTAAAGGTCTTTGTTAAAAAACCAAAATAGTAGGTACTACCATGTAGATTTCCTCAACTCTTTCTCAGTAGATAATTCGACTTATTAGTTGCTAGAATAAAAAATTGGTTAAATATTGGTCAGCACAGTTTTAAATTGGCAAAAGGTTTAATGTTTTAATTTCTAACTGTAGTGATTTTCAAACTTTAACAATTGGAATAATGCTAAATTTGAGGTAGATAAAAGACTGTAATTGCAGTAATATGATACTATGTTTCAATATTTCTCAGGCTAATGAGGAATGATAAAAAAAGAATATTAGAGAAAAACAGAAGTCTGAATTTTATAGTTTTAAGGAAATCTAATAGAAATTTACAGGAAAGTGAAGAGGAAAGGGACTTCTGACTTTTTTAGACATATGTAGGTGTTCCACTCATCAAGCGTTATTTTTCAGTTTTTTTAAATAGATCTCACTAGCTTTATTCTTATGGCCTGGCAATGGTTTTTTTTGGCATAAAATCAGGACTTTAAATAGTGTGCATCCTGAATGTCTGACCAGTTCATTTTTTAAATCCTTGATTAGAGATAGTGTTTTAAACCAAAACAAACAACATGTAATAAACCTTAAAGTCTGACTTAAAACCACAAATCAAGGATCCTGAAGAGTCAAGGTTGAAATATTTGAAATCCATCCTTAGTTCACCATACTGTGTCTACCGAATAGTACATAGGATCACATACTGTTTGAGAGAGAGATTAATTGAAAAAAATCTCCAAAATACGGCAAAGGCACTTTGGCAGAATGGAGTGGAGTTTCTCCTGCCTTTGTCCATCCTGTTCTGCAGCTAAATGGCAGATTTCAAATATGAGTGCTGTTTATTTTAAGTTGTGAAAGTGCCAAATTGTGAAACGCAGCCAATTTTGTACCCCTGTAATTGTTATGTCCTCATTGGTGTTTTTGCTGATTTTCGTCAGCATAGTGCTAATTTGATCCCTTGCTCTTCTCGGTTGGCTGGTTGTCAGAGAAACTCATAAATGATTCAGCTTGGTGTTTTGAAGGCCCTTCTTTATAGCAGGACATTATTAGGACCTTTAACTTAATAGCACTGCCTGCCCAGTGTGAGTTCTCGTTTGTTTGCACTGGGTCATCTGTCTGCAGCTTGAAGTGCTAGGCTGATTGGCTCAGTATGAGTTACCAAAAAGGTAGTCAGTATTACAAAGCTCACCTTTGGAAATTGTACCACTACATCACTTAAAGCCAAAGAGTAGGGAGGGAAAAAGGACAGAAATAATGAGACAAATCCTGCTCTGATGATTTCTGCTGAAAACAGAAATAGGACCTCATGTAGAATGAAATTCTAAATAGCACTCTTAAAACCTCATATTTGAGTACTCAGATTTTCCAGACAGTTATATCTTATGATTTTTGGAAGGTGTAAGAACTATTTGTCATTTCTGCTTCAGTAATGCCTGGAGGCCTGTATCAGGATCAGACGATAGTCATGTGTGTTGTTTTTCAAAAGAAATGTTTTCATTGCATTCTTTTACTTTAAAAGTGAAACAAAAAAACAATGCTTACAATCCCAAAATTGGAAGAAATTGTGTGAACTATTGTGTGAGAAGGAAAAGGGGTAAGGAAACATAGCTTGGATTCAGGCTTTTGAGAGATTATTATAAATGTTGAGAAAAATATTGTTTAAAAAAATAGCTCTGCAGTGCCCTTTAAAATCAGTAAGCGTCTATTTTAATTCCCATATAAGTAGTAACTGGCTGCTGTCTGTATATATACTTAAATGTTGCTTGCTGTATAAGACCTTGTTTGCTTAATTTCAGCCTAACTGAATTTTTATGGCTGTGCTATAAACCTCTTGAAAATAGTGGCTTAAATGGAAATGCTGACACAACATTAATTACACTGGCTCCAGTGTGATACTGTGATTAAAGTTTATTTATTTTGTGTGTGCGTGTCTGTGTGTGTGTAATTTCATTGTTGAAAAACTAATGAAAACTAATGTGGCAATGGAGAATGTGATTCTGTGCCTGATATTTTATTTTTCAATGGCAAGGAACAGTTTTAATGCCAGTTTACAATACCAGAGAACTTACTTTTAATTGAGGTGTAGTTTAGGTATTTAAAATTTTAGAATTATGGGAAAGTGACAAGCTTCCCACTTTAAAGCTGTTTACTACTCTTCCAGGAGTTTTTAAATGGCTTTTTGGGTGGTGAGGCTAGCTGTATATTGCATTCACATTAGAAAACAAAGAAAATGGTTTCATTTCCTTGCAGCATATGTTCTTTGAGATGATTGGGAGAAAAGTCTCATTTCTAAAAATAAGGGTATGCAATCCAAAGTTAACATTCATTGCACTATTGAATATGAAGTAACAGCTATGAAAGTATTTTTGGTAAATAGTATGCCCAACTGATACTTTTAGATTACAAACCTATATATTGCATCTAGTCAGTTGGGAAATGAACAGTGCAAATATCATATAACCAGAAGAAGAATGAGTGAGAGAGGGATCCTGTCTCCAACCTATTTCTTAGGACAGTGAGCTGGGATTGGAGAGGCCTTGGTTGCAGTCTGTTCCCAGCAGATTATACTTCTCATATTAGGCAACAACTGGATAAAAACATGACATGGTCTGGAGAGCAGAACTAGGCTGTCCTCCTTCCTGAGTAAGTGTTGAGAGTAATACACTATAATGCCAAATGTAGATATCCCTATCTGATGCTGTGATTTTGTGTTAACTTTGCTGCTCCTTTCAGTAAGGTGCATTCAGAGCACATTTAATGGTTCTCATCTGCTTTGCTCCTGGATCAGTTGGGCAAAGTCATTTTTTCTGCACTCACACATATATGGAACTTGAAGGTTGGTCAGAAAAATTGTCTAATGGATTGTGGGTTCTGTAGAAGTGAATGGTCTCCCTCGCTGGTAGTCTGTGGTGTGCTTGACATCAGTGCTGGTGTTCTGCCTCATCTCAGAGACCAAAGTAATCATTGCCAATCTTATCATAAACACCTTTCCCACAAGTTCATGGCATCCAGTCAAACTTCTCTTCTCTGCAAGAGTATTATTGCAGATATTCTTAATACTGATCTGTCTGGTAGGTGAAGTTGTAGGATATTATGTCCTGCAACATGGCAGTGAAGAGAGAGACAAGTAGTGTGGGTTGAGAAGATTGGAGGGAAAAAGTGAAATCTTTGTGTGGAATGCCCTTCTTCAGTTTGCTCAGTGAGAGCATTCAGCATTAATCCAGTTACATTTTTTATTTTTACTGTTTGCTTTCACTGGAAGAGAGTGCAAAGTAGGCAAATAGTTTCAAAGTGTGTGGTCTTTATGGTGTATATGTATTGCTCAGAACTACCGCTGACCAAACTTCTTGGTCTTGTTCCCATTTGTTACAGTAATTAAATATTAAGTTGTTATGAAAGGATTGTGCCCTTCCCTTGAAAGAAAAAAGAATGTGGCTACTCCATGGTTCTGTGGCACAGCTAACATTATTCAAACCAATGTGGAAAGGTAGAGAAATGATGTGCCAAGTTTATCCCATCTGGAAGGAATGTAACCGTTCTGGATCTGCAGCAAAACTGAGGATCTCCTACTCTTTAATGTATTTGCAAACCAGAGTTGGATAAGGTTGGAGAGAAAAAAATCAACATATGCTGTAGATAAATTTCGTTGGCAGGAGAAGAGAGCCTGTGTACAGGTCAGTCAAATCCTGAATACATCACCTTCTTAATTGCAGCCTTTAATCTACGTTAAGACTAGAGAATGCTTGTCCTTAAATGACCTTTGCATTGAATGGAATATCACACTGGAAACTTCAAAGTGTAATTGAAGACAAATTATGCAATAAATTAAAAGTAATATTGTAATTTTTCTGTGGTTCCAAGCCTGCAAGAGACCAGCTTCTCTCTTTGACCACACCCATTAATACCAGGGAAGTACTTCAAGCATATAAATGGAGACCTATGTATGGTCACATAGTGTTTTACTGAGTAATGATTCGCTGATTCTGTAAGTGAGTGAAGAGACTGCTGTAAATGGGAAGATGGAGGGGAGAGGAAGGAGTGGCATATGAAAATTAATCTCTTTTTAAAAAATGTTGGTGATATGTTTCAAAGTTTTGGTTGAAAATATTGGTTTAGCTTTTTCTGGTTTTATGTTTACAGACTTCTCAAGTAGGTGTCTTTGTTCTGCACTGTCCTGAGCTGGTCCCAAAGATTCCTTCAGCCTTCACACAAAGCTGCTTGCTCCTATGCCAACCTTGGGAAGGAGCTCAGAGGGGTGTTCTCCCTTTATGCCATTTGAGCGCTCCCTGTTGTGCTGACAAACACGTACCTTACAGAAATACTGTATCTAGCCTTTATAAAACGATGGCATCTTTCCAGAATCTTAAGCAAGCTGCTTCATGATGCCAGTTGGAGCAATCAGCCTGTCGCTCTGTAAAACCAACAGCAGTTAGAAGGCATTCAAAAGTTACTACTCTTTAAGCCCTGCTCCAGAACTCACCAATACATAGTGAGTATCCGCAAGCCTTCAGCTGTTCCCCTCATAATCCATCATTGGATGCTTTTAGAGATGCTATGATTCAACTTTATGAATCAAAAGGTAGTGCTGTCTTCCAAGATACTTCAAATCCAAGGGTATCTAACATCAGCTGTTCCCAGTGAAAAGGGATTGTAAATATCTTTACAGATCCCAATTGTCGTAGCTTGTTCAGGTAATTAAAGCTATTAACTTCTCCTAAATATGGAATAATCCTCCAATTTCAAAAACCCAATGCTTGTTCTGTTGGTCTCTCCAAGTATTGTTTGGCCTCCAAATTCTTCTTCCTGAGAAGTCTCTGAAGAATTGACATCTAGTTTCTGCCTGGATGGCACCTGCATCCTTTGCATTTGACCTTGACAGTCCTTGTGGCACTGGGAAGCTGCCTACTAATGGTGATGGCTGGAAGCTACATTTCAGTGTGTGCTGGATTTGATCTGCCAATAGCTTTTGAGACTAGACCATAAAGTGCCCTCATTGTGCCCTCCCTCAACAGTGCTGATTTAGATTTAGATTTTTGAGGTGGAATGGGGAATGGAATGAGGCTGGCTGACCTGTCATGCTCAAAGAGTTGTGATCAGTGGCATGAAGTCCAGCTGGAGGCCAATCACTAGTGGCAACCCCAAGGATACACTGGGCCAGTACTGTTGAACAAGGTCATTAGTGACCTGGATGATGGACAGAGTGCACCCTCAGCAAGTTTGCAAAATATACAAAACTGGGAAGAGTGGCTGATAGACCAGGTGGTTGTGCTGCCATTCAGAGGGACCTTGACAGACTGGAGAAATGGGCCAACAGGAACCTAATGAAATTCAACAAAGGGAAATCTGAAGTCCTGCACATGGTAGGGAATAACCTCATGCATCAGTACAGACTGGGGGCTGACTGGCTGGAAAGCAGCTTTGCAGAAAAGGACCTGGAGGTCCTGGTGGACAAAAAATGGAACATGAGCCAGCAGTGTGCCCCTGTGACAAAGAGAGCATCCTGGTCTGTATTAGGAGGAACATTGCTAGCAGGTCAAGGGAGGTGATCCTTCCCCTCTGCTTAGGACCCATGAGGATGAATAACCAGTGGATCCAGTTATGGGTCCACAGCTGGGTCCACTTCTGGGGTTTGTAGGACAAGGATGTGCTCATACTGGTGCAGGTCCATTGAAGTGCCATGAAAATAATTAAGGGCTTGGAGCATCTCTCATATGAGGAGAGGCTGAGAGAACTGGGACTGTTTATCCTGGAGGACTGGAGAGGAGGCCCGAGGAGATCTTATGAATGTGTATGAATACCTGATGGATGGGAGTAAAGCATCACCATAGGCAGCAGCAGATGTTCTGGTTGTTTTGATTTCTGTGTTTTGGATTCAAATACTGAACGCTGACCTGGACTTTTGATCATTTTATTGGAATTGGCATATCTTTTAATTGGTCCCTTACATTTTAAAGTTTTGTTTGTGGAATCAACATGCAAATTGAAACATATGCAAAGATATTTATGTATGATTGATGATTGCCATAGCATATATAGGCTTAAAATTCATAAAGCAGGCAATAAATACAAGATTTTGATGGTCTTTCATTAACACCGTCAAAGCTGGCAAATTTTGAAAGGCTATTGACTTAGAGCAGTGCAAAGACTGGCTAGTTTGGCCTCACATTATCTCAGCAAGTCTTTGTCTGCTCTGATAATAAACTAAGGTTAAGTTTGGCCTGCATCTGTATTGTATAGTCTATATAGCATTTTTGGAGAACACTTGTAAACCACTTAGAACATTTCTGAAAGTGGATACGATTTATATTCCATATGTTTAGGGAGGTTAAAATGTTTCAGTACACAAAGTATCTCAGGTATACACAGTGTTCTATGATGGAATTCTGATTCGATCTCTGATTAAGACTCAGGAAAAGTGCTGAGTCTTAATGAGGTCCTGTAACATCCATTAGTCAGTGTGACGTGTTGATGCATGCACACTGGACTTTGAGATCTGGCTTTGAACACACTTATGTTGATGTCATGTACCATATGTATCATTCAGTGTGAATTTACACATTATCTTCCTAGAAACCCCTAAGCTTTTACACCATACTGAAAAGCTATGCCTTTGGATGCTATGCAATTTGTCTCTGCCTTTTCCATGAATCAGATGTGGATTAATTTTTTTGTCTGGTTTTTGTTTCTTGTCTTCACCAAGTGATGTCCTATTGCTCAGGATACCACATGGGAGTAGCAGGTTAAATTATGCTTGTTCTCTCAAGAACCTTATCAGAAGACCTCATTCTTCAGAAAAAGGGGAAGGGAAAAAAGACTTTTGCCTTGTGTGTGTAGCGCCTTTTATTGCACTAATGTGAAATGATTCGATGTGATGGACAGCAGTTTATCAAAACAAAATCTCATTAAGATCTGTTTGCGCTTTGCCCTTACTCTCCTTTGTATAATAAGATTGTGAAGCTTTCTGTGACCAGACAGTAACCTGTGGTAACCTGTAGTGTGCGTACAGTTATGGGTGATGAATAAAACCATTGTTATCACCCTTAAATGTTGGCATCAATATTGTGCTAATAACATTTGGAAGTTTCTGCTTTATCAGCAGCAATGACTGGCAAATAATCAGCTGTTTTGTAATGGGAAGCTTAAAATAGCAGCCAAAGACATTTGAGTTAAGCTTAATGGAAAAAGACACTGCTGCATTTATTATGATACCATTTTTGTTGTGTAAGGATGACATGACTGTTGTTTTAGCTTTTTAGACATACAATGCAATTAAGAATAATCAGTTTTCCCACACATTCCGCAAAGCAACTGAAGCACAAATGCTAATAACCAGGCCCTTAAATTTAGAGTGACTTCCGCTGCTGCACGGGCAGCCCACGGGTACAGATGCGTGTTTCATAGTGGTATGCAGCTATTGTGTGATTGCAGTCTTCTTACAGAGATGCTAGTCTCAAAAGAAGTTGCTGATAAATAGTAAACTCTTTAAGATTTGCCCATACTACCAATTTAAATATATTTTGGAGAGTGGAGGAAGAGGACCTGTATCTAAGTATATATGACATATATTGTAGGCTTTGCAATCTGTAACAGGCATCCAGACTAGAAGTTTAAAACAATGTGTAAAAGAATTTCTAATTTGTGTTTACTGGAAGTAGTAGGTGGTCGCGCCAATAAAAACTATATTGTGTTACATATGCACACAGATACGTATAAGTGTTTAGCTCATAATTTGTGTAAAATGTGTGTGGCTGGTTTTAGAATTCAGAGCATCAGCAAAGACAGGTCAGGATTTGGGCAGGGTGTTCAGAAAACAGATCTTGCCTGTAACTAAAGGTAGTAAGTTTATACTGACAGTTTTAGTTCATCACTATTCCTACTAAAAGCCATTTATGTGTGTGTGGGGGGAAGTGTCTTACATATTCTTAGATGAGGCTCTGTTATGATTGTTTTAGACAGAAATCTGCATGAACATATATATCTAAAAAATGTCTATGCATTCGTATACAACTTTCTTTTTCTGTATTCTTTTCCCCAATTTTTTCTGTGCTCATTGCTTTCCTTGGTGTGAGTATGCAGTACCTTTATATTATGCATGCTTCTAGACTTTTATTGTATTGGGGCCAAGTCAGTGGAACTTTTTTTGCATGTTTGGGACGAAATGTTTGCTGAATTTCATCTTTGCTTGCTAAGAATCTTAGACTGATATGCTTAATTAAATGTGTGAAAAATAAATTGCTAAACTGTATCACTGACCAATACTATTTACCAGGAAATGAAACAAAGTGAGAGCAAACAAGTGATATCCTAACTAGGGTGTACACTTACTTGTATTTCAGTGGACATAATTTTCCATATAGAATTTTAAAGCTTTGACTATAACAAATGGTAAAAGAGTCTTAGTGTGGAAGTAGTTGTATCTGTATGAAAGATTGCAAGTTGGAATAGCATATTCCTGTTTGTAATGAAGAATAAGCCACAGTGGCATGAGAAGACTTTTTATTATTAAAGTCTTCCCACATGAGGGCTTATATTTGTGTGTTATTTTACCCAAATTTATAGTAAGAATTCACAGCTTTAGATCAGGGCATGAGAGCTCATTAAAAAATATTTTCTGAGAATGGAAGATGAGTTTTGCTCTCTGCAAGAAAGTATCACCAGGCCTTGTCACCATTAGTGCACCAGCCTGTGCTGGCCACTTGCACTGAAGTCAAATTAATAGTGAAAGAGTTTTTCCCAAATGCTTGTGAAAATTGTGGTTGTAACACGTATGACTGAAACTGCAGTTACATGCCCTTGTATAAGGAAGAGGTGTGGAGGAAAGGGGAAACTGTTTGCATTATCCGATTTTAGAAGATGCCCTGAAACAATGGTAAAAATCGAGGATGATGCCAATTTTTTCTTTTTTCCAGTGAAAATCTAAGTGGAGATGATTTATACTGAAATGAAAGGTGCTACGTCCTACCCAGTTAAATGTTCTATTCACCATGAAATGCGCCAGTAAGGCCACTGTAATGAAGTCAAAAGAAAAAAAAATCCTCAAAGCTGGAAAAGAAGTTCCATTTTCTCCAAGAGCTCAATCTTGAGACCACTGATCAAGGAGATAGCTTAATCTCCAGCTGAAGAGCTGGAAAGATGCAGCCTATCCCTTTCATCCCCATGAGAGTCCCTAACTTGTCATTGCTATTTGGCAATTATTTTTTTTTGCATAGTTGGTCAGGGTCTGTGACACCTCAGTGCAGCTGTCTGCTCTCAGTCAGGCTAAGAGTGAAGCTGAATAAATAGCTCCTGGCAAGTAAGTGTTATCCTGGTAAATCCTTCTCAGTCCCTGTGAGTGTGGGTCACAGTTGCAAAGTTTCAGGATGCCTCAAGACACATTTTCAGCAAATAAAATATTAACCAAGATAACTTCTTAACTCTAGAAAAATCAAAAGGTCCACATCCATCCTTGTGGATGACTTTGAGCCACTTTTATAGAACTAGAGATTGGATCTGAATGGAAATGTTTAAGGAAGTAATTTGAACATTATTTACAAAGTTTTCACTTAAATGTGCTAATATTTTATAGTTTAGTTACAGCTTATCACCTATATCTTTGTTCTTCCAGGCTTTTAAGACCAAGGATGGCTACATCGTGGTGGGAGCTGGAAATGATCAGCAGTTTGTCACTGTGTGCAAGGTAATGGTGTGTTAGGTGACAGTACAGAAACGTGTAATAGTTTCCATTCTGACTAGGAAAAAAATTACTGATTGCTTCTTAATTCCCCTTTTTTGTGAAAATAAGTAGCGAGTATAAATTCTAACCCTGGGGTTCTGGCTGGTAGTTTAGGAGACTGATATGGGTTCTGTGCTTTGCCTCTGTATTCAGAACACCCCAATTCCAAAACTTGGGTGCTGAACCCCTTTTGAAGTCTGTGCAGCTGCACAGCTAATTAGCTAAAAAAATGAACAGGTTAACAACCTTCCAGTTCTGGAATGGTGAATGTCACGGAATTCACACTGGTGCCTTTTTCAGGAAGAAATGTGACACTGTTTCTCCACAAAATACATGGTAGGCACAGCTATTAACAAAGCAAAGCTAGGGGATGGATGGTTCTTGTGCCACTTTAATCAGTAGCCGAATGCGTAGTCCTTTTGAACACTAGTATGTGCTGGTCTGTGCTCACAGAGAAACTTGCAGACTTCTTAGAAAAGAAATATTACAGGACTGTGGGTTGACTTTGGAGTGGTGCAGAGATACGACATTGAAGAAAAAAATCTTCAAACAGGACTGCCGCATTCAAAATCTGGTATCTTCATTATTTTGAACTGAAGGGACATGACACTGGCAATTCTGTTTTCATGGAGGGTAGCTTGGGAAGTTGTATAATAGTTTTGGATTTTTCATATACTCTTTTCTTGTTGTTTTAATACCTGGAATTGCTTTTCCCTGGACAGTGAATACATTTTAAAAGAGGAATGGTTGTAGGGAAACAATTGTTCTTAAATAAAGTGTAGCAACATTCCAAACAAAAGACCCCGGTAACATGTAAGCTAGGACAAGAGAAGTTTTGCATATAGCATTAGACAGCATTTTTTAAAATGAGAGGTCTACATATTTCCTGCCATTATGGTTTTTCTCTGGGAACTTGGATATTTAGCCTAAATTAATCACACTCTAAACGAGTTGGCAGCCTCAGGAAATTGAGCACTATTTTCCTCCATTTGTTCATGTCAGACATTTCACATTTCCATGGATGTTCACAACTAATAACTGGAATATGTAGTAAGAGGAGAGTGCAGTTGTGATTCTCTCTTAGTGTAGTTTGGGCTACATATCCCCACCTTGCTATCTGGAGGGGTCTGGTTTCATTTGCTTGAATTGGCGCTCTCAGTAGGTAGCAAATTAACCTCTTCAAAGTTTTCTCAGTGGGTTTTCTTCATACAGGTGTCCAACCACGATAATGTGGTCATTATCTTAACAGGAATGAAGACTAATGACTGAATAAGTGTCTACCTGCCACAACTCAGTTTTATCAAAGTCTCATAAGGGAAGTCTTTGCAGAAAGTCCTAGGACATAGCTGTGAATGTCTTCTTGGTGCTTATCACCTGAAGAATTACATACCAAATGCTGGTCTTCCTGCCATCCTTGAGTAAAGCAGAGCTGAAGATCTGGCTCAGTAGGTTCTGACACCATGGTGTGAGCTAGAAGGCACTAAAAATTCAGACCATGCATTTACCTCACTTCAGGGTGCAACTGAGAGACTGTGTGACGTGTTGCTACATACTCTGTAATCAGTGAGGAGTGAATGCTACTCCAGAAGACGAGGCAACGTTTATACGATTGGTGTTACCTCAGAATCTGTAGACTAAAATTGAGATGAATATTGGCCCTAGTCTGCAGGCTGATGTTTTTTTGTTTCATCATTATAAAGGTGTTCTGGTATTTCTAGAATTGAAAGTAGGAGGTACAGAACATGGAAAAAATGATGATTGCTCACATTTCAAAGGGATTAAAAACCCAGAAAAATAGTTCAAGTTTTGGGTAATGGTTAGATTTTTCTACAAACCAGTTATCATATTTGTTTTTAAAAAGAACGGTCTTTTTACCCTTATTGAGTTATCATAGGTATGGATTTGGGCCATTAAATTGCCCAGAAATGGAGTGATGTAGAAGTCAGTGGAATGCTGTGAAACCTGATAGAGGTATACTCTGTGCTAAGTCGAAGGTGATTTGGAACTTAAAACACCGTGAAGTGGGATAGCCAATAAAGGAAGAGGACTTTATTACAGGAAGGCCTGCAATACCCTGGTGAACCTTTAGTAAATACAGAGACCACTAATTCAAATGTTGGAATTGCTAGTAGAGTACCTTTCTGAGATGAGCTGCTCCTAAAAATACAGCCTGTATGGAAGCTGTTGCCCTGAAGACACATATTCTAGAGATGTAACAGCTGGCTCAAGCTGTAAACAATTGCAAACATTCTGCTTCAACCATATCTTTTCAGGCAAGCAGAAAGAAAAAACTGGAATAATTCACTGTGATGTTGTCAAAATCAATGACAACTAACTGTAGCTTGTTTGGGGACTTGGATAATTGCAGGAAAACTTTGTAACACTGCTGGCTGAAGTGCATTTCATAGTGGTCAAGTGTTACAAAAGCACATCCTGATGTGTGCTGCTTTGGTCTAAATAGGAATACTGAGCAAGAGCCTTCAGAAGACAGCTTTTGTATACAGCAAAGGAGAGTACAAACAGGTTTGCTAGTGTTGGGGGACAAAATGCAGAGAGTGTAAACTCTGAATGTGCATCTTAGATCTTGAAGGAGGCCTAGAAATGGAGAACAGCACTTTCATTCCAAGTGGTCACAGTGAAATAAAGAAAATAACATTGGCAGCATGATGCAGAAAGATGAATGGCACATTAATGAATAACTTCTCAAATGTGCATTTGTTAGTCACAAAAAAATTGAGAAGAACATATATAGACACGCAGCTTTACAACAGATGGACATTAAGTAAAAGCTGAAGTCAGTAACGTTAATTAAAACAGTAGAGTGAGCAACTCCATATGATAGTTTTTCATATAACTCATCAAAGGGAACCATAGTTTTCTGATTAATTTCTTGGTTTTTTAAGCTCTCTTAAATAAGTATTCACTATCATTTACTTTAAACAAACTTGCATTATTTTTTTTCTCTAAAGCAATGATTTGTAACTCCAAAATAGAAGTATTAAAAAGAGGAGATAAGTTTAAGGGGGTACCAATATTATTGTTAAACTTTCAGATAGGAAAAGAGGAACATTTTCTAAAGCTAGACTATGATATGTTATGACTTTCATAAACTAGATTTTGTAAACATAGAAGGAAAAGAAAATATGCTGTGAATTAAGTGTTGATAGAAAATGCTAGATTGATAAAAATCTGCAGATAAAAATCTGTAGAAAAGTTATGTAATATGGTCATTGTTCTAACATAACGTACTGATACCTTGGTTTCCATGCTTAGTTTTGTCACTCTAGGTGACAACTATGTCAAAGGTGACTGTTTTGAAAATCTCTAAATATCTGTTGAAAGAATACCTATTTTGCTGATGGTTTTAAGTCATCAACAGCTATTCACTTGGAAGGGAAGCTGTATCCATATTCACTCCAGCAAAGTGAGGAGCTGTTAAATGATAGCAGCCTTGGTCTGAACCAATCTCAGAGGAATTAGTAGAATTTTAGGTTTGAGGCAAGTGTCAGAGAGATTGACACCAATCTATGTACCACTTACATGTGGTAGTACGTAGGCATATGGATTCAAGGAGTGACTGAACATGTTAATAAAACAAAAATCCATTGAGGATTGCTAAATGCATAGAAAACAGCTCCAACTCAGAAATGCCCTAATCTAAAGATGGCTGGAGTTTGGATGAAAATTAAGGAGGTATCGTATGTACTCACCTTGTTCTTAAGCTCTTCCTAATCATCAGCACTCAGCCACAGGCAGAGATAGGATGATGGGCTATAGGGACTTCAGCTTTGAGCCAGTACTGGTTTTTTTGTAAGCCATCTTGCAAATGGCCTTGTAAAAAAAATGTAGCGTGTTTAGAATGATTATAAGACTCATCATAAGTAAAATTGATCTTGAGTGTGTGTTAGTGAGTAAAAATACATGAAGAATACGTGACAGTCTCTTTCTTTGTAAGCTTCTATTCTGCCTTCCTCTGTAGCTGATGTTATTGGGATATATTTTATTAAATTTGGGAAGCGCAACTCATTCTGTTTATTTATGTTCTAGATAAATACATTGTGGCATGAATAGATAAATTATATAGTAAGTATTGATTGTCCACACACCTACTCTGTCTCATAAATGCCTCTACAAAATTCTAAGACTCATTCTCCACATTTAATTCCCTTTATAGTATAATTCACATTGTCTTTGCGTGATGGTTAAATTTCTAATGTGCCAGGTGGGAGTTACAGACAGAAGATATATTGCTCCTTTCTTGGAGGTTATACCACAGATTTTCTTTATTAATTATTTTGGAAGAAATCATAAAGAAAAACTATGACATTTCAATAGAAAAACACCTTTTCATAATTTTTGCCTTTTTGACAGAAATTACTGAAGTGGAAAGAAGTATTCTTAGACATAGCTTTTCTCAGTATAGCATATGAAGTACAGTCATATTTCTTTTTCTGTGACATATAACTTAGTGCAGGATAATCCCACGGATCTCTCCAACCTCATGGTAATAATTTACAAACTTCTACAATAAGAATTTCTCCTAGCTAAAGGTGAAAGCTATCAACTAAGATTTGGATCTTCAGATTAATTTCTGTTTTTTTCTGTATTATTATGTAACATTAACCAGGAGGCATTATCTTTTCTTAATTTCCTAATCTATATTAAAAGATTAACAAGAAGTAGGGATTTTTGGAAAGCTATCTTAAATCGGTAATGAATTTCCTTAGCTATATAAATATCTCCTGCGAAGCACGTTTCTTACTCACCTTTATTTTTACTTAGATCCTGAATTTGCCTGAAGTTAGTAAGGATTCCAGATACAAAACTAATACACTCAGAGTCCAGAACAGAAAAGAACTTATTGACATATTGTCAACCCGGTAAGTTAATTAAAAGGGAGGAAATGACATTTAATCTGTTAATGCAAATAGTCATGTATAAGAAGCTCTCATCATGTGAAAATTTTACTTTACTCTTTTGAGATAGAACACTTACTGATGTTAAATATTCTGCCTTTTGCACACAGACTATGGTGTGGACTAACAAGAAGCCAGACCACAGATTCAAGTTTTCAGAAAGCATTTTAACTTATTTTTAACCATTAACTTGAATTTTAGTGAAACAGCCAGTGCTTTCTGCTTTCCTGGATGAATGTAACTCCTGGAAATAAAATGCTTGCAGCACCGTTTGCTTTTGCTGTGACTGGGATTTTAAAGTTTTTACTGAGAGTTGGTGTATCCAAGGGAGTTCCACTTGATGCTACTCCCTCATTGATAGTTTTATATTGTGGTACTGTGTTCCCCAAATTCTTCCTGGGTCAATCCTTTTGAAATCAAAAGGATATGTACTTAGTGTTCCACATGGGAATCATCCTATTAAATACCTTAATTAAAAATTATTTAAGAGGAAGCTCAGGAACCCTTTATTTGAGAGACAAAAATAGCTTAGTTATCTTCCTCATTCTGTTTGAGAAGGCCTTATTTCTGTGGAGTGCTCTTCTGTTTAATGGAGAGGATGATAAATTTATATAATATAAGAAAAAAAAATAATCTGGGTGAAGCTACCCAAAGGTGGCTTCAGCAACGCTCATACTTCAGGGGATGAGCAGAAAAGGCAGTATATCTACTGTTGTCAATGATTCAAGAAAAGTCACACTATCGTTTTGACACTTGGCCTGTATAAGTCTTTGTTGTCAACTGTGTAACAATTATCATTCAGGCAATTTTTTTTTTTTTTTTTTTTTTTAGGAGCATTAAGTCAGATGTCTCCCCTTTTCATTCCATCTGAGAAAAGTGTTTCAATAGCGCACCCCTCCCCCTCCTTTCAACCCCACACATTTTTTGGATATTGAGAACCAGAATCACCTTGCATTAAAGACAGTAGAGAATGATTTTGCCTCTTCCTGTTGCAATTGCACTTTTGTCTCTGTCTTACCTGTCCATTTTCAGGTGTCCTGCCCCCGATGAAATACTGAAGTACCAGGTGACTTTGCATTTTCAAATAATTATGGTACAACTGTTCATGATGAACTTTTGGAACTCATCTTTACTTGCCTTCCGATAACAAATGTATTGTGATAGCACAGATGAACCCACTCTTCCTATAAGTTTTGAAGCCCTTGAAAGAGAACAGTTATCTTTTGACCTACTTTTGAGCTCTTACATTCTTGACACTTAATCTTAGATTCAAAGTTGATTCATGTTGACTTATTACTTGGAGTTCATTTCATTTAATATGGCATTTATCTGATGTACTCTGGTATCTTATGAGAGTGCTGTTTTGCCATACACAGATCAATTACTTAATAGCTTGTTGCTTGTGTTTAATTTCGAATGCACGTTGTTTTTTATCGGCAATATCTGAATAAGAAGATAAAGTTCAAGGAACAGTTGTTCTTTGAATCAATCGTCAGAATTCAAATTTGTTTTTATATCTGTAGCTATTAGTTCATCAGATTACCTCATTGCTCTTTCAATTACTTCTTTATGTCTTTTTTTGTCAGAGTTTATGTTCTGTTTTATTAGCATCATTTAGGCTGAATTTCTGTGTAATTTATATACAAGTATGTGACTGTATACACGCTTGGAGTAGTCGTTTCCAATAGTATTCTGTTATGTTATATTATTGTGAATTCATCTGGCATTCAGTTTTAAAACACTAACTGTAACAAACACCTTTGGCATTCTAATGGAGGTCAAATATGTTTCCATACACATTCCATGGTAACTTTGCTTTTATTCACTAATGCACAGTTGTTTGTGAAATTATATGTGGTTAATTTTTGAAGTTACTTAGAGAATTAAATGTATAGTTTCTCAGTGCTGAAAAATGTCAACCCTTGAGAAATGAAGGGAAATGACAAAATAGTAATGGCAGAATTTCACTGAAAAATACCTTAATTACATCACTGATTGCTTGATAGTATTGCAGCTTCCGGCACATGGAAAATATAAACTTAAGGTGCATTAGTTGGAAAGAAACACCTGCGGACCCTCCCATTCACTCACTATATGTACACTGCTATCCGACTCACAATGAATTTGCGGAGACATGAGCTGGAGCAGCTTAGAAGAGTTGTGATTTTCTTGACATGGGTTCTACTATAGTCACTTTTGTTGAGATGAGCCCCTCCTTTGTGTGGTGGAAGGCAAAAAGAAACCTAAGTCCTTTAAGGATCTAGTCAGGCCATTCATCCATGTCTGATTTTGATGCTGTGCCAGGCAGGTTTCATACAACTTGAGGCAACGTAGCTTTTTTCCAGTTATGTTGCAATGGAAAAAGTCAGCAAACTTGTTTGGTGTGCCAGGCTGAGCAGTAAAAAGCAGGTAGAAATTTGCATCTATGTATAGGAATCTGGTGATTCCTAAATGTTCCTTCTCTTTTGTACATGCTTGGAAACCTAAATGGGAATTACGGTCCTCTAGTGGAATCCTTTGAGAGCGTTGCTGCTGCTAAGGCCTGTGAAAAGATTCACAGATATGGTCGGTGTCTCAGCATCTCAACAGTGATTACAGTGAACTAGAAGCACATGAGAGGAAACATATAGTTGTGTTTCCTTCTTTTTCCCCCAACCTCTTTTGCTGCCATTTTCAGTTTATACATCCTTTGGGTTCCACTAAGTCATTGGTATTTTAAGCACCATTTGTATGGCAGATACTAGGTACTCTGCAGTTGCTTGCATATATCACTGCTGTTGCACGCTACCCATATGCATACTTTTTTTCCAAGCTGTTGATGCTGTTATAATCTTACTGAGTTGAGGTCCCACCAGAGCCTAGAGTAGGCTTCCATTGACCTGTCCCCTTCCATTGACCTGACATCTAACCTGTCCCCTTCCTCTTATCTCTTTTGAACTATTTCCAGAGGTATGACTTACCTTTTCTTTTCCTATTTTTCTTAATTTTCAAAATGGACTAACTGCAATTCATGTCTAACTCCTGAGCACTTAGTAAGTGCAGGAAGAAGGATTGTTAGCCTCCTCCTCTTAAGGACGAGGATTTCCCAGGTTTTATTTAGGAATAGAAGGAGATGTCCAGACCTACTCAAAGGGTCAGGAACTCCCTGAAGTCTTACTGCATGTGTGGAGCTGAAATTTTTAAAAACATCTGAACTCTGAATACCAATGAGACAGTTGATGCCTTTCATTTGCTAGGGTAAATGTTAAGCAATTGAGACTCTGGCCACAGGTTTATTCTATATGTGTGCGCAAAGGAAACATTGGTACAATTGGTCAATGTTAAGGAATGCTGTTTTTTTAAAAAAGGCCGTATCTTGGGAATTCTTGACTCAAATGACCTCTAATTTAGATCAATAATTCTACTCACCACCTGCAGTAACCATGCCAGATTTCAAGGCAGTTAGATAAGCATGGGGATTATATAGCACTTAGAAGAAATTGACCTTTAAACAGAAGACTTTCCAGAAAGGTGTGAAATGACCTGTTCATCACAGTTGGATGTTTTGAGCTGAGTGAGAATACAAGATGGAGATGTATATGGCTTGAGATATAAATGTAGCTTGAAACAACAGCTCTGAGAGGTGTGAATTGCTCCATTCATTTCAGAAAGAATTTTCTCATCCTCTCTCTTCCCTGACAGAAATGAAGAGTGAAGCACATCTGTCCTTAGTTCTTCACCCCAGCTTGCTGTCTGCTGACAACATCTCAACTCCCTCTGTAGAATACACGTGAAAGGAAAGAGAGAGGGGGAGAGCAGGTAGGGGAGGATAAATTCACATATCCACAGAGATTGTCAGATCTCAATAAAAGGGACTGGAAGGTAGGCCACTCTGGAGTGGTATGCTGGTTCCAAGAGACCCAGCTCTCACACTGGGGCAAGAGGAGGGAATTACAGAAACCAGGCCCAGACATCTGGAGAGGGGGGAGTATTTTTCAGTTCCATCTTCTGTGGGGAAATAAGTACAATGCTGCAAGGATCACTAGGTCATAGGATATTCACAGGGAAGAAGAATATAGGCCTATAGGGTATTTTGTACTTGTTTTGCTACTGGTGTTGTTATCCCTTTCCCATCTCTGGTCCTCTTCCTGCTATGCTCTTTTTGTCCTGTCCCCATCATCTTCCTCCACTTCCTATGGCTCCCCAAGCTTCTTATTTCCTCTTTCTCCTCCCACTGCTGACGTCTGCACACCTACTGTGTTCGCTTTACAAAAAAAGAAGTTTCAGTGCCTTCTGTATCTTCCTCTTTATTTAGGTGACATTTTCCCCAAATGACAACAAAACGGAACTCTGACAAAAGCAAATTGCCTCTGAATGCTTTCCTTTCTTGGGTGTGTGCCAAGAGTCAAATTTAAAATGACCCTACCTGGGTGGAGGTCAGGTTCAATGGCTACTACAGAGGCCCCTGAGACTCCCAGCTCATGTGAGAACTGACAGACTACAGAGCGCTCTGGTTTTTATGTTTCCAGTGGAAACCTCTGGTTTGTGAGTTAGATGAATATCTGTCCATGAGAACTAAGTTTTAATTGTTGCTCCGTTCTCCCGCACCTCCCTTCTACTTTTACCTTTGCTTCCTCTGGAACAGAATAGTACTAGGCACAATGTGGATTATTTTGTATGTGTGTAAATATACATACATATGTGCATACATATGTCAAGACATACGTATATAGTGTGTGCACGTAATTTGAGATGCATCTGTGCAAAAGCTGGTATAATGCCAGTTTTAAGGGAAGCTGCTTTGGGGAAGGGGCTTAATCTGTTGACCTCCTTCTTCAAATTACTCCAGAAATTGAATGTTAATCCTACCCTGCACCTCAGTAATGTAGACTCATTTTAAGACAGTGCAGCTAAATGTGTAATCCAAGGTACTTCAGGAAAATAAGCTGTAAGTGGAACAGAGTGTGTGGGGTTGTATGAGTACAGGAGGAAGGGGAATAGCAGACATGCCATCAGCCTTTAAAGTGAAGCAGCTCACATAATGAAGAACACATAAATTCATCATGATTAGTGCTCCTGCAGCTATAGCTGAATTATTGTAGACTTAAAATCAGAAGTGTTAGGGCTGGAAACAATTCAGAGTGGAACTGCTATTCCTAGCTCTTATATTTTAAAGCATTCTTGACTGTGCACCACAGCTGCATGTTGCGTATGTAAGTATGACGGGAAAAGGAATGAGCAGGAAGGAAGCCACAGAGGAACCTGATCCTGAGTTAATGAGATCTTTGCTAAATTGTTTCCACCTAGTAACAGAAGAGGAGGGCACCTAAAGGGGAAAGTGTATTGTAAAATGTCTAATTTGCCTGATGAGGAGCACTGTTAAATTCACACTTGTTGAGACACACAGTTTCTGTAAATCTCCTTCCCCATCCCCACCATTTCTTTTTCTAAACCAAGAGCCTTGCAGACTGAAGTCACTGTTGATAACATCACAGGAATGAGCATTTGGTTGTTTACTGCTTCAGCAAGACAGGTATCTGAAGTCTGAAACATATTTGACTTCAATGTGGCATAGCTGGTGAGGTTTACTTTCCCCAGTCATCTACCTCACCATCAGTGCATAGACGGTTGAGCTGTGTGGGCATCAGCTACCAAACTGCTACAGTTTCCTTTAAAATGCTTTGTTTTAAGTTGTTATTAGTTTTATGTTGACTTCTATGTGTGCAGCTGAAAGAGATCCAAAATGTCTCAAACATTGGATTTTTGGACTAGGTAAGCTAATGTATATTTTCTGTGTTCTTTTCTCACCATTTAATAAGCCTCTAAGCATTTTCATACATAAGTGTGAAGTTCAAGATGATTCTTGAAGAACTTGCTATCTTTTTTCTGGTGACGTGCATTACAACCTACAAGGCTGCTGAAATCAAGGGAGATATCTTCATTGATTTTTGAATGAGCTTTTAGACCTGACCCTTGTTAGCTCTTGACTCCCTTTGAGTGGTTAAAAGAACAGCAACAAAATCAATATAGCTTTCCATTATTCTCAATGTGCTTTTACTGATGTGTGGTTATCTAGCTGATTTTTAGTTAATTTGTACTTCCTTTGTCATAACTATAGAAGTTACAGTCCTTTTGCTTACTTGAGAAAACGAGAGGAAGGCTTAGGAAAAGGAGTACATTTCTAATGTGCATAGTCTAACATTATCTGAATCCAAAAAGAACTAGTTCTGGAACACAGCAGATTTTACTACTTGGGAGCCATAAGAAACACATTTTACAATATGGATATGTTTCCCTCCCTCTGGTATGCTATTCTTTAAAAGTCATATATGATTTTAAAACAGCATGCAAAACTTTATAAAGAAACATGAATGTCCGTTCATCTCTAGCACAAATTCTGCACGTAAAGGTGAAGGTTTATTAATAGTTCTATTAAACTGGTAACAATATTTAAAGTATGCGGAAATTTAAAACAAGTTTCAGGGTGGATTTGTGGTGCCTACAAATATCTGAACTGTACTTTATGTAGCTACCACTTACAATCTACTATATGTGACATCTTTTAAAGTAGTTGACATATCCATCAGCAAAACACGTAAGTACAATCATGTTGATCCCAGAGACTTTAAGGGTCTTTTGTGGTTTGCTGAGTGGTTGGTCAGTAACCAGGAGGAGACTAATTAGACACTAACACAGAGATGCTTACAGACTATTGAGTAAATACTATAGTATTCATTTTGAAAACTCTAATTGTGTATTTACTATACACTAAGGGATAATGATCCATTATTTGAATTTTCCAAATAAATTTTTTTCTGTGACTTTTATTTTGTATAGTGTCTTCCATAGATGCTACTGCAAGAAAGCGTACAAACAATTTTACTGCGTTAACTACCATTAAAGAGATGACTGGTAGTGAAGAGAGAAAATATTGTAGATATTTGAAAGTAAATAGACTGTTGATAGAACAAACCAATTCAAAAACCATAATGCAAACTTGGGTTGTGCTAGAAAACACAAGAATGCTATTGTGGACTTTAGCAAGAACAGAGAAGGGTTTTGTGATTGTCTGCATGTAAAAAACTATTACTAATCCTAGATATTGCTGTTCCATCTGCATTTGGTAGCTGTCCAAATGACTTCTCTAAATTAATTGCTGTAAGCTTCCTATAGAAAAGAGCAGTATTTTGCTTCAGTAGTTCTTCTAAACTTACTTTGTGTGGAATTGGATGGTTTTATCCATTAGAGAAACGTGGATGCCCTTCCACATAGGATGTAGCAATGATTGAAGGTTTCCTAGGAAACACGGAAAATGGGATATATGCAAAGAACGCACACAAAGTGGATTCATTCATGCTTTAGAAGTCTTTATTTCATCGAAAGACAGAATATTTGCTGAAAAAGAAACAAAGTTTACATTAATAATTAACAGGATGAGAAACAGTACATTGTAACAGAACTCAGGTATGTTTCTAACTCATTAAAGCCATTTCATCCAACTTGTGCAAGTCAAGCAGACACTTTCTTTTTTGCAATTAATGATCCATTCTCCCTTTTTTTAAATTAGAATTTGTTAGAAAGCAGAAGGGGATTTAGGTCTTGCTTTTTAAGAAGCAAAACTACACTTGTAGTTTGTGTAAGGAAATAAGGTGTAAGCCCTTTTTATTTGATAATTAATTTTTGGAGTTTTGGAGGCTATTTCTTATATTGTGCTGTAATGTTTTTTGATTAATTTACTGAGTGTATAGTTTAAATTTAGCGTTTTTCATTTAATGGTGCCTGCTAGATTTACGAATTGAGGAAAAATACATTTAGTTGGATTTTTTCCCCATTAAATAACATTTAAATTAGTTCAGCTCATGCTACGCTTTCTATTCTTATAATGTTTTAAGCATGAAATATCTTAAAAGTTTCAGAATCTGATGTCTCGTTTCAATATTGCAACTTCAGTAGCTTCATGAGTGCTGTGTAATTAAGTGCAGAGGAGGCTTAGAGTACTGCTTAAAATGCAAATAAGACATCATGGAGACTACTAACTCTTTTAGTGAAGTAAGCCTTAGTACAGACTTTGCAGTAAAGGTCCTAGCAATGGGTTTGTTCTCCATTGGGGTACATATCCTTCTTTTTTTCAGAGGTGTTTTCAGAAAGACCCTGCATTCAAGCTTCATACCACAGACTAGTACAGTAAAAAGTAAATTCTTTTGAACTTCTAAAATACTGGTAATAATTGTAGAAAGCTAAGCTACAAATTTAAAATTATTCTAGAAATAAATCATAGATAATTTAAATGATGTTTATGTGATTATATCTATAGCAGATGGAGCATTTTAGAGGGAAAAGGTACTCATCTGGAAATATATGAAGCTGTAGTGTGAATCACATGGTTGAGCTCTCCTGCAGTCACTGAGTATCATTGAGGCTCCATGGACAGATAAAGATTCATTTGCAAGTGTCATGCTTCAGAGTTCAGATGCTGTACAGTTTTGGATGTTTTTTTACTAGCTTAAGTTTGGAAGATGGACCATTGTTTAGCCATGTATGAGTTTCCATCAGTGGTTTTATTTATATATGAATATTTATTTATATATGAATATTTATTTATATATGAATTTTATTTATATATTTATAGTCATTTAAAAAAAATTACTTTTTTCCCCACTGAAAGACAGAAAATGACATTGTAAATTTTTCAGTTAAGAAAAGGAAATTATATACCAAGTAGGATATTTATAAAAGGCAATATCAAAGCATAGAAAAATGTTTTAAAATAAGTATTAAGGGGAAACGGATTGGCCAGGCCTTGTAAATTCCTGCTGGTAGAGCTTTTCATTTTCAGGAGAGAATTTCAGTCTTTTACTTCTCTTGGAAGTTTTTGTTGAAGGTCTTTACTTGATATTTTGGAGTGCTGAGCATGATATCACTTGATACCTAGCAATCTAAACATCAGCTCTTTGCTATAAGGAAAGCTTATGGTATTTGTTTGTGTGTTATTAAAAATTATATTTAGATGGAGGGAATGATACTACAGGTTAGCAAAAAAAAATAAAAAATTCAAAGTTTGTGCAGCTTGTGCAGCTGACGTTACAGAGGTAAACTTGGGCATTTTTTATCCATGCCTTATCTTTTATCTAATTTTGAAACAATATGCTGTACAACAGATATTTAAATGCTGTAAATTAATGCTGTACAACAGATTTAAATATATAAAACACAACTGAATGAATGAAATAGTTGCATGCTGTTGCTCAAAATATGAATAATAGACCTTTATTGGCAGTGGTGATGTTCTGTTTTGTTTTTAAACAGTTTGCTTTACAATATGCTCTCAACAGCCTCTTTTTACCACAAATAAAGGAAGCTATTCTACATCAGATTTAGGTCAAGAGTTTCAATTTCAAGAGACAATGCTGTCTGTCTCCTTTGAGGGTGATAGAATGTGGGATATTACATCTTTGATTGAGTTTAAAGCTTTTAGGAATTCTGTCCAACCACCAATAAATAAATTAATAATAAGACTAAGACAATTGTTAGGTCCATTCAAAACAAGTATTTATTAAAACAGAACACCACTTGTTTTTTACAGAATTGTGGTAATTTTTTTCGTCTGTTACATAGGAAGGAAAAATCTAAGCAGAAGCTAAAATTTCAGAAATTCATACACTCGATAGAAATTTTGCAAAATATGCACTCACTTCACTGTATATAGAGTCACTCTTAATAATGCTACTGAAGAAGAATGTATATCTTGAAAATTACTCAGATTTACTATGACATCAGGCAGTAGCATACTGATTATGCAGATGTAGATAATTGATACTCCTGTTGAAGAGACTTCATTTTCAGACTATTCTTTAAATCCAAAAGTTGTTTGTTTTTTTAAAATTAGGAGAATATTTATAAACTCTTTCTTAAAAAGAAGTACAAGGAACATAACATAGCAGGGCTGATTCATTACTAATAGATCAAGGGAATGATGATACAAATATTAAGATTTACAGTAATTTCTTAGTGATGGTCTTCAGCACCGAAGTTATCATGCTGAGTCCAAGAGTCCTCTTGTAGATGTGCTGTCTTTTATTAGAAATGAGATAGTAGTGGAGGTTGAGATGTCAGAAAAAGTAGTAGCTGAAAAAAGCTTTTAATTTATCAAAAGGGAGTTAGTGGGTCATGATTTGTGAAGCATCTCAGGAGGGAGGTGGCTCAGTTGCTAGCAGAGAATCAGCATAGTTTTGTGTAAATAGTACTAATAACTGATTGGAAACAGTTTATGGTGTGAATCATATTTACACTGTGCAGCAGTTTGAGCCCCAAACCTTAGTAATAGAAGGCTATGAATAACAAGAATATATGAATTATGAAAATTGTTGCCAAACAGAGAGTACTGAAGGGAAATACAACATATATTTTAGATTAAAATCATGCTTTCCTAATGGCTGCAATCACTGAGGAAGGAAGGTTATCTACCTCTATAGTTACCTTTTTTCCCCAGTTTTCTGTGATGTACCTGGTTCTAGGTATAGTCAGCAATAGAGTACTAAATTAGATGGACCCTAGATGTGTCCAAGAATGACATTATGGCTGACTACACCTTTACCATGAAATAACTTTAATATTCAATGAAGTGGATAACCAAACAGTGCAATAGTCTTATATCTGTTTTCTTTGGAAGTGATGCTTCATTTCATAATATGTTTTGCACTTTTGAAGTCTTATTCTGATTTTTCTGTATTATTGCTCCTTCCATTTCTACTAGTATTATTTGTTGACTTCACATGTATTCAGCAGGAGTAAAGCTTCTATTTCTGAGGAAGAGCAGTGCAAAACTTGTGCATTTTCCTATTTATTTAGAGTGCAAAATGCATTGAGTATCAGGATTTATTCCCTGAAAGCTTGGGGAAGTCGTTCCTTCACAGGGAGAAAGACATTAACTGTGAAGCTTGGATCCATACCTATGCCATATACTTAATATAACTGTAACTTGTCACCATCACTAGTTTGTTTTTTTTTTTCTTTAGTCTAAAAGTAGCAGGAAGTAGTTTGCAGCCAATCTCTGCATATGTGTAAAAAGAAGTTTACAAAGTTTGACTTTGTACTGATTTAGAGGTTTTTGTGCTTTGTCTCTATTAACTTTCTGTCAGAAACTTGGAAGCTTTTTTTGCATAATAACATGCTAGAAGGAAAGCTGAACGTTACTGACATTGTTCCGGATAACACTTAGGGAACTCTGAACTGGTGAGCTATAGAATACCAGTAATTGAGTGTCCCTTATCAAGGTTTCATTAATTTCATTTTCGTCAGGTCTTTAAATCACACCTAATTTCTTTTCAGTGTTGTACGTATCGTGAAGTAGATCTTTCCTTTCTAATAATCTGGTAGTCCTCTGTGTTATTTACCTTCATGAAATTTAAGGTATGATCTCCAAATAAGTTCACCTTTGATTCAGAATCCCAGACGGCTGCAGAAAATACCATCTCTCAGTGACTGATATTGCTTCAAGAGTGTGTTTTCTTCATGTATGTAACTCTACTGGGCAGATGAGGAAAGAAAAAGTATCTAGGAAAAGAGGGGAAATAGAGTGGTGCTATCAGTTATGGAATTGAATGTTTATAAAGAAATAAGCTGAACTTTTTGTATGTGATACAAGGACATAGAGCTCTGTGTTCACCAATTTAGGTACACTGTATATATGCTGAACTGGATGTCCTTAGGGTAGGTTATACAATCATACAATGAATAAATATGTAATTAATGTTATCTGACCAAAAAAAGTGGCTGTTAATCCTGACATATGTTTTGGATGTAATGGAGGAAAAACACTGTGGTGCTTTATATCAGCTTTTAGTGAGCGGTGTCGTATGTTAGACTCGTACCCACACTATATCTATCTTTTTGTTGTTAAATACACATACATAAAAGAAAACAAATGTGAAGCATGTTAGTGTAAATATGGACTGGAGGAAACCCATTGATCCTTATTTGAAGCTGCTGATAAATTTAGCTTTACATCATTGCTGGATTGCTTCAGATGTTCAGATAGAAATAGAAGTCAGTTCAGCTATGTTCTTTCCCCTATGTCATTGGGTTTTGCATTTCTGAATAATGTGTGTAGTACATTTTCGTTATGTTATTCACTGTCTGGGAAGAAATCAGTGGGGAAGAGTATGGAAGCAGTGAGAGAGGGAGGAGACATGCTATACATTTTTTTGAATCTGAAAGCACAGAGTTGAAACCACTTGCTTCTTATTTGCTCTTAGGTTTTCAGAAAAAGCAACGATTGAATGGTTGCACCTCTTTGAAGGTAGTGGGGTTCCATATGGCCCAATCAACAATATGCAGCAAGTATTCTCGGATCCTCAGGTTGGTTATCACCAAGTCTTTTCTATACATTATTATATATGTTTTACAAATGCTGAATAATGATCACTTTTCCTGCCACTCAGACCTGATTTTAGCTGCTTTAAAATGGGATTTGAGAGTTATATGGTGGATTGAGTTATATGGTGGATTGAGTTTAAGCCAATAATATGGCATAATAAGAAATAAATACAGATCCTTAAATGAATTATATGCTTGGGAACACAGATTTTGCCATAATGCATTAAACCATAGGTATTCCATGTCTTGTATGGAGTCTGTCTTTCAAAAGCGGCTGGTAAAACTGGGCAATAAACTGTAATGTATTATATAATTGCATTTTGTCAGATAAATATGCAGAAAAGTACCTTTCTTGCTGTCCACAAGCAACCAATTTTCTATATGGAGTATGGATAACCAGAATCTATACTGTTTGAGAAAAATGGGCAACTTTTTGACTGGAAACAGAAAAATGAAACCCAAAAGTCATATGCAGAAATATTTTAACCTTTTCTTGTCCTGGTGATTTCCCTGGCTGAGAACGCTTCAGAGTTTATTTATTTATTTATTTTAAATGTTAAATCTTTCACTGAATTGCATCTATACTTAATTATAAACATTATTTTTACTTTTGAGTATCTCTAGAGTTGTATTATCTGCATATTTCCTGATACTTCCCTGTCTTCTCACCCTCTGGCTTATGATGGGTTAAAGGGCCCAACACAAACCAAATGATACGGTCTTGAATAGTGCAACAGAGTATTTTATGGCTATTCTATTGTGTGAGGAATCTCCTTTATATTAATTTCTAATAATGAGAGTAACCAGAAAAAAGATTGGCTATTGGAGGAAAAAAAAAAAAGCAGACACTTTTGTACATGTCCATGTCTACCATCAAGAAGTGTTTGTCAGGATTGTGAATATGGTTGCAGTCTTTGGGAAAGAAGAACAGGCAAAACAATCTCTATCATGAGGGAATATGTTTATAATAAATATGTTTGTTATAAATATGTTTATTATACTTTTAGAAGTATAAGACAATACTTGTTAGGCTACTGCAAGGAAAGAAGTTTTTTTTTTCTTAAATAAATATGCTTTTTCTCCTTAAAATGATGTAGTACCATGCTGTAAAGTGTGCATGGGCCAAATTTTACACTTCATAACTTTCACAGGGATTAAGGTTGGGCTTTGAAGAACATACAGCGAGAGTCTTTATTTCACTCAGAGCGTGGTTGACTTGGCTGTACTTGGGGCAACACTGGAAAAATATTATTTGCTTTTTTTTGATGCTGCAAATTTTAAGAATTCAGGTCCACTCTGAAAGAGATGGCTTTTTAAAACACAGTATGTCATGGGATGGCCATTACCTCCCAAACTGAAAAGAGGCTGGCTTGGTTACCTTGCTCTTGTCAGAATTCACCTAAATATTATTTATATATATATTATTATTATTATATTTATATACATATATGTCAGGTTATTACCTGACATAGTTAGCCTATCCATAAAAGGTATCACAGTGCTTTGCAGTCAGATACCACCATATGGCAGGTTTTTCAAAATATTTTCCTGTAAAGGGGCATACCAATCTCTTTTTTTTTTTTCCCCTCATGAAACTGCGTGAAAACGTTGTCTTTTCTATAGCCTTCTCTGAAATAAGTGGTACTCAGACACTGTGTTCTTATTACTATTGGAAATGAAATGTCAGTATTTGTGGCGATGCTGCACGTTATACATTTGTTTCATTTCTGGTGCTGCCTGCCTGCTTAAGCATTATTGAAAAAAAAGGACTGCAGTTCTTTCCTCTTCTTTCTTGAAATATGGCAAAGCGTTGACATTTTAGGGTACTGCTCTGATAGCAAGATATTTACTTTACATCACTTATGTAAAATTAAGCCCCCACTCCAGCAATTCGGAGAGTAGCATGCTCAGCCTCTTAAGTATATTTTTCTAATTTCTACACAAATTTTTATTTTGATGGTGAAGACTTCAGACCTTCACAGGTGGCTTCATTACCCTGAGTCACTTATCCATAGCTTGGATTTAGAGGCTTAGGGACAGTTCAAGCACAACTTTTCATCTTCACATTTCTTCTGAACTGTAGTTTTTGCCATTGTACCTTGCCCAGTCTCCCTCCACTTGCTCATCCTTCTGCTGCTGTATAGACAGCATGCGTCTGGGATAAACACACATGCTTGTGTAAAGCTCAACCCAGTCATTAACTACGAGAACTTTGTAATCATTCTTCACAGTGCTTCCGTTATAATATGGTGGGTTTTTTCAGGCTCAGTTTAGATCAGAAAATGCATTCTAGGAAAGATGTCACTCAGCTTGCATTTAATACCCTTACTTACTAATACTGTATAACAACAAGTACAAACAGTGTGATGTAAAATGAAAGGGTTTATCATAAGGCAGTAATCTGCTTTTCATAGTCATTTGCTTTCAACCATTGCAAAGACTCCAGAAAAACATCAAACCTGGTGATACTTCAATATATACAAATCCTAATCTACCTCTAATAGTTAATACCTAGGTTTTGCTAACCTCTTCCATTTTGGGCGTTACTAGCAGAATTGGATCTAAACAGAATTCAATTTTTTAACTTCATTTCATTGCTATTGTCTTCCTATGGATTTACGGATTTTGATCTACAGATTCTGATATCCATAATGAAGCCATCATTCATTGTAAGTGCAGTCTCGCACCATTAGTGACCAAGATGCACTTCATGGCCATCAACAATCATTAAAGCATATGCCAGCTCAGCTGTCAGTAATGCTGCAAAGGGTGCACCAGGCTGGTACCAGCCAAAGACAGTAATCCTGGGAGGGGGTTGGAATAATGCAAGGGAGGAATGGAAGCAAGCCTGAGGAGATAGGAAAGACAAGTAAAGGAGACGACTGAAATGGTCTAATGGAACTTAGTCAGCTACAGGTGGGTCATGTTTTCAAATTTTATTTTATTTTAACTAAAAGGACCTCAGAACTCTGAAGGCCAAGAGTGGTTTGTATAACTTCTTCTATAAACTGAGATAAAACAACACATTTTTGATCCCAGGACATTTTGTTAATATCATTAACAGCTTCGATCATACTCCGAGTGAGCTGCCAAAAAACATGAAATCTTTTACTAAGTTGGAGTGCCAGGTGATACTGTTTTTTCCATGAATGGAGTGAAATGTCCACTTTTCCCACTGATTATAATCTTTTATTCATTTGCAAAGTTAAAATGAATACCACAGGCATTTGTACTGCTAAGTCAATCAGTCTGTGGATAGAAGTAAATGTGTACTTGTGCATGTATGGATAAAAAGGCTGAGAGAAAGAGGAGCAGTTTTGCTAGTTAAGGGAACAATTTTCTTAAAAAGGAGAGGGAGGAAAGAATGTTTGTAAAACTTCTTACAAACTCTTAATAGTACAGTATAGACTGTACTATTTAATGAAGCTTTTTATAGTCAAAAATTTTCAAGCTATTTTTTAAAAATGTGCTCTTTTAACCAGGCCAAGATAGTACAAACATTAAAGGAATTCTTAAAACGTTTTAAAAACTTACTAGTGACCTCAGTATGGTCCCATTTAACATACCCTGGGGAACATGTGTATGAAATACAATGTGGTTTGAGGTTTTCCAAACAAAACAAACTTAGAGTACCATTTTTAATAGAAACTATTCAAATTCTCCCAAAAGATAAAAGAAAACAAAAACAGGTACACACTGTACTGCAGCTAAGTATGAAAGAACAAAGATCTTTGCTGGTAAAGTGAGGGGACTAAAAGTTTTTTTTGTTTTCTTTAAAACATTACACTCTCCTTTTTCACAATGTAATTTCTCTCACTGTTGCTATACAGTGTTATTACTTTAATTAAATGGCTGGCACATATAAGAAGCAACAAAAGAGCCCAGAAATATTATGGGCAGTTTAATAAATTGTTTGTTATCTGATGTTTTACCAGATTAAATCCATTCATGTTGATAAATTTTTACTATATGAATGCTGCCAGCTGAAAATAAAAATTAAAGCCATGCAGTGGTAATTCCCCCCCTTCTCAAAGCATTTACAGTCATACCACACAAGTTGAGTACATCAGGTGTAAGACATCACCCTGATGCATCACTTCTGAGAAATATGGGGAGGGAAATATCGAAGCTGAAATATCACAGCTGGCCCTGATTTCAGCTCCTGCCAAACACCTGCAGACTCTAAAAGGATACCAAAACAAAACTCCACCCTGTGGCAAGAAGCCATCCCTTAACAACCCTTCCCTGACTTTGCATCACTATAAGAATTAATTTAACATTTTTTACAGAAACCTTAGTCTTCCTGTCCCAGAAGGCCATTACAGTTCCTTTAGCCTTTTCTCTGAATATGACTGAGAAAAAAAACTACAGTAAATTGAAGTACTGAAATATCTGATAGCTGGAAATTATCTGATATTTTAAGTTTATTATTTGTGGAAACTTGTGAAGGTGGTAGGGTTTTTTATTAACCTCCAGATCGTCTCTTATTTTGGAAGTCATTTCATTTGAACACATCCTGGCAAAAATTTCCTAGCATCTGGTAAAAGCTTCTACAGTCAGGTTTGTGAACACACAGAACAGCAAAAGATGTAAAGTGTGTTGGTGTTCTTTCTTTTCTTTTCTTTTTTTTTTTTTTTAAATCATCATATGCATGCTTGTTGTTGGTTTGGGGTTTTTTGTTGTTTTGGTTTGGTTTGGTTTTTTTTTTAAATATGGCTATGTTTTAATTGTTATTCTTTGTTGAAATAGACTTTTGTGGCCCACTGAAGGCTGTCCCAAGTTGAATGAAATTATATTCATGTCCATAATACTGCAGGGAGTTGTTTTACATATATACGTTTCTGCAACTGAAAAGCAGTTGATGAAGGCCTGAGGTAATACAATGTGTCTGGAAGTAATTCCTAACGCACAAGAGAAAGAGAGGAATTAAATTTTGCATGTGTCTATTAAGTAAGTACTAAAACTGGTTGGAAATTTTCCGATGGAATGTTTTTACATTTAAAAATGCCAATTCATTGGAAGTGAAACATCCACATGAAGGTGTCTAAAATTAAATTCTATTTTGAAACAGAAATTCAGCTCTATTTCTGCCTGTCTTGATAAGTTGAAAATGTGCGCTGCCTAGCTTTGATTTGGTGTTTCAAGCCAACTTTTAACTTCAATTTTAAAAATCTACGCAATGAAAAAAACCACACTAGTAACCATACCCAACCCTTTAATTTTGTCAAAAGTAGCTCTTTTATACTAAATTACAAATGTTTTCAAGCTTTTTGTCTGTGGGAAATTTAGGGAAGTAGATTCTGTTCTAAAGTGGAAAGCATTAAGGAATGGAACAGAGTTTGAAGAAGTGAAATGGAAAATCCAATTCTAAGACTGTTTGTAGTATGTGATTCCCACATATACACAATTAAGCAGGCTTTATATGTGTCATGAGATAGTTCTGTATCCAGATGTTATAGGAAGGGCTCAAAATGAGACATCATTTGACATCAGGCATCATTTGATATGAGGAATATTGTAATAGGAAGTGTTTTTTAAATTTTGCCTGTAGTGAAATGTGGTCCATGGCTATGCCATGTTTTTGTGTGGCCTGCCTATCTTACAATGACTAGTAGAGAGCTTATAGTGGAGAAGTCCTGAAAAATGATGGGGTTCTAAATAAAAATGTATGTTTATATTAATGATAGACTTTTGTTTGTACACGCATTTAATATACATCTATTTTCTAGATTAGAAAAATACTGATAAAGGAGGTAGTTCAACAGTTTCTATTATGAGGTTTTGTTTTCACTTGCCTATAACTTTGCAGAGTTTGATCTGAAATTCCCAGTGCTGGTTGTCTGCCTAAGTCTGACGTACGTTTGGAAACATTTGTGATAAAATGATCCGCTCATGTTTGATAACAAGTTTCCAGAAATCTATTGTCTACCATATCAACATATTCTTACAACTGCTTTTTGCCTGGGAGCTCTGCTGCTCCTTTTTAAGAGAATTAGCTCTTTTGCAAAGAGACTTGGGCAGAAAGGTGACTGCAGTGTCATAGATGTGCTCTTTTGCTGTCCCATGTTTTTAAGGATGGGGGAGAGAAGCTGGCTATGAATAAAGAGGAATGGATCCCCAGACAGTGTATGCAAAAGATAAGCTTTCATCTGCTGCCACATGTTCTGGTCCTTTATGTGTTTTGTGAGCCCAAAGGTGTCAGCTTTGCTCGAGACCTAGATTGGAAATTGTATAACTACACTAGATAAAACGGTTAGGCTTTTTCAATGCCTGAATTTTGATTTCTAAAAATGTCACAATAAATAAATAAGAACAACATGAACATGAGAAAATTTACCAACAACTTTATTTACTGTAGAAGAACCTCTAATTCATAAACACTGTGATATTTTTAAATCAAGTAACATCTTTCTGCTGTACCCTCTTCCTGAAGTGTGCAGGATAGACTTGACTGTTTAGTAGGAGAGCATTTAGTCTGCCTTGTAAACCAGGTTGTTGTCTGTCAGATTCTTAATTAATTTGATTCAGAATATGAAAAGTAGTGAAAGAGGTAAGAGGTTGCAGAAATATGGCTTAATTTTTATAGAAGTTGAATGCCAGACAGGAATCTCTTCCTGCATCTGCCACACAGTTCACACGTGGTTTTGGGTAAGTCACTTCAATCAAAATGTTAAAAGGTGGTCATTAAACATGCGTGCCTCATGTTTTGAGTGCCTGCCTTGTGACACCATATGCTAAATACACAACAGCACTGAGTTCTCATGGATGTAAATGAAACTGTTTAAAGTATTCTTTGATCATTTAAAAATGTAATATTGTTGAAAATGCTGAAAAACCTAACATAGTGGTTTTACCCTTAGTTTTCTCTGTACTTTGGTTTCTTAGCCTTGAAATTCGGAGTCATCTAAAAAGCAGTGTTGTAAAGATGCAGTAGTTATGCTTCTGGAAAGTATAGTTTCTAATGTGAGAGCACCAGAGAAATAACCCTTTGGGAAATTAATTTTTTTTCTTGTGTGATTTGAGTGTTATTAGGACCTGGAGCTACATCTTACTTATGAGAAATAAAACCACTTTTGAATATCTTTTACTTCACTGAATGAGGGAGGAGCCCGACAGGAAAAAAGTCAAGCATGCACTTCAAGTTTGTACTGTATTTCTTTTGTGTAAGCAAGCAAATGATGCTTAGTAGCAGCATTTTTAAAGTTCTCTTTTAATTTCTTTTAAATGTGTACATATATGAATGGTATGTCTTTAGTACTATTTGCATATCCATTCTGTTGAGAAATGATAAACCTAAGTATTTGTTGGTTACAGAGAATATTAAGTTCTCAAAAACATCTCATTAAAGGTCCGTTCTCATAAAATACTAAATTGTGTTTAAAAATTACATTGCAGTCGTGGCCATTCAAAGGTACAAAGAGTCACGTAGCCTTTTCGGGCATTCAATTCTAGAAGGAGACCTGTCAGAAAGCATGCTCAGGTTTTGAAGCAGAGAGCCTATTTTTGAAATCTCACAGTCTTTGTTAGGCCTTAGTGTTAGTAGTCCGTAATGCATGTCTCTTGCACCTCAAACTCTTGGATTAGTTTCTGTCCTTGCAGGAGTTACATGCTGGTTCCCTAACTGTGCAGCTCATCAGTGACATCAGTTGGTTTCAAAGAATCTGTATTTGGCATCTTGCACTACCAGAGTATGCTCAGATAAGGCCATCCAACTTTAAGAGGTACTGAGCTAGACGATGTGTAGCTTCTTAGAAATGCCTCACAGAGTGTGAGCCCAGCTCTCACTTCTGGGCTCACATGTTCATGTAAACTGTGTAACGGTGGGGTCAAAAGAGAGTTTCTAATTAACCCAATTGTTGCGTTTATCTAAAGTTGGATGAGTGTCAATTCTCCTATATGTATGGGAAGGGGGGGAAATACATGTATATGTCTGTCTCATCAAATCTTATCAAGTCTCACAGCCTGAAGAGAGTTTATATGCTGAAGCAATGGATTAAATTGATTCTTCAGAAGGTTTTTGTTGTTGTTGGTTTTTTTATCTGAGCATTCACTGAATCATTGTCACAAAGTAATGGTCAGTTAAAAATGGGTATTCTTTGCTTTCCTCACAGTATGTAAATTGTGACACTATCTATGCCTGTTGGTTGCCTGACTCACAAGACCATACCAAATCAAGTAAGAAAATACCATTTTTTGTTTTAAAATATTTTTCTTATGTAGATGTAGATTCATTTACTAAGCTAAATTTATAGGAGAATCAATAATAAACACTGGTATTTCAGATTAAATTTTAGACATGCTTCAGTATATAACTCCCTCCAGCAAAGGGTCACTTTTAAAATTTCCTACTGTATTTTTATGTTTTTTATGTTTTCAAAATCAATTGCCACCTTGTCTTCTTGGAGTTCATATGAAGATAGCCTGGATATCTTTTTCTTTCTCAGAGACCATAAGGGCTAGATTTTGTCATAAGTCTTGTTCACTTTTAAATAGATTGGTTTGTAATCAATATAAGTAGTGTGGTGGAGCTTTGTAGTGTGAGTTATGTTTTGTAGGCATGAAAATACTAATGATATTCTGGAGAATAAGTATTTGGCATCTTGCACTTCAGAATCTCTCAAATGGTAGTAGCTATAGATGATGATATATGTGTTCCAGCAAGGGAGAAAATAAAATGAAAATACAACAGCAACAAAAAAAGTGCAGAAACTGTGCAGATCAGGCTTTAGTTATCACTTGATCTTCAGCTGCTTTTCCTGAGTGCTCAACTTAATTTAAAAATCTTAGCTCAAGCCATGACCCTGGCCCGCCATCCTGAAATTACAAGATTTCCCACTCTCTTCAGCCTAAGTTCATCTTGGAGTCCCACTCACTGCTGAAAAAAAAGGTGATATTTTCAGATGAGATGCTGACATATTCACTTTGCATTGTACTTACGCAGTAACATTTTAAAAAAATATACTGTTTTAGTTTTATGCCTCTTACTGACAAGGAGGAATATTTGAGCCATGAAAAGGCAAGTATGTAGGCTGAGTAGGAGTGGGTATCTGAAGATTTAGATTTCCAACTACCACAAAAAGGCATTAATTAGTCAGGCAAGCTTTCTCTGTCATTGCCATTTTCCTTCTCATCTCTGACTGGTTTCACGTAGGTTTCTGGTATGATTTAAGCAGACACTTTGTAAAGAAGCAGGAAGTATTTCCTCACTGTGCATGGTCAATGAGGCCAGGAGCATTATTACCATTGTTTTAAAGAACTAATCCTAAGCTTAAAACTGGCTGCAGCATTTGGATGTCAACACTCTGAGCAGCCAGCCACATGTTGAAATTCTTTCCACACAATTTCAATTGGCTACTTAGCAACCGTAGCATTTAATTATAGCAATTTAAATCAGAAGTTGTGTAATTTTGTAATATATGTTTTAGGGGTAAAACTTCATTTGAATTACATATAAATCTTGGTTAATGTTGTTGGTGATCTCAGGTGTTCCTCAAAACTTTTTTGAAGTCCTGAACAACAATCTAGGTATATTTTTAATAAAAAAGGCCAAATTTTATTCAGATTTACAGACAGGCCTTTGGGATGACCCAATTGAATTTTAATTATCTATAATGACACCTGAAACACATCATAGCTCACATAAGAGGGAAATGTATTTATATTTTTATGCATGTCTTTAATGGCCTATTAAAATAAACATTCCCATAATGAAAGAGTCACCTCAATGTGAAGGTAGTGCACTGAAGATGATTAATGGTAGTATTAAATATGGAGATCCTGACTCACACGTGAGAAAAGATGAAGAGAATGGTACTTCAGGAATTTTGAGCCAAGTTTAGGAATGGCATGAGAAAGACACAAGGATAAATTGAGATGCTAACCATACAGTATTTACACTGTGGATCCCAGTTCAATTTCTAAGAAAAAAGAAGTAAAAAAAGAGCCTCTTTGAAAACAAACAGAAACCCATCCTAGCAGTTCCTCCCTGCTATTTTGATACCAGTGTTGCAAACATTGTATTCATAATCCATGATGAACTGTATCTATTTGCCGTCTAGGTTGACAGATGGATCTGGGAATTTCAAGAGTCAGGCTGTCTCCTAACAACCTGTGAGGGCCAGTTTGGGGGGTTCCTACTTCCATGAGCTGGGTTTTGGAGAGAAGCTTCTGCCAAATGTAGTCTGATGCTCCCTTGGCATGGAGCAGGCAACTGAAATGCATTTTCCTGCAGTCCTCGTCACACCCAAAGTAGGCATGACCAGAAACACCATTTAGTACCTGCACATCTTGTTCTTTCAGATACTGTATTTCCACAGGGTCACAAATGAAAAATGGAGGTTAGGATTTCTCTAGTTCTTCCTGTGATGCTCAAGACTACCCATTTCTCTAAAACAGCTGGTCTCTGTTCCACTTATCAAGATACAGGCTTGGAGTTTTAGAGAAACTTTGATGTTTAAATCAGTTATGTAATAACAGATTTTGTAAAAATATCCCTCTTCTTCCCCCTACCCCTGAGAAATCATGAAGTCAAAAGAGAATAATACTTACTGACAACTGGAGTGTGCATGCCCGCCCCCCGCAAATTCCTATGTCATGATGCTGCCTTAGATTTAGGGGTTACTATGTACGGGGTATGAGGAAGTTGTAGACTGGCATCATTATTTTCAGAAGGGAGACAGCATCTTCCAGGCTCTGAAGTTATCAAAATATTACCGTATTATTATCATTATATTCAGTTCTATTGATACTGTTGGCAGATAAACCTGACTTCTTGTTTGGTAGTTTGTACCAAATTCATCAAGATCATGGTCTTAATAAAGGAATCTCTTTTACATTCCACAGTTTCCCATATAAGTTTGCTATCTGACCTTTAATGTATGTGTCTTACGTAGGAATTGGCCATCTTTCAATGACTTTCTTGATCTGGTTTTGGATATGTTATTTGTTCATGTTGAGAACTGCACTAGCAAATTATGCTTTCCGTTTTTTCTTCTTATATGTACCTTAATACTGAAAAGTGCTGACAGTGTGCAGCATGCAGATGCTTTATTTCTACTGCTTTCTACTTCTATGGCATTGCTTTTCATCTTTATATATTTTTCAAACTATTGATTCTTTGTTTTTAACATTTTCCTTGCGAATCTAACATTAAATCTCGAATTTGTGTTTCACTGTCCATACAATGTGTATTTTCTGGATGTAGTATTTATACACAACTTACCCTATTGTGTAGTATATTCTAATGGGAACTTAAGTTATATTGATGCAGTATTCTGGTATTCCTTATTCTCCACCCTAAACTGATATATTTGAAAAGGAGGTACTTTGCAAGGCGAGTCCTATTGATTGTAGGAACTTGTTGGATTTTTCAGTGTTACATCCTATTCTTAGGGTGTAAGAATATGCATTTAATAGGAATGTATACTTGAGGCTTTTGTAAATTCTGTCTTTTGAAACACAGAAGTTATGTCCTTAATATAGACTGATTTTTCTTTAATTGCCTTTTTTCTGTCATAAGCTCTAACTCCAGTAAATACACTGTTACAACTAGTGTCCGTTATAAATATGTGTTATTAACGGAAGGTGATATTCAGTGTCTCCACAGTGAAATTTCAAAATATTTGGAAATTTAAATAACATACTTTCATGTCTTTATCCTCTAAATATGTCCTTTCAGAATTTAAAAAACTAAAATGTTACTCAGCCAAACAGCTATTCTAATTGAAATTAAAGGCACAGCAAGACCAGTGCAATTGCTAATCAAGTAAATATCCGACTCTATCCTATATTACAAGCAGGTTTATAAAAATAACAGCAAATTATAGGTTCCTTGTGACATATTTGCTATTGCAGAAGACTCTTCAAGCCAAATTTTTCCTATTTTAGAGCAAAATGCAAACACATTCACTCTCACTGAGTAGTACATTTTACTTGTCTTTTTAGATGAGTGATGAAAAAATAAACATGAAATGAAAGCATGTGAAAATAGTTTATGTCTTTACAAGTCATCTAGGAAAGGGTGTAGAAAGAAGTGTTACTGTCATTTCACAATACAAAGCACTTTTTCAGCCTTCTTGTGTGTTTTAAGTGAATTTTTGTTTTGAGCATACCAAATTCTGTGAATACAAACCTTCAGCTGCTTCAAAAGGAAAGGCAGATGTACTCATCATACTGTAGGTGTACTCTCTTTGGGATTATTGCCTTTGCATCAGTTTGACCTGTGTCAAATCAAAGGACCAAAACCCAGTGCTGCTGTCTTAGCTGAAGTAGCTGTCTAACTGACCATCTAAATAATCTTAGAAGTCAGTAAGGTGATAGGTGTGACTGGAATTAAGTATTTACTTAGGTATGAATAGGTTTTGTATTTAGCTATGTCCTCAATTAAAAATCGATATAAAACATAAGTATCCAAGCAATATGGATGTTAAAAAGACAACAAAATATATTACAGAAAAAGCAGTGCAACTGCTCTACAGATAGCCATTGAGTTTGGTTTGTTAATTCACTGCTTGCTTTTTTCTGATGAAACTGCCAGTAGGTAGGCCAGCCTTTGAGTGGGTAGAAATGTACTTCGACATGAGTATTTAACATTAGATCACCAATTCATTTATAGAGGCCACTATTTTTTTTGGAGGGGGTGTGGAGAGTTTACTGCTAATTACTCAATCTTGACTGCTCAGCAGGTGACAACAGAAGTAACTGAGGATTCATAAATAGATTTTATGTTTTTAAAATAAAGTATGCTTTCAAGATTTTTGTCGGGAACTTTTTTTTACTGCATTTTGTACACATGATGTAATTAAATGGGAAGAAATAAATGTTATACCAAAGTATAAAAATCTATACGTAGCAATTACAGGCTTGAAATTTACATATATAAAGTGTAATTAGGAATTATTTCACCAGTTATAGAATAATAGAACATAGTCTTGTTGCAGAGGAGTCATGCTGGCTGCTCTGTGTGGTTACTTAGTAAAGCATCACATTTGCCTGAAGTTCTGAAAGTCTAAAATTGCATGTAAAATACATTGCAGCTTGATTTAGCTGTATTTGAAATTATGACAGAGGATGAAAGATAATGTGAAATTTGTTCTTGCTTTTTATTTATGCTAAACTGTCTTTTTATTTATGCTAAACAAAGTTAGTTATAATCTCCTCAAAGCTATTATATCCCAAATTCTTGTTTCATTTCTAATTTTAGCATTTGTTCAAAATCTCCAAAGAAGTTACAGAAAGTAATAAAAGTATGCATAGGGAGATTGCTGTAGTTGATAATGGCCATCATGTTTTCTCTGTTTAGTGGCTGCATGTTTTAGTTGGTTCTGTTAAACAGTGAAGTTCTCCCATCTCCTGATTACTCCTCTGTATTGGAGTTATTGCAGCTGTTCTCAGGAAAGTAAAATACTAAGTATATTTGCTGACCTAACTATGTTTTCTGTTACCAAAGCAAAGGATTTTTCCTAATGTGTGTAGCCTCGTACTGACATGAATACTTCTTTGCTCGGAAGGGTCCAACATAAACATTTCTTCGCTGCTTCCTTGAACAAACTGATGTATGGGCCTGACTTTCTCTCCTGATAGGAAAATATAGCTTAAAAGCAGGTAGTTTTTTTCTTTTGTATTCTCTGTCTTAAGCTTTTTTAATAAGACAGTTATGCTAAATAGAATTGGGCTAATAGAATCATAGAATCATTTAGGTTGGAAAAGACCTTTAAGATCATCGAGTCCAACCATTAACTTAGCACTGCCAAGCCCACCACTAAACCATGTCCCTAAGCACCTCATCCAAACGTCTTTTAAATACCTCCAGGGATGGTGACTCAACCACTGCCCTGGGCAGCCTGTTCCAATGCTTGACAACCCTTTTGGTGAAGAAATTTTTCCTAATAGCCAATCTAAACCTCCCCTGGTGCAACTTGAGGCCACTTCCACATGTTACTTGGAAGAAGAGACCGACCCCCACCGTACTACAACCTCCTTTCAGGTAGTTGTAGAGAGTGATAAGGTCTCCCCTCAGCCTCCTTTTGCCCCAGGCTAAACAACCCCAGTTCCCTCAGCCGCTCCTCATAGGACTTGCTCTCTAGACCCTGCACCAGCTTCGTTGTTCTTCTTAGGCTGCACTCTGGCACCTCAATGTCTTTTTTGTAATGAGGGGCCCAAAACTGAACACAGTATTCGAGGTGTACCCTCACCAGTGCCGAGTACAGGAGTTTGCCTGCTGCTCTGTGTGGTTACTTAGTAAAACATCACATTTGTCTGAAGTTCTGAAAGACTCTAAAATTGCATGTAAAATACATTGTATATTATACTTTTTTGGTAAATCATTCACTAGAAGTGTGGTTCTGGAACACAAAATTATTTGTAATTTGTATCAAATTCAGTAACTAACGAGTTTTAAATATTGTCAAAAGTTTAAATATGAACAAAATAGTAAGGAGATGATGAAGCATTTTCTTTAGATATACTGTATCCTGGATCAGAAGAGAGATCTGAAGAAATGTTTCCCTCCACCCAGAAGGATGATTACGAACATAAATATTATTATGTTACTCTGTTATGATTATGATAATATTAGGATGGGATTCTTTTCCCTGTAAAGAGGAATGGTATCAGTACTGAGGTTAAATTAATCAAAGTCATCCATTGTTCTGATCTAAGGAGCTGCCTACTAAACAGCTGAAAACTGCAAGATACCCACCAGCTACTTTGGACAAGAGGAGCAAGGAGAGGGTCTATGAAAGGAGTCTAGAAGTGGTTCACAGCAGGCATATATAAATGTTTGTCTTTGGTTCAGGTAGAACATCTCGTACCGTCCAAACAAGATCTTTTCTTCTTCATACTGAGGAGAAAAAGCTTGCTTCTCTGCCCTCCCCCCCCCCCCCCCCCCCCCCCCCAATTCTAGTTGGTCTAATTTTGATCTGAGATTGGCTAGCAATTATTCATGTAGCTCTGGTGTTTAGAAACTTTAAAAGTAACTTCATGCCAAATATAAAGTTCATCTTTTTAATAAAGTCTTGCTCAATTATTGATCCAAATATATTAATGACCATTCTGACTTTCCATACTCTTTTGAAGATTTATGCCAAAGCTCTAGATTTTTGATAAAGTATTACTTTTAAAACACAAATTTTTAATAAAAATTTGACTTTCAGATGGAAAGCCTGATTTAATAATCCAGCTTTCTATATAGTGGAAGTAATACGTGCTTTTGAAACAGTTGCCGTTACTTGGTTTTTTCGCAGCTGACTTAAATATTACACATTTTTAAATGCTTCCCTATTTAAATTGGTGCTGTTTTATACTGTGCCATATATCAGGATGAGTCTAGTGATGAGTAACAGCAGAAGGCCGGATAGGAAAACTATTATTGCATTTATATTCATATTTAGGCAGAAGGTTCCTTATATATTTGCTGAAGTTGGTTGTCTTGAGTAAGTCGATGATTTAAAGCTTCAGCAGTGTGGCTAACTTCACGGCTTTGCGTACAGTCGCAAGAGTTGTCTATCGATTTGTGCATTTCCTTGCTTCCAAGCACCTGAGAAACAGAAATTTCCACAAGGGGTGTTTTATGAGTAGTTTAGCATGGCAGGGCTTTGGAATATGTTTTCTTGTTTCTAAGTAGGTAAATGCCAAGACAGAGATAGCTACAATAGAAACAATTTATATATGCTTTTTTCAGAGCAAGATGGGATCTCCACCTGCTTGCACTTATTTTTGACTTTTCCTAAACTCAAACGGCTCCAGGGACTTGAATCTGAAAGGTGCTGAGCATTTCTGACCCCAATTCATCAACTAGCATGCTTCTCGTGCAATGTTGCGTTCATAGCAGTGTGATTACTCGTGCTTTACTTTGTACTAGTGTACACTTTACAATGTTTAATAGTTATCATTTCATTATTGAATTTCATATATTCTCCCTCCTGTACAGGGTTTTCTTTTCATATTTTTGTTTCTGTTGTAACTGCCTGCCTCAAATGGTTTTTCTGTGTTCTGCATGGATAAAAAGCTAGGTGGTGTTGCTCTTTCAAATTTTTTTCAGAATTGTTTGCTGTGGTGTTCATCCATATATGCCTAGTCTTTCTTTCCCTCTGCTGGAAATACTGTCTGTTCCTATGCCTGCTTTTTGCCATGCAAATTCTTTGGGCCTTTTTTTTTTTTTTTTTCAGGGAAGTAATTGTGATTTTAATATCTAGATGCATTCACTCAGTTCCCTGGTGTGATGACTGACATATCATCTTTTTGTCTAGTGTATTTTATTGAGATTTTTTAAAAAATTCTTTGGATCAAGGAGTGTGCTTCCCCCATTCATTTACATGCCACATTTCTCTGTAGCACTGCATACCTAAGAACAATACCAGCAATGTCAATTAAAAGATACGCATCAATGCAAAAAAGCATAAATGCCATTATGATATAATGTAAGTTCTAGCCATTGTAATATGCTGACTACCACAAAATTATTTGTCCAATTTAGTGAATTTACATATTTTAATTAATTGGAAACTTCATTTATTTCATGCAGTGTTGCATGGAACATACAATACAGTTTGTGAGTTCAGCCTTTGTATACCCAATGGTATATACGATACAGTCTGTTTCCCTGGGGTCCATACTGGGGCCAATACTGTTTAAACTCCTCCTTAATTACTTTGACAGTGGGATTGAGTGAACCTCAGCAAGTTTGCAGGTGGCACCAAATTGGGGAGAGTAGTTGATATGCTGGAGGGTAGGACTGCCATTCAGAGGGACCTTCACAGGTTGGACAAATGGGCTAGCAGGAACCTCCTGAAGTCCAAGAAACGCAAATTTGAAGTTCTGCACCTGAGACAGAATAGCCCCATGCAGCAGTACAGGTTAGGGATTGACTGGATAGGAAGCAGCTTCACAGATAAAGACCCAAAGATCTTTGTGGACATCAAGTTGAACATGAGTCAGCAGTGTGCCCTTGTGAGAAATACTAATTCCATGTTGCACTAAATTAGTAAAATCATAGCACCAGAAGTACCTGTTGACAGGATAAGAGCCAATAGACACAAGTTGCAGCAAGGGAAATTCTGATTAGATATAAGGAAGAAAAATTTCACAGTGGAGTTAGGCTTTGGATCAGAGATGCTGTGAAATTTTTACCCTTAGAGACAGTCAATATGTGAACAAGACCCTGAACAGCCTCATCTGACTTTATAGTTGGCCCTGCTTTACAAGGGATTTGGACCAGAAGACTACCAGAGGTCCTGGATGATCTAAATTACTCTAACTATGTATTTAAAGTACGATTGCATTAATTGTTTCAAAGAACACAAGTGGTAGCATCTGACTAGGCATGCAAGCTAAATTGTATGACTGTGCAAACATTTCTTAATAGAGGTTTGTCAAAGTGCAAGCAACTGTTGAAACTGAAAAGGTAGGGGATTATCAATATTTCAGTAGTTTAGAGGCATGTTCAAGATGAAATTTCAGCAGATCTGTTTTTATTTATTTCTTTTTACTGCTATCATTCCTGCCTATTTCTATAGTGGAAGACTTTGTTACACTAACAAATTGGATCGAGTTGCCAGCACCTGCAGAATAAGGACAAAGAGAGATTTCCCTGCCTAAAAGACATATTTTTGAACAACTTTTTCTAGTCTGAAGAAAAAAAAAGGGGGAGTGGGGGAGTGATTTTTAGGGTCCGTTGTGTTAAAAAAAAAAGTTAAAGGGAAAAAAAAGGTGCATAAACCAGACAGTTTTATTTAAAGCATCCAAAGCTGATAAGGGAAAAAAATGGGGATACAACACACAGGCTGCAAATGCAGTTCTCATGATTTAAATCTGGAAGGCTGTACAGTACATCTGTTTAACATCTTGCAGTTTCAAGAACTCTGCCTTGAAAACCTTCTGTCACAGTGACACATGAAACAAAAGGTTATGTTATGACTTTCAGATGCAAACCTGTAAAAAGTTTATCTAATAGCATACCATCTTTTATTAACCCATTGCTGCTGCTCACCTATAACTCTTTTGCAAGCAGTTTTGGGAGGATTCTACTGTGTAATGAAAAGAAATGTGAACTCAGACTGCAAAAATAATTCTGTAACGGCACTAAATGACTTACTTGCCATATGTAAATGGCAAATTTACATATCTATATACCTCCTCATCTGTTCTATCTATTGCTCTTAATGTTTGTCAGCTGTACCATTTTTTTTCTTTGATTAAAGAAATGGAACAAGTTATTCTGTTTCTGACATAAACTTTGAGAACAATTAGAGTGGCACAGAATAATTTGAACAGTTTCAAGATTTATGATATCATAAGGGATAAAATACTAGAATGGCTTAAAGATGGTATTCTTAATTCAGAGGTCTGAGTTTAAGGCTATGAAGTTAAAAGAAGTAAGGGTGTAATGTTTGCTTCTCGTTAATATTTACTGCTTCTGCATCTCAGAATTTGAAAAAAATATCAACCTTTGCTCATAGGACAAAGCTATAGTATAAAAGTTGCGTTGTCAAAATCTTCTTGACAGAGCTGTGCTAGGAAATGTTTATCAGGCTGAAGTTTGCTTAGTTATAGAAAATGTGGTTAGTGCAAGAGTGGTTCTTCAGGGTCCTACACAGCAATTACTTAGGACCCTAGTGCAAAATACAGGGGGTGCTATGATCCATTTACTGGAAAATTTCCTTTAACTTCTTAAATTAGAATTTTGGGCAAACTGCCCTGGCTTGCCTGCCCCTGACATAGTAGTACCAATATTGTTCATTGAGTCAAAGACAAATGAGAGGCTTTATCTGCTGCCCAGAGATGCTTCGTACCTTGCCAGATCAGGCTGTGCAAACTTTCATCCAAACTTAATGGTTGAAGTCTGGTGGTTCCAAAATCAGAGAGTCTGGAACTTGATTGTAATGCTTGTCACTTCCACAGTATTTTGGAGTGACTTTGGTTAAGTTATTCAGCTAGGTAGTGCTGTGGTTTCCATATTTACAAAATATGGAGGGTAATATTTACCTTGCTGAAACATGCTTTATTCATTGTCTGCAAAGTACTTTAGAGATCCTTGGTTGAAATTTCAGTGAGTGCTGCTATTTAATATGTTGAAGTGTGATTTGTTGGTTTTCTTTACAAGGCACAGATGCTCCCCAAGAAACAATGGTAATTTCTTTACCTCAAGGAGCTGATGCCATGCATACAGCAGACATATCACAACAGTGAGCTCTGCTGTATGACCTACAGTGAGTGGGTGTGTGAAAGAGAGAGAGATAGCATTTCCTTCATAGACATACACACCCTCTGACCCAGACTAGAGAAGAATCTGCTTTGCAGAAGGTTTGCTTCAAGGGATTTTCCACATGTATTTTATTATGTTAAAGCTGATAGTGGTGACAAGTTGCACATTAAGTAACTGTTTCTTCAAAATTGTGCTGTTTATATTCTCTTTAGGAAAAGTGATATAATACTGGGTTTCTCAGATAAACAAAGTCATTTGGTTATAGAATATGTTACTATTGCATATGAACCTTGCTCTCATCTGCCCCATACCTACTCATTTTAGGCCTCTGGCTTTACATGATGATTATCTGCATGTTTAGGGACAAATGTATTCATATTCACTAAGTTAGTAGCCAGTGGTTTCCACCAGGGAAATAACTTTAGTATGCTGTTAGTAATTTGGTTTCTAAAGTATCGGCAAGGTCCTCAACGTAAGAGTCAGTGAAACATGTGGTCCTAATCATTCCCTTAAAAAGGAGACATGGTCTATTTTCCATTAGGAATGGTGCTTACAGCAAATGAGTAAATACAGAATGAAATTTACACATGTATTATGACTTTAGTGTGTGTATGCATTCAAACATGCATGTACATGCGTATGCTTAGGCATACTCCCAGTGAGTGTAACATGATGACTGCTGTAACACAGCTAAGCTTAGAGAACAAGTTGGTTGGTAGAAGAATTGGAAAACGCAGCTGTTTTCAAATTATTACCCCCCCCCCCCCAGCAAAGTTCAAAACTCACATTTGCATTATGTAATTGGCATAGAGGAGCTACAGTAAAATTTCTTGTAGAGGTCTTGGGATTTTAATGTAGCTTTTACTCAGAACAGAGTTCATAATGGCAGAAATGCAGCCCCCACCCCTCGCAATGTGCTGTGCCAGTATACAGAATCAGAGACCAGCCTTGGCTGGACTGGTCATAGAGAGCATGGCATTGAAGGATGGAAGTAGAGAGAACCGCCCTACTTTGTAGGAGCTGTTTTATCCCACTGAAACAGGAGGGCACTGAGGGGCTTTGGTGCCTTGCCCTTTTCCCTCTTAGAAGAATTGGCATAAGAGGGTATATTGGCTGGCAGAAATTCAGTTCGGTTTCTCCCTTGCCTTCTGGCAGCCTTCCCACTGCTGTGCACGGAGCCTTCTGGTGGCAGAGCAGCAAAGCAGAGCCCTGTTCTGCATTCCTCATTGTTAGGTTCCTGTTGGGCATTGGAGCAGGGGCTTGGGTATTATTTCCACTTTCTCTGCTTTTAGCTAACTTTGTCATACTTGATGCTCTAGCATTCACAAGATAAAAACCAAGGGAGAAAGCAGTGCTTGGTTCTGCCTTGAGGACATTTTATGTAGGCCAGGTGTGAAGCAGAATGTAAACTACAACTTTTCTAGAGAACCATTCTTGCTCAACTTTTTCAGCTGAATTTGCTTCAGGGGTAGGTTGTTCAAAGCTGACTATTTGAAAATATTCCTGTTCTGATGCTGCCATGAGCAGATTCTAACCTACAGATATGGATATAGACTGAGATAACAAAATGCCTGTGAAAGGACACAAGGCTCCTTCATTGTCTTCTAGGCTTGGTAATGTCTGTATTGTGATCTTTAATCACTTTTGGGCATTTCTTTGTCTTTTAATCTGTATAGACCACTATATATGATCTCACTAATTGCTAACCAGAAACTTCCTGAGTAGTATACTTGCAAGACAAGAATTCACACTGATGAATGCTAAAATTTCATTCACAGAATTTTGGAAGTCATTGAAGAAAGGAAGTTTCCTTTCTTTCACAAGCACTGAGGCTGCTTCATATTTGACTATAAGTAAATCCATGAGCTGGATTTAGTTTAGTTTATTATTCTCGTACACTGTTTTTTCTGTGATTGGAAAAAACCAGATAGGAACCAGACCTGTGTTTTTCATCTACACTTTTTTTTTTTGGTAGAAATGTATATTAATTAAAATTAAATTATGGTTTCCAGGAAGAGGTCAATTCTCCAGGTATCAGTGTGAATTTTTGTCGTCTTCTCTGCTCTTGTGAGCTTTCTACTTCAGATTTAATGGCATGCTGAATCTGGCACCTTTGGAATGGGCAAGTCCAAAGCTGCAATATCAAAATTTTTTAGGGGCCACTGCTTATGTTGTGTCTCCCCTCCCCAAATGGAGTTTTGTGGAACAGATTCCAAGCCCATGTAATGTAATGGGCCTTGTTTTGCTGTGGCCTTTTCTTTTTCCTCACAAGTACTATATTCCTCCTGAAGGGTAACTCAAACATTTTTTTCAAGTTGAACTTGGTCCTCACAAAGCTTCATTGCTGCAGTGTAGTGTAATTTAGATGTGAAAGGTGCTGCTGTGATGACACATCCTTACATAGGTGGCATATATAATACAGTCCCACAGCTGGGTACTCAATATATACCCACCCTTTACTATTTGTGTTTCAGCTTGAGGAAGCAATTGTAATGCACATCAGTTCCTATCTTTAATCTAACAAATCATACAGCCACCATACACCATGGTCAGGTACCATCGTTGCCTGACCTAGTTTAAAGATAGGATATGTTTAGCTGTCCTGCAGCTGCACTGCAAGCTTCACTGTAGACATGCTTTCCCTCTGTCACATTTTGGAGGCTGAAGTCGTCATTACCTTAAGGTTCTCCAATTTCTATTGCATTTATGTAAAGTCCTGCATCTGGCACTGTTGGCACTGGTTAGAGTTATGCAGGTTTTTCTGCAGATCATCAGGGTAAATCTCTTCCTCTGACACTTGCAGTATTGTCATCACTGATCCCCAGTCTTGTGTGTTATTCATGGTCGTTTTCAGAGGAGGGGGGACATTAATTCTCAAAAATAAATGTATTCTTATAAACTTCACTCAAGTCAACATTTCCTATTCCAGAAAGCTGCTTGGGCATGTCCATAACTTCGATAGGACTTTCAGCATGTACTTAAAATACTTAAATGCTTAACTGGACAGGGATGAACTAAATCTTTCCTGAATCAGAGCCATAATTTTTGATGTGTCAGTTACATGACCTATTGCAGAATCTGCTTTGACAGATGGATCTGGGTAATGTGAAAGCTATAGAAAGGCATCTTTGTGGGGAAGCTGGGTATTTCTTTTTATATTTCATTTTTTTCCTGTGTTCATCCTGGGAATAGCATTTACCACTGCTTACTTTTTTTTACATATTTATATACATATATATGTGTATATATATAAAGTTTGTATAAATATGTGTATATATCTGTATATATATAAATAAAAGTAGATTCCTCTACTTGTCTGTTGTTATTAGAACTTTAGCTGTGTTAGAACAAAAAAATTATTTTCCCTTTACTGTTTAGTGTGAGAATGTACAGTGTGCTAATGAACCCTGAATGATATTTTTAAAACAAATTTTTATTGCCTTATCTTTCCAGAAAGAGTAAGATTTTTAATGTGGAAGCCATAGATGTTCTCCTTCATGGCTGCACATTGCCACCAGTGTTTCATTTGAGAGTATCTGTCCTAGGTTAGTTATCTGTTTCTGGGCAAAGTGGAGAAGAGGATTAACAAGAAGTTAAGGTATGCAGGAGGAGATGTGAACTGTTATCAGTCCTAGATGCATGGTAGAAATACCTCTTTGTATAGATTTGTGCCTGAAGTTTTGGAGATTCGGGTTGTAGGTAGTCTGTGGAAGAGCCATATATTTTTGAAATGTCATCGAAATATCCACTATGACTTAAGTTCGTTCAAAGGCATCTGAAAGAGGCTGAGCACCTGATTTTCAGAGATGAGATGTACAGGGAAAGGTGGTAGTTTTATTAGACCAACTAATAAAGTTAGTTTGAGGAAACTTGAAGGAAAATGCATCCTCAGTCCCTGCTGAAATCAATAGAAGCTGGCAATGTTCTGTTTCTCAAAATCAGACCATATTGTTGCAGATTGAGAGATGCATCCAGAGAAAAGATCCTTTAGGGCAAATGCTTCCCAGTCTAAGGCCTGTGGGCAAAATGTTGCCCTTAAGATCCTTGCTATTGGTAAGAAAAAATGAAAAATGAGGGAAATGCTTATAGTAAAGTATATTACTCTTGTAGTAGGACATTTTTTACCCACAGTTCCAAAAAGATGCAGTTCCCTCCATATTTCATTTTCCTGCTTTTGATATGCAGACAATAATCAATATTTCAATTTACTTTGTCTACTTGATATTCAGATTACACTTATTAAAGAGCGTCAAAATAGGAGAGAAACCTGTGATGTTGATCAGTGCCATTGGATAACATTTACTACATGTGAGGTGCGGCAGTCCCTGTTGGTGGTGAGAGCAGAACAGCTGGGTTGAACCCAGCAGCAGGCTTTCACTTCTGAGGGCTTTGACAGAGATTATTCTCTGTTCTACATTGAGTCCATGTGCCCAGGTTTTCTTTTTTGAGAGCATGGAAAAGATGAGGTAATGTACCTTACTCACTGACACAAAAGTTGTTAAGTTTGCATCACTTCTACTGTAGCCAAGAGCATGTAAGGAGACTTACTGAGAAGCATCTGACATGCAATAACTCATCATCAGTTGAAAAGTTTTCAATATGTCAATGTGCAGTCTTCCCCCCTGCCCCAAGTACTGGCTGTGCCATTCACGTAACCTCTCAACACAGAGAATTTAGGAAGGCCGTTGTTTTTCAAAAAGTAGTCATGAGATCTGTCTGTAACTTTCTATCTGTAACTTTGTGTCTAGAATGGTATGCACAAAGGAATGTCACAAAAAGGAAGGAAAATTACCTCGTACTGCAATTCTGTCAATCTTAAATTTAAGAACATCTTTCTCTTGGTCAGGGTTGTGAACTTAAAAACCAAATTTCCGAAACTTCTAATATGAAGTCATATCTAGAAGCCATACAGTATTGCTAAGTAACCAAAAATATAGGTGGTTAGTGTAGAAAATTTCAAAGACAAAGTTGAAAGTACATAATATACTATTTTTTCTGTTACCAAATGTTTGTTCGTGATTTCGCACTTTACTGTTTTGACACCTATGTTTGATATAAACATATACTTTAAAATTAAATAATCCTCGCTATAATATCATTTATCCATTTCCTAGCACTTTTTATCTGTACATCTTGAAGCTCTTTGCTAAAGAGATGTCAGTATTCTTGTGTAACTTATCAGGAAATGGAAGCACTGGGGCACTGGACTGGCTTTACATCAGGCCTGTGGTTGTCAGGACAAGAAAAGGGATCTCCTATGTTATAGGAGACTATTGCTGGAAGTTTTTTGCACTTTTAGGATTCTGGGAAGGTACAGGATACTTCAAAATTTTTTTTGGTGGTGTTTGGTGGGGTTTTTTTTTCTTTGTTTTGTTTTGGTTTGGGTTTTTTTTGTCTGCAAACTGGTCAGTTTTTAAACCAGCAGGGTCAAACTGCTGTGACCTGAAATTTTGCCAAGTAGCACTGATTTTGATTGTTCATGTAGTAAAACATGGTGGTTTCAATTTGGGTTTTACCATTTATTTTCAAGTTTTCTTGCATCCGAAGCTTGAAGAAAAACAAGACAGTATGAAAAAACTGGCAGAAAGAGTGATTGGGGAATAAAAATACCCAAGCCTCACTCAACTTTATAGTATACCTTTCTGTTGGATAAAGAAAGTGCAAGCAGTATGCAAGTGAATCAAAACTATTCAGCAGAGAATTCTGTGTTCTCAGTTCATGTCATGAAGGAAATGAAGAGAGAGAGCGTGTTATGACAACTCTGTCAGGCAGTGACTGATTTTTTAAACTTTTTTTACATTTTATTTTATTCTTTTACTGTATTTGAATTGAGACTTTCAAATCTACTTTCCTATGAAAACCAGTTTCTCAAAGAGTTGACTGTCTAATGCTGGACTGAAACAAGAAACCTGTGCTTGGCTTTTGGCTAATACATCACATAGTGCTGAGATGACGCTCCTGTCCAGCTGGAAATATTCAGTTCATTGTTCATCCATTGCGATCAGGATGTGTCATGGGGGTTGGCCTGTTTGTTCTATTTTTGTTTCTTTCCTTTTGCCTGCATGGTTAAACAGTTTTAAGTGCATAGATGATAACTGGGGCTTTATTCTAATACATACGTCTTGTCTATGCCATGTTTTTATCAGTAACACTCTTTTAGGGGGAGGAGAGAAGAGGGTACCTCATTCTGAATCATAATCTAGCTTCCACTGGGTTTGCGTCCTGCTCCCTTTTCTTTTCCAGGCTATCGCATTTTTTTCCTTTCTTCAGGGGTTTGATTGCTGTTTTTGTTTTCCACTTTAGCAATACAGACAGATTATTACTGCATGGTATTTAGGGGACTGTGGTATCTGATGGATTAAGCATAAATCTGTCTGGGAATATTGTGGGTTCTGATTTGGTTCTGAGGGTGATGTACTGTTTGGCATTAGGAAAACCACTTAACAGTGCACCCCAAAAGGTAAAAAGGTGTGTAAGTTAACATAAGAAAGAACATATTAAAGTTAATTTATGCTGAGATGCTAATTGAAGATGTGGCAGTTTATAGTTTTTTGTGTTTTGCGGTAGAGGAAATGTAAGATAAATGCTAGGCATGATTCTAGGGTTAGCTCATATCATTAACACTGTACCATTAGTAAAAGCTTCTTAGTCTTCCCTGTAATTTTTCCATGCGTTAACTACCATTCATGAGCAATCAGAACATAACAATATTATTCTCTATGAAGATATGAACAACTGTGAAATAGAGTTTTCCCATAATAAAATAGGTACAGTACTTCATAACTCACTTATATGCTTAGAATTTATACTTAAATATTTATTTATGTCTATATATAATACTTATATATAAAATTTGTGGCAGAGAAGAAAAAAGATATGAATTTCTTGATGTGAAGGCTTCTGTTAAATTCACTGCAGAGGGGCTTTGGATTTTTTTTTTTTTGAGGGAATAACTATCTCTGTCTCCTCTCTTTATTACTTTTTTCATTTTCATGAAGCACACACATTTTTAAGAGGTATGAAAATTATTACTTTTAATTTTATGCAAAAGCAGGATAGATCAGAGAGCAGGTAACGAATTTACATAATTTGGTTCCCAAATTTATTTCCTCTGCTAGGTTTTGATAAGAAAAAAAAAAATTTTACAACCCAAGTAAATTAGTGGTTTCCCCTACAATGGAAATATTGATAAATCCTGACTTCTGGAGGGTACTCTCTGAGATATTGGTATTAACAGTTTGAGTAATGTCCTGCATGTGTTCACTAGTTGGGTAATACCAAAGGAAGGAAGCAGTGCACAGTTGCATACTGAGTAAGAAAACAGAAGGAAAAAAAAGCTGTGCAAATTATAAATGTGTGGCCTGTGCCAAATTTATGTGAGAGATGAGTTTAAATGTATTATGGATCGCTAGCACAGATTTATAACTTAGTTGCTGAACATCATATAGAATTAGTATGTTAGCAAAAGTGTAAAAACTTTAAAATACTTCTAGCAGTCTGTATATGTAGGACATAAGAAAACTTTAGTGGTAATCTTTTTGACCTTTTACTTTACTAATTCTAATATGCTTGAAACGTTTAGGCTGAGAGTTGATGCATTTTCCCTGTGCTTTTGAAAGAAGAGATTAATATACTGCTCTGGTGCACTTAATTAGTAGCAAAACAGCTTTTGTTATGCTTTGTAATATTACATAGCAATCCAACTGAAAGAGGAGGAAAATTGTGGGTAAACATGAATAAATAAGGAAGCGATTAGATTATATGAAAATTGTTTAGATTCTGATGGAAGTTTCTGTAATCTGCTAATGGCAGTAAGTACAGTTTAATTACTAATGCCAAAAAAGGAGGCTGAACATGGAAGGGAGGGAATTTTTCTACTTGTTACCACTTATGATTTTCTAAAAGCTATCCATATGGGTCCACTTGGTCTGGACTTATAGGCAAGTTGGTCTCTAGCCAGATGCTCCATCTCCTTGAGCTCACACCTCTCTATAGAGTTCTAATGTTCCCCTGAAGAGTACTTTTTTTTTTTTTTTTAAACTCTCTAATTTAGATTTGGCAGTTGAAGCATGATGGCGATTGAATGTTTTGAGAACGAGCAATAAATAAAGCTTTAAAACTTCCATTGTTTTGTCTCTCAGCTGCTGTGCTATGCAGTTGCATAAGCATCCGTAGGCTAATGTAGTGGAAATCAGATTGGATTACATCTGCTAAGGTCACATTTTGGTTAAGATTTCTTTCCTTTTTTTTTTCTTTTTTTTTTCTTTCCTCCAAAGCTCCAGCTATCCTCATTTGTATCATAAATAGGGAAATATAAAGGAGGAGTGCTTTGTTTTATGAGACAATGTCCAACAAGGAATTGGTTGAATGAAAAAGTAGAGTTTGGCTAAACTGAACAACATACTTGTAATGAAACATGATTTCTTTCCTCCCACCCCTGCCCCCCTCCCACGCCCTGCAATGAATACCATGTAATCCTCCTCTCTTCTTCCACCATGGTAACCTGTTGTTGTGCCTGTGCCTGCTCAATGTTTGATCTGCATGTCATATGGCTCTTTCAAACTGTGCAAGCCCCAGTAAGCCACAGAGTTTTGTGCCTCTTTGACTAAGCAGTCTAACAAGGTAAAAAGCCACTATATTATGGAAAACACGGCGTATCTCTAAGGTGGCAGTGTGTTCTCCATCCTCCTGCAGAGCTTTGAAGGCAGCAAAGGAGAGCGTGTGGGTTTTTTCACTGCATGTAGTGAGGGTAGTTGGGTGACAGACTCACTTCCAACGTCCTGGTCCTGATACTGGGATTGTAACAATCAGGAGTTGCTTGCATAATACAGAGCCAGGGCCAAGAGAAAGCATGTGTAGATCACTGTACAGGATGTGGACGTTAAACGTGTGCGTGAAAGACTGGAGGTTTTCTGGTTGGTTGTTTCTTCCATTCTTGTGTGCAGTGTAGGCTATGTAGATATCCAAAAGTTGAAAAATGCTGACATGATATGAGTCTACAAAGCAATACACACAAAACAGTGTTCAACTAAAATCAGATCACAAAACTGGGCACATGCAAAATAATCCGTGCTCTGCCAAGTAATCTCTAAACGGTGTTTACCTGTGGATTCACATGAAGAAACCCAGAAATACCCCTTAAAAAATACCTGGTAAAATTTTATCTGATTCATACTCAAGATCAAAACTGGGAATCATCAGGTTCCTTCTTCCTTAATATTCTCTAGAATACTCTAGTGTACTTATTTAACCCCAAAGGGTAAATGTTAAGTATTATTGCTTTATTATTATTAAAAGTTTGGATCATTTTCCAAAATATTTGGACTCTACAAAGTTTGCAAAACCATACTGGAAATTTCATAATATACTTTCTTGTAAAGTTCTGACCTTTTCTTCTTCTAATTGCACTGTAAGAACCGTTCTTATAGTATTCTGGGAATTCTCTTTCTTGTTTTATTTAGAAGCAGGAAATGCACGATAATTTTGAAGGGGAGGGGCAATGATTACATTTTCTGAAATTCCAGAAACAGTTCAAATCAAGGTTTGACTGAGAATTTTTGCTTTCCTTTTTTTTCCTTTCCATTCAGGAGTCTAGTTCATTTGAAACACAGCTTAGAGTTGGAGCAAATTATGGCAGCAGGGGAATGCAAACTGTCCTACAATAGAGGGAGGATAGGTTGAATACATGCTATTGCGTTCCCCCATGCGTTGTGCAGGCAAATACAGCCTTCACACTTTCCGCCCTATCTGTCTCTCAACAGATACTACCTAAGGAATGAACTGGGTGTTCTTGATGCTTTGCTTTGTTCCTTCTTCAGCCAGCATTACCTGTGCTTTCACGGCTGTGTTCTTCTGGAAAATGTTTGTAGTTTGATTGTGCCATCTCTTCTGCTTTTAGCCACTGTGGACTCTGGAGTGTTCTGTTCTGAGCCTCTTGAGGTTAATTATACAGCTACAAATCCTGTTAGAGACTAAAACTGCTTTGAGTGAAAAAAGTTGAAATTTGTTTTTTTCCTGACAAGAAAGCCGTTGGCAAAAGAAGTGACAGTAAAGCTTCATAAGTGTTTCATTCTAACGTGCCATGTGGATGCTTTTATTCTCAAATGCAGCCATTTTGTGGTTTCCTTTTCAAAGGGACTAAGTGAAACAATGTAAAGATACACTGTTTGAAGTAAGCATGTCTGCAGAGAGAGCTACTATTCAGTAATTGCTTTTTTTTTTTTTTTTTTGCCAGTTACTGACCTCTTTTCTCAGGCCCTAAATCTTCATTAGCATGCCACGCTCTATCTTTGTTCGGGACAGATTTTAATTTCATATTTCTTTGTTATGGTGTAGATCTGACCACACAAGGTTTTGCCACCTATGGCCTTCACTTGTGTTTCAGTAGCACTATTGACTGGTAGTGACCAAGTGAATCGGGAGAAGGTTCCAGCTATGTTAGTGAAGAACATCTGGCCATCTACACGTCACAAGACAGTGTTTACTCTGAAGTGCTGAAATAGTAGAGGTGAGGTGCAGGGTAAGAAAACAACAGGACAGATAACTGGGAAACACCTGATATGCTGTCAGGTTGAATTGACATTTCCTTTATTTCAGGACTAAAGGCAAACGGGGGGGACCAAAGGTATGCCCAGTAGTTTTATTGTCTTTGTGCTTGATTATTTATTCAAGGAAAGAAAACCTCATTCTTCTAATAATTTCCAACAATTTTATACTCCGTAAGATTCTTCTCTGTATGTGGAAGGACTCTGCAACAAATCTAGAAACCAATTAATTTTCATTTTGAGGTTTTAAAATTGCCTAGGAAAGATGGATTGATGGATATAAACTACCATTGGTGAACAGAAGATGAGAAAAAACAGTTTAAAAGCAATCCCAGGCCTCAGAAAAGCTCCAGCGTTACTGTTTGAACTCTGACCACATAAATAATAAGCTTTTGTTAAAGCCCCGAGGCTGCTAGGTAAAAACTGCAAATCCTTATAAATTAGTTATAATATATAGTCCTCAGAATAGATTACTACAGACTTGGAGCTGAAACATTTTAGCAGTCCATTAGCCATTTTCTTTTTCTTGAATTCAGAGGAAAAACACATCAGTTACAAAAAAATATACTATGAATATTTCTTAAAGTGTAAGAGAATTTTTTTCACACTTTGGAAATGGCTTTGAAGAATGCTGGTATCAGCCCTTGCTTTGTTGGCTGCTGGACTCTATGCTATCCTGGCAGGATTTTATTTTTTTTTCTACCGTATGCAGAATCTTCTACCTCCTCTTTTCTTAATCGAGAACCTTCCAGTATAACATTAAGCAAAGTGACTAACATCTGCCACACGTTTTTTGTTCTTTATCTTCTCTTCTGTTGAGGAAGAGATTGGTACATTCAGAATGATGTATGATTTCATATTTTTGCTTTTGGATGTGTTTATGTTACTTTAGGTGTATCTTGGGAAGGTAAGGTCAAAAAAGTTTGTTTTCACCTGTATTGGAAAGTGGTGAAAAGGACTGGAGTGTTTAGTTCCGCAGAACGACTATTTAGCTTTCACCGATTGACACTGTTGCAAACTTAAGGTTGTAGCTCTAATTCTCTGTGTCTTCTGTGCCCATTAGTTCCAGGCTGAATAGTGCTGAATATTGCTTCATGCACAAAGTCTGGACAGGTATAGATCTTGGGACAATCTAGAGCTATGGAAACCTATGGCTTTTGTGTAACAGACACAAGATGAGGAAAAGTGGCATAAATACACTTCAAAATCTCATTTAGATACTACTTTAGGCTGATAGAAATGATCATGAGTTGTGGAGCTGACTCAACAGCCAGCTGTTTGGAGATGGTTCTGCTTCTCTAAATGCCAACACATTTTTTACAGCAAACTTTACGTAACAAGTGCCAAGATGTCTGATCCGCTTTTTAACTGGTCGCAGTGGGTCTGTCACACTTCTGTCACCATCATATAGAAACTCGTCCTGGAAACAGTTTGTGTCTGGCATGTTATGCTGCCAAATCTCATGGCCTGTCATCTCTTTTCTGACTAAACTATGGGAGAAGTCAGAAGGGGATTGTAAAATTACCCTTCTATCCTCACCCTTCTACCTGCAATTTTACATGGCTGTATGCTGTACAGCATCTTTCAGAGTTTGGCTTCATATTTTAAAGAAACTATTATTGATTTATCTGAAAAGATAGGAAAGGCAATCCTTGGATGGATTTTGAAAAACCTGATTTTTTTTTTCTTTTTTTCCAATGCCTTTGAAACTGCTGCTTTCCATGCCAGAAGTTTTCTCCAGGTAAAGTGATAGTTCTGTTTTTGAAATACAGTATCAATAAAATAAAATCTGAAAAAATAACCAAATAGGATTAAACATTGTGGTGTTAAACCCACTCAGAAAGCTTATTTTGATAAGCTTGGTGTATAGGGAGTGATTACCGAAAATGCTAAGATTAGTTTTTAGTAGACGTAAGACAGTTTCAAATAAGGTGTTACTGTCATAACCCCTGTGAAGTGAACACTGCTTGTTGTTCAGTGTTGATGTCAATGGATCTTCCGTAAAAGCATCTGCCTTTGCAGTCCTGACTTTACGGTGGAAGGCTTTCTGTCAAAACCTTTTAATCCAACTGATCATGAGAGATAAACTTTGTTATTCGTATGTCTTTCAGTTTGCTCTTGTTCAGTTCCAGTTCATATTATATTCCTATTTAGGGGAGATATGTTAGACTACACAATAACTACCATGTAAGAGGTCTCTTTGCAAATAGGGAGTGGATCATGGAGCTATTTGTTTCCCCTGAATTTTCATTGCCCTGCTGGTCTTTCAGCTATTGCCAGAATCTTTTCCGTTCAGTGCTAGTGTAGGATTCTGAATGGATCATTTTCAGTGGTGGATTTGTATCGTAAATTTGGATGATCACACTTCCCCCCCCCCCCATGTTCCTGTGATATGAAGGTGATACTTTCTTCAACACAAAACGGGAGGGTGAAGCTAAGTAATAGTACAACTTTTCCTAAAAAATGGAAGATTTTCCAAATATTCATGGATGTGGAGCTTCATTTGACATAAGTCATCCCAGGGCACTCATTGACTTTGTAACTGGCTATGAGGTAGAGGAACTGAGACCAATAGATTTTAGGCTGTCATTTTGAAAGGGTAAAGTTGGATCTAATTGAGATAGAGAGTCTGCTTTTAAGTTTTGACTGAAACCAGTTTCGTCAGTGAAAACTGTATGTGTTTGATAAATTTTTAATTTTTCTAATGAAAAACATTATCAGTATGAGAAACTTCAGCCAGAAGTTTGTAAGCTCCCCCACCACTCTTTCCAAATAATTTTTCCAAGCATTTGGAAATTTAAAAATTTCCCCCAAAATCTGAGAATCTAAAAGGTCATCTGTCGGAGAATATAGATTCTAATGCTCCATTCCCTCAGGTGTGAGAAGTAGAGCATCCCTTCAAATAGCCCTGATAATCTATATATCAGCCTTCCTACACAAGTCAATAGCAGATCAGTGAAAGGAGATGGGATATAATTCTGTCCCACTTCATTCAAGTCAGCATTAAAGTTCCAGTCAATCTCTTTATGCTTTTTTGTGCCTTAAACTATGTTTCTGTATCTGTTGTCCTCCGCATGGTGAAGAATTTATGAAGTAAAGTTAGGCATAAAATAAAATCTAGTCACCATTTTATTCAATGCTATGCAGTATGGTATGCAGTGCTAACAGTCAGTGGCCTCAAGTAGCTGTATTTAATGGTGCAGTAATAGAAATGTAGCTTTGCTGGCAGGTGTGATACCACAGCTCATGCAGTGTGCAATCTGAAAAACTAGAAAATGCCTTTTAACAGGTGTGGAGATGGTCCTTCATGGTCTTTAGCAGCTGAATTTCAGAGGACTTACTTCTGTTTTATATTGTATATTCTACATATATTGTATATATTGTAAAATATGTTTATATTGTGGTCCAGAAAAGTTCTTTCTGAAACACCAAATATCACCCTTCCCAGTGTATCTCCTAAAATATTGATCTTCTGCTTTATTTTACATGAACCCTTTTCAGCCCTGACTTCGTTCTATTTCTGACAAATTACAATAGGTAATCTGAGAGTTTGCATGATAGGCAGTGGGTTAGGAGCTCAGAAAGAAGTAGCATTCAAAACAAAGAGACCAAAGGGATGAAAGGGGAGAGTCAGGAGAATGGGGGAAGAGGTATTCCCTGCAAGCTTTGTTAGCTATTTCATAAATATTGTGTCAGTGCAATAAAAGTGGCTTCTGTGGGTTTAAGAATGGGTCTTAAAACAATATATGCTTCTAGAAGAGAGATGGCTACTGCAAAACTTTATCATAAGCCACTTGCAGCTCAAGAATAAATGTGGAATGGCCTATAAAGCTAAAAGTTTCTGTCTTACTTCTTTAAACTGCTATACTGTTACCAGTTAGCCTGATTTATACTATTGGAAACTACAGCTGTTCTGTTCTATTACTTCCTTAACAGAAATTTGTATATTGAAATCATTGTTTCAGTTAAACTAAGATTGGTTTATGATAATATGACTGCATAAAGGCAAATAATTACTATATTTTTAAATAATTTAAAAAAAAAAATCCTTAATTCTTCTTTCAGTCCCTTGTGTCCTGGAGCCAGAAACAAAAGAGTTTTAAAATCTTTTATTTAAGTAGCATAGAGACTGAACTGTGTTTACCTCTTTTTTTTTTTAAAGTTAATTTTGCAGGCATTATGGCTATATCTGCAAACCGTCTATGTTTGCCTTTTCAGAATGTGATTATTGCTCATAAAAGCAGTTTTAATTGAATGCTTATGTCATGAATGGCTTGTAGCATGCTTAAAACTACATGCCTCTATTTATATGACTATAGTTTATTTTTTAGAGCTCCCTGTATAACAATACTGGGAAATTACTAAAGGTTTTTTGCTATTCAGCTGGGTGATTTTAAAAGATATTGCTGTTATATTGGACTATTGGCATTGTTGCTTAGGAATAAAAACTTAAGAAAATTATCCCTTCCCCCTTTCAAACAAAGCCACATCTAAAAAGGTCACAAAAGGAAACACACAATTCAAATAATCTCCTTGCTGTATCTGAGATTAACTAGGACACAGATGTTTCAATTTATAGTTTGATCTGGTGTAATATATACATTTAACAAAATCCTGTTTTGTATTGCTTCTATAAACACTAACATCTGATAAAAGCATGTTGGCTTTTCTGCCATCTACTTGAATCAGAAACCTCTGAGCCAGTGCTTAGAAAGCAGGAGTCTGACATTCAGAGACCTGAATTAACTCTTTCAGCATTTGGCTGCAACTTTTCTAAGCCTTTTCCCTGCCTTTCAAATGGCAAATCCATTTGTGGTTTTCTCAATTTAAGCTGCTGTGGATAATTATTAGACTTTGTTCTTGCTGTATTTAAAGATGAAATGATTCAACACTGTTCATTACGGCTCATTTCCGGGCCACACTGTAGCCATTAAATTTCTGAGAAATCCCTGACATTTTCCATATACCATGACTACAATGTTTTCCCCCCCTGCTGTTTGCCAGGCGTTAGCCCACCTGTCTGTGAAGGGAAATGGCTTTGGCATGATCAGAATCTTTATGGAAGGTCATGAACAAGCAGTCTTTGTCCTTTTTTGCCAAAAGCAGTTTCCCCTTTATCCGCAAATAGCATTATCTAATAAATGAATTGCTTCCTCTGAATCACAGATATCACCCAGAGATTGGCTGATTTTTATATCCCAAAGGTGAAGTTATCTCGCTTCTGACCGTGTGTGTCCCAGCAAATTTTAGTTGCAAGAAGTATTATCAGGTTTACTTTAGAAAATAATTAGCGGCTACTTTACTATTTCCTGCTAATTATCCCAATGAAGCAGGGCACAATAACCAGAAAGACACCTGACAGCCAGGCAGCAAATTCTGAGAATGTGGAGGATTATATCCAACCTCTTGAGTTTATCTTCACAGTTTTGTTGACACCTGCAATAAGGAAGTAAATATTGCTGTATAAGGAGGTTTTTATACCTTTTGGTATATATATGCCTGTACACGTCCTGCCTTTCTGTTATTTCTAAAGTTGGAGGATTTAATCTTGCAAGCTTCTTACTCTGTGCAGGTCTGTTGATCTCTGTAGCTATTACAGTTGGTAGTAAGTGCAGAATTGTTCCCATATTCCCTCAGCTAGGATATGATCACGACCCTTATGAAAGTTTAAGCAACAGTCATACCTCTGGGAAATGAGGGAAACAACAAATCAGTAACTAATGAAAGAGTTATCCCAAAGTATCCCAAAGACTTAACCCAAAGTTTGAGAATTTGAATCTGTAAGGTACAGATTCATGGAGTGGTATAAAACCATACTTGCTTAGATATGTTGCTGGGGGGGCGTGGAAAGTAAAAGAAGGAAAAGCATTTTCTGTGCTGCTTTGCAAAATGTAGAAGTACTACTTTAGTAGTACTTGGTTACATTTCTATGAACCTTGGTTGAAAGGCAAAACTTAAGGTAAAAAGCCCCGCAGCAACTTACTCCTGTATTTGTAAGGCATGGATTTACTGTGTGGCCTTCTTTAAAACCCCATTTAAGTGATAAGCCTTCTGAACCTGCCAGACTGATGCAAGTTCAGGGAGGCAGCAGCCCAGACCCACTCAGTTCAGGGTTTTGAAGAAGAGTAGATGTTAGTAGTCTACCATGTTGCTTGGAGGGCTTGCAGGAAAGTAGTCCATCTGTCCCCCTTCCCCACCTGTTTGCTCTGCCAAAGTCCAGATCCAGCTGTGGACATGTGCAACTGGTGTGGTCGGTCCAGGCCCTGTACTTAAAGAGCCATTGAATTAACAGCTGTGCTGACAGCCAGCAGCATGCCTGGCAGGCTGACCATGAGGACTTTGGAGGCTGGGGCTGGAGGAGATGGTCTAAGGAGTGCCAGGAGGGATTTTTTTTTTTTGGTATAAATTTTGCTGATTTTTCTATGTATCTTTGAAAAATTAGGGTGGCCTTATATTTGAAGTCACCTTATATTTGGGCCAGTACGGTAGTTCTGGCTAAATCTGTGAGAATGGCCAGAGTCTACAAGGATAAACCACAATGAGGTGGAGAAGAAAGCATTCAAAATTTGTTTTGGCAGAAATTGGTTAATTAAGTCTGTTTAGCATTACACAAGACCTCAGCTTGGCCAACTTACTATCTTTGTTAAATATGTGGCTTCCCAGGAGTAAATCTGGATGAAATGTCTTAGTATTGTTTAACTCATTTTCATAGGGAAAACACAAAAATTGTGCAATTGCATATATTGGACCAAAAAATATATATATGTTTGCATTTTCCCATGAAACTCTCTTTTGCAGAAAGAAGAAAATTTACGGATAGAGTTGTTGGTTTTAGGCCCTATATTGAGGGAAATGGCAGTATTTTCTTTATGTCATGTTCCATCACTCCCAAAACTGGAACACAGATTCAAACAGCAAAAGCTGAGAGTGATATATTAATGATGTTTTAAGAACACTGATATATCAAAACCAACAAGTCAAGACCCTCTTCAGTGTCTCTAACAGATGACCTGGGAGAAATACCCCACATAGTCTTCCTAGCTTTAGCAGCTGTTGCTAGACCTAGGTTAGCTACTATCTGTTCAGGTATTAGTCAGATGATTGAAATAAATTTATTGAGGTTCATGGCAGTATTTTCTGACTGTAGAAAAATCTTTCCTGGAGGAAGAGTATGATTCTGGGAAGCCAAATGGGCTAAAAGTGGGTATGGAAAATCTCAGAGATACAGGAGAATGGGCTTAGAGACATGCTAATTTTCTTCTCACCAGTATATTGCATAGCTTACCTTTAGCACCCAGTAGACTTAAGTAGGTTCCAGGTCTATTCTTCTCCCCAAATATAGGAATAAATTAATGAAAATATAGAAATAATTTACATTTAAAGGAAATTAATGGTACAAGGGGAACTTAACATCAATTTTCTGTCTCAAAATACAATTCTAGAAGTAATTTACAAAAATAATTTAATCAACTCTGAGTTCATTTTTTGTTTTTAAATTCTGTCTGTTAAAAATAGAGGCACACTCAGTGTGAATAAACAAACTAGAAAAAGTGGTTTTAAAGTAGTCTGTGGGCTTTCAAGGTAGAGAATGTAGTGAAGAGCTTATCAGAAAGTAAGTCAGCTTAAAAGACCTAGGGCATCATTACTCTGGCCTGTCTTGTTCCTATAGTTACGCCGAGAGGCCAAAAAGCTGTCCTTTATGTCACCCATGGATTTTTGTGGTATAAAGGAAAGTCTTGGGTTGTAAAATTTTCAATTTCTGTGGCAGTCACATGTTTTCTTCCTCTGCACTCTTCATCTAATGGATTACTAGGCTAAGCACAGCATGTGAACACACACATTGTATTACTCTGAGTTGCACTATGGGCCAAAAAAGCTCAAACTTTGAATATGATTCTTACAAGCAGGAGATGAGGAAGAAAGCAGTGCTACTGATTAGCATTGTAAAGTTTTTATCATTACCTTTTACAGTGAGTAGAAGTTCAAATAGCTGTGTCGATTTATATGTATTGTACATAGGCATCAATTATCAACCCATTGCTATCTTACTATAAAGCTGACCAAAATCTTGGCCTAGGTTATGCTTGATTTGACTCAGCTTGGGAGACTTTACCTATTGTAAGTTTTATGCCTTTTTTTTTTTTTTTTTAATCAACTTAATGCTCAAGGTATTGCAGAGAACTTTGAGTGAAACTGAATGCAGCAATATAAGCATAGAATTCCATATACAAATGAACAAACTGTTCTGGTAATACTCACTCTTGGTTGCAAATGTAAAGGTAATGAATGGCCACTATAGTCTATTTCCCATCTGGTTTTAACAGTCTGTTTCTTTTTCATTTTCCAAAATGTGCTGGTATCTAAGAGCTTATTTAGCAAGTTTCTACTTTGGTAATTAATGAAACACTGTCATTTTCTAGTATACATCTGTGGAGCTTTTTGAATTGTTATTGTGTTGCCATGTTTAGGACAACAGCTTGAGTTAAAGCCAAAGATAGCTTTGAATCATTTGGTATCAAGGTACTAATGAGCTCTGCAGACATTTCAAATACAATTTTTCCCTCTTCAGCCAGGTGTGGCTTAATCCACTCTATTTTTCCCATAAGCAATATGATGTGCAATATATAACTTTCTCCTCATACTGCAAAGAATGTTTCCAAAAGGTTAAAGTCATGCTTTTTGCAACACAGAAGAGACTTCGCCGATTTCTCTTTTCCTGCTGTTAGATTACTATTCATTTCCACCCTGAAATTTGATGGCCTGACAATAAATAGTTTTCCTCAAAATCTCAGACTGTGAACTATACTAGTTTGTATATTCTGATTTATGTGTGTGTGTTTCCTACCCTTAAAAACTGTTTATGAACCAAAGCAAAAAAGCTATTTCTACAGGGTTTATACTCAAGGATCATTTTTCTAAATTCTAGCTGCAACAATGCAAACAATTTACATTCAGATTCCAAGGATTTAATACTGTAGTAAAAGCACTGAAGTCATTACAAATGAATTTATCAGGAATTCATTTCTCTTGATTGATGTGCTAAGTGGAAGCATGTAGGACATTAAGAGGACCTTATATAAATCTTGATGGTATTTGCTATCTTGCTAAAAGTATAAGTTGCTTCTTAGAGAACGTGTACATGTTCTGCTATTGATTTGTTTGCAGCCACATAGTTAAACAGTAAGATTTCTGGCTAGTAAAATCCTTGTGCACATGTCATGGGAGTTCTGTGCTTTGCTCCATCTCCAGGAGAAGGGTGCCAGCTTTTGCCTCAGTATTTCTGACTCATTCAGCAAAACATCATTTTGTCAGCGCCCAATTACCAGAAAGCGTCAGCTCTGCTATTTAAAGCAGTTAGTAAAGTTTTCAATAAGATTTGTATACATTCAGCATTTTTTAAAATATTAGTTCAGTATGCCCTTTGTAGCCCATTCATTTTCTTTAGAAAACATTCTAGTTACAGGTTGGCTTCTCGAAGATGTCACCCAAACTCATGCTATGGCTTTATTTGCTGTGGTGTGGCAATGCTATGACATTCATCATGGCAATCACTCCAAGGGTGCTGAAATTTGGGATTCAGATTTTCTCTTGGGGAAGTCTTGCTTCAGACCAAAGACATGAGGCTCCACTTGTCATCTTGGTATAAACACGTAATTCCACAAAGCACCTGCAGCTGCTAAAAATACCTCATGAAGCAAACAAGACAACAAATCCTTTGATATGCAGCAAAGAGGATGGGTGTCCCTTTGATATTTCCCCAACATGTTTCTTTTAGTATTGTCATTTGAAGGGTTAAATGTAGCAGAGAATTTTCTTTCATTCCTTCCCTACCAGCCAAGGTGTCCATCCAAAATGACAAATGCTTTGTTAAAAGGATTGTATGTACAAGCCAGTATCTTCAGAGTACTGAAAATCTCTTAAGTACCTCCATATATCAAGAAATATTGTTACTTTTTAATCAACTAGCTGTCTTGAATGAAAGGAATTCCCACCCAAGGAAAAATAACCTCACATCATGATTATTTTGTGTTACTGGCATCATTCATATTTTTTTCCATAGATACAAGGTTCATGTCTTGGCATTCAAGGTGAGATGTTTTTCTGTAGTTCTGGTTTCTATTGTCAGTGATAATTCCACTGATAACAGAATAGCATACCCTTTATTTGGGTGGGGAAACATATTTGTGTTTCACTAGAAATGTTTGGTTAACAGAAGCACAAGAAACTAAACCACAAAATCTAAAAAGGGAAGTTTAAATGTATTTTTTATAGGAGCGGATCTGTAATAAAAACAATAAAATCCAGTGTTTAAGCTTTATAGAAATAATTTAATGACCAGCTGCAGCAATAAACACCTTTCCGTTTTGATTGGGTCTTAACTCCTCCATCCAGTGATTAATTGCTCCATGAAAGACAAACACATTACATTATACCTTAAGTATAACATCCTGTTTTAAAGATTCCACTAGTGCAGTTTAAATGTTTTTGATCCTGTTCAGACTTTAAAAGGATATTTCAAGGATCCTCCATTTATCATTACTTCTTGCATATATTCAGGACCAAGACAATAACTGGCCAGTATTTCCTTTCTCATATTCAGCTTTGGCCTTGCTTGCATTTGTATTCCACTTAGATACAGAGTAATGTAATATTGTGGTGTCACAACTTGTTTTCATTGGAAACAGCATGGAAAGTACAGGATGAAGATTGTATTTTATTTAAATTGTCGGAAAAATCAGAACTTTATTAAAAAGTTCTGTAACTGGTTCCTATGCAGGATGGAGCATGCATTAATGTATTATTGTTAAAGCCATATTCATCGCAGATAATGGAACAGCCACTAAGACAGTGATACAAAAATAGTTTGGATATAAACTAGACTGTATCTGATGAACTAAGAGGGAAATAATTATAGTAAAAATCTCTATTTCATCCAATCCTCTTCTTACACAATTAGGCTTTCTCAAGGAAGCCTGAAAAAGGGACTGTATATGACACTAGCATCAAGAAACCTACGCCACAGCAAAGGTTATATCTGTATAAGAAGTATGAACTTCATTTGTTTTTTGAATTCCATTTTATTTCGCTTTGTGTTGTGACGTCCATTTGAGAGCATTACCTTAAGTTTTGTTACAGAATCGCAGAAGGGTTGAGGTTGGAAGGGACCTCTTGAGGTCACCTGGTCCAACCCCTGTGTTCAAGCAGGGTCACCCAGAGACAGTTTCCCAGAATCATGTCCAGCTGGCTTTTTAATATCTCCATCCAAGGTGGGAGATTCCACAACCTGTTCCAATGCTCAGTCACCCTCACAGTAAAAAAGTATTTCCTGATGTTCAGTTGGCACCTCCTGTTTGTGCCCATTGCCTCTTGTCCTGTCACTGGACACCACTGAAAAGAGCCTGGCTACCTCTTCTTTACACTCTCCCTTCAGGTATTTATATACATTGTTCCTGAGACTTCTTTTCTCCAGGCTAAACAGTTGCAGCACTCTCGGCCTCTTGTCATATGAGAGATACTCCAGTCCCTTAATCATTGTAGTTGTCCTTTGCTGGACTGTGTCCAATAGCTCCATATCAAGCTTGTACCGGGGATTTTATTTTATTTTATTTTGGATTAAAACATTTGTTCTGGGATGATGCCTTTTATAAAAAATCAGCACCATCTAGCACTTCTTCCTTTAATGGTTTCTCTGATGAGCCCATCCAGAGAAACAATAGATTCTTGAATGGGAACAGCAGCAGAGGCAAGTTCAGGACTGTTTCTTCCTTTTAGTGATCTGTGGCTCTGAATACTGTTGACAAGCCGTGTCAATGGTTAATGCACATTCCTTTGCTAAGCTGGTAGTGTTTGCTTGCTTGCAGTGTTTTCCCATAGCCACCTGAGAGCCCAGAGTGAGTGGAACTTGACAGAAAAGTTTATGAACTCAGAAAAATGAGGCACTAATGTCAAGATCCAGAACAGCTGGGTGACAGCATCCTACTGGAAGGTAACTGTGCCAGCTGTAAGATCTCTAAAGAAAACTAGAGTTTAAGGGGTAGCGCTTAGTTACCATCCAGTCCTAGGAAGCTGGATATAGTCACCTTGGCCACTGGGAGAAATAGGTCAGGCTGAGATAAATCTCTCTACTCATTTCATGATCTGAAAAGAAAGACTTGATGGATCTGATTTAACTAGGTGAACTAGGTTCTAGGCAACTAGGTGAAATCAACCATGTTAAGGCTTGTATAATGTATAGTAAAGGTAATGTAAAATGAAAATCAGATTCTTTATGCCTTGAGGTACAACATTTTTAGAGCCAAAGATCTAATGTTAGGCTGAATAATTTTTATCATTGGACTTCAAAAACTTGTGTAAATTTACGGTTGTTACCACCCACTAAGATAGGTGTTGTGATTTGTCTGCTTTATCCAGAAAAGCCAATTAGGCAATAGAAACATGAATTGAGATATTTCATTAAAGTGCTCATATTCAAATAGGAAAACCTCAGTCAAACATTTAAATGATGTTAAAGACAATAGGCCAAACTATTTCTTGTGATTCTCTTGTACTTTGTGACGAATCTGGCCTCATTTGAGTCAAGCAGTACAATAGTGAACTACTCAGTTTTAGTAGTTCTCAAGGGAATAGCTGTCAGATATTTAGCTACTTCTTAAAAGTACAAACTCCTTGTTGTTAACAGCTGTTTATTGGTTCTCATCACAAGTGCAACATTATTTGGGATTTCTGAAATAGAGGGAGCAATGTGAAACATTTAGTTAAAGCAGTGGAAAAATATAGTTTAAATATGCGTACAAGAATATAGGAAAACAATCAGAAATACAATACAACTGATGAAAATTCAGCAAGAGAAAATTATTTGAAGTCATAAACAAAAATCCTTTGAAGTCAGAATATCAGGTAAAAAAAAAAATCTGTTCTTCCCAACTTTCCTTTTTTTGGTAGAAGTTTGTTTAGATATTCTTTAGACATCATTTTTGCACTTGATTTGGGAGATGAAATAGAAAAATATGGTAGCTTTTTATGGTGATAAGGACAGATTCTATTTTGGACTTTTGCTTTCCATTACTATATGATAGCCTGGAGGTATCTTTATTTATGCTTCTCTATTTTCCATAGTGATCAAAGCAATAAAGACAATCTAAAACTGTGTATGTGCAATCTCAACATATTATGAACTTTACCATCTGAACCTATGTAGTTAGAGATCAGCAAGATATGCATGGGACAGCATGTATAGCAAGTGGCACTCCCATGTCTTGTTTCATTCTCTCATTGCTTTATTTAGCATGTGGTGTTCTAGGTATGAAATAGTGTGCCTGTGCAGATAGTATACCATTCAGAAAGCAATTCACTGAGTTTTGTTATACATTCGTATTACGACTTGCACAAATGATCTGCAGGATACATTGTCCTCTGTCAAAGAAAGGGTTAAAATAGGTTTTTCATGCTCCGGTTTCATCAGTGTTAAGGTTTATATGTTAGATCCTAGACCTTTGGAAACATCATTTGTTTTGCAGACTCTTCCTTGAAAGTGTTCTCTGTTTCAGTCTGTTTGATTTTTGTATCTTTCCTATTTCAATGTAGTCATAATGTTAAAAATCAGCTAGTTTCAAATAAAAAAAAAAATGAGGCCTGTTTTAGAATTTTGATCATTATAGAGAAGTTTTTAGATTTAAGATACGTGCATGTTTACATACACCATTAGTATCTTGATCCTTGTTATCATTCTTTTCTTGGGTGCTAGTCATGTTTTTGCCTGATACTTTTTGGACAGGATATCAAGAGTGATAGACTGTTGATAAAATGTTTTTTAAGTTGAAGTATTTCAGTAGTTCTAATTACTATAGATACGTCTGAACTTACATCCATTGATTATTTCTATATGAGGTCATGGTGGAATCATCCACTTAATAGTATGCGACGATAGCAGTGCAAAAATAATTGTAGCTTTTGAGCTGATATGGAAAAACTGCTGAAAATAAATACTCATCACATCAAGAATTCTTTTAAGTAGTGCATGGAAAAGGTGAAAATACAAATTGACAGCAATCAATTCAGAGAGCTTTTAGAATAACTTCTATTTGTCCACTTTAATATCAGCAGCCACAGTATATAATGTAAACATGACAGGCCTGAATGTGAGCCAGCCAGCTGCCTGCCCCCAAAGCAGCTGGTGAAAGACTGGTCCAGTCCCTGAGACTTTCCCGGGAATCCTCAGGAGGCTAGGAGGAAAAAAAAAATCATCATCTTGTAGTCCCCAGCTTCTGGGGAAGTGAGGACAGAAAAAACACCATATACCTGAAGATGATTTCTGACTTTGTCCAGGACTGTGGGTGTCCTTTTCCCTTCACTATTTATTTACATTCAGTAAAACTCAGATGTAGCCTAGGACATGGGCCAGTTACTGCTGTATTGGAGAATACTATTAGTCCATCTGATGGTTTAGAGGAAGACACCCCCCTCTCCTCCTTCATTCCCTTCGTAATGCACCTGGCCAGTTGTGCAATGCTAACCAATGAACAGCTGCTAACAATGAGGAAATTGTGCTCATAAGAAGTAGCTCAGGATCTGATGGCTATTCTCTGGGGAGAAAATGAAGCACTAGAGCACTAGGGACTTGTTTCTTGCCAGGATGCTTCCCCCCCCCCAAAGAAAAAAAAAAGTTGTCTCTTTGTTGAATTAAACACTTTTATCTTCTCTGTTTATGACTTTGTGGAGCTGATTTCTTTAGAAGGACTCCATTTCCCCATCATTTCCTCCTCCCCTCCCCCTTTTCCTTCTCCTGTTCCCGCTTTTCCGTGCCCCCCCAACCCCCCCTCCATCCATCTGGGAGGATTAAGGATTTTACAGCTGAGAAACAGCCAGGCATTGCAATAGCTATTTATAGTATGATTAGTAACTTTTCCTAGCAGTAGTGTTTGTCTGCATTAGTGTTACCAATATATGTGTAGGTGAGTATGTGGATGTGAATTAGCATATGGTGTACATTTTACACAGAGAATGTGCATGTAGCAAGTATCTAGTATATCCTCTCAAGACATTCCCATTTACTTCCTACAAACATCTTGTAGTACTTTAAAAAAAAAACCAAAAAACAAAAAACAAACCACCCCAAAAACCAAAAAACCCCCAAAACAACAGAAAAAAGAACCCCAAACCACTAAAAAAAACAACACAAAACCAAACAGGATATGAAAATTCAGTGCCAAAGAGGCGTAATTGAAACTTAGCTAATAACATAAAGAACTCCATCTATGAAAGGAAGTCAGTTCTTTGGGCTTGAGAAAATAAGCAGAAACATCTAAACTCTGATGATGTTCTAATTTGAGAAAGTCTGCCATCCTTCACAGCCTGAGTTAGGCATATGCCTCTGGGAGAGTGGTCAAAGAAATCCATATAAATAATGAATGTAGTGAATCTCTTTCTTTTGTAACTATGAAATTCTTGCATTTTCAGTCTGGTAAAATCCTTTAAGTAGAAAAAAATTCAATTCAGAGTGGCTAGACAAGAGTTTCAGAAGTAACTATCAATACTTATACTGCTCTATGTAAAAGTTGGGGTTTTTTTTTACAACTTCAGTTGATTCAGATGCTATCAAGGGACATATAGCAATCACCATTAATTTATAAAATCATTATTTTAGTACATATTTCTCTATAGGCCTTGCTGTTTCATCATGAGAATGATCCAACTGGAATACTCTGTCACAGTTTTATTTCTCACGTTAAAATAATTCTTACCAACTCACTACACTTCTATACTGGCATACGAAAGCTAAAACTGTTTCTGGCTTGAAAGTATGCCTGTTACAATACAAACAAATGTGGATGCTGTTCTGAATGAAAATATACAAAAAAAGATCATCTTCAGAAATCTGCTATAGTTGAAAGAGTTTTCATGAGTGGATAGGAAACAAGTGATCTGTAGCAGGCATGATTCATCAATCTCTTTAGCAATGGTCATGGTATTTAGTGGAAAATCTACTAGGATTGCTTTAAATACAAATCATTTTCTCTGTTCTTCATCTTGAAATAGCCTACAGACCTCATCCAACAGAAAGTTGAAAAAAAAATTAACGTAAAATTACCTCTCTTCTTACCTCATTCTACAATGAGGAAGAAAGGAGAGTATTTGAAATGATGCTCTGAAGCTAGTCACTGGGGTACCATTAAATGAAAGTCAACTGAGTGGGCAGCATTGGCCTGAAGGCCTTGATACTTTGCTTACAGGCTGGATTTCAGCAAATTTGTTTGTTCCCGTGACTTGTGAACCTGTGTGTAGCCAATCCTGAATAACTGTGAACACTTTACTCAGAAACTTGCACTGAATCTGACATTTTTAGTTGTAATTATGGCCACCAGATCACAATATCTGAAAGTGTTCCTTACAAAAAGCAGACTTGCTTGGAACACCTCCAGCTGCCTTGAAAATTGGAATTTCTGATCAGATCAGCAGAACCCATAAGTATCTTGCTGTGACCAAGGAAGCAAGAACTAAAACCTAAAAACAAGCATCTCAAGCCTATCTTTGTTGACGTGGTTTGGGCCAGTCACAGAGAAAGCATGTGAAGCCTTAAGGAAGTTCTGGCCTATCACATAGCTGATGAAAAGTAATGAAGACCATCTGGCCTTCATAATAACTGAAATCATCTATGCCAGCTTCAGAGAAGGCAGCATTCCATCATTCCTAAGCATGCAATAGTCTAGCCAATTTTGGAGAAATGTACATTTCATGCCAATGCCCTCATAAATTATTCCCATGCTTTTTCCTATCTCATCTCATGTTCTGTCTCGCTGTTTTAGCAAGATTACAGAGTAGTTGATGGCAACTCATTCTCTGTAGTACCTTGATTCTCTTAGAACATGTATACCATGAGGTGACAGAAATTATGTAAGCTCTAGATGAAATACAAATGTTCAAGTTCTTGCTGCTAGATTTCACTTCAGCCTTTGACAGAGTAAATACACCGTGCATGTACAGCCTATGCAAGGTAGAGAAATACAATGTAAACTCATTCCTTTGGGAGGTATAACATAGCATTTCAAAGGCTATGCCCTTTATCTCACCTGGATATCTTTTTTCCTCTTTGTTATCCAGGACTTTCCAGAATGGCTGAACTTCACAGAAATGATGCTGTACAATTCAGGCTTGCAGCAGGAGTTAGATACAATGTATTTTCATTAAAATATTATTTATTAATGATAATATGTATGAATTTTAATGGTTTAAGAAATCTTAGTAATTCCAGACTAGATTATTCCAGTGGTTATAAAGGTGCATGCCTACTCTAGCTCCACTGAGCCGGGTAGAAATACTTTGGAATTCTTCAGTCAGAATCCAGTCTGCAAGTACCACTAGCCACTGAGGCAAATGCAGCTGTTATTTTTATACTGATAATGCTAGTACATTAGATGATTTTTATATATATATATATATATATATATATATATAATTTTTTACAATAATTTTGTTTTGCTCACCAAAAACTGGGAGAGGCTTTTTTCTGTCGCAGCAGAGCAAAAAACATTTTAATGAAAAAGGGAGAAAGTTGCTGTGAAAGACTTTAGTGAGAGATACTTTTTTTGCAAAACAAACCACTGTTTAAACAATTTTTAGGCACTTTTGGAAGCATGACATGATCAGCATTCATGCTGAAGGATTAATCTCAGGATTGTAACTATTTGATAAACATATATTAATTTCCAAAGTTTCCTGCAAGGAGAATAAAAACAATTTAGTCTTATCAAATAGCAGCTAGCCCTCCCTTTGCATAAGTCATGATTTTTGTGTTGATGTGGTGTTTTTCAAACCTATGAGTCATCTTTTTGTCTTCAGCATTCCTACTTGCAATTTTTTCTACCTCATGGTTCATTCCTATTGCTGTTCAGTTGCTGTACGTCTTTCTGATCTTAATTTCCATAGGGACTCTTGTTAAATATATATTAGGGTTGGGCATATTTTATTATGCCCTATAAAGGCACCTTTACATATGCAAGCTCACGAGTCATCATTGCCCATGCAGTTAGACTCAATGAAGTCAAGAAGACCACTTATATCAATAGAGGCATGTAAAATCAACTCTCAAACATCCCAAGGTATGACATTTAATCTTGTTAGCACAAATATGTTTTGGGACTTTATGAGAGAACCTCCATGCATGTGTTTAATCCCTGGAGCTTTTAGATCATTTCTCTGAATTAAGTTAATGCGATCCACACTTCCCCCCCTCCCCGCCCCTTTTGAATCATGGGAGAGTTTAGGATTTTACTTACAATACATTTAAAAGATCAATCCACAGCAAGTTTCCTGAAAGAAGTACATAGTACAGTATACCTAAGAGTATTTGGGAAAATAAACAAATCTATTTGGGTATCATTATTAGAACAACCTGGTAACCTGGTCTCTTCAAGAAACTGATGATTTTCAAAAAACAACAAGAACACAGCACCTCCTTTGAAAGAGCTCTAGTCTTGCAATTTAAAATGTTGGCTCCTCCAGTTGAGGACTTGGGTTCACCACTTGGTTGTAATACAGTATTGAAGTAGACTTTTTAATATTACAATGATTTTGAGAGGTTTTGACCTTTGTGGAAGATGGCAGACCTCAAAGTAGGCTGTTTATTTGGGCAGAGATTTTGAAAACCCAAATTGTACAGATTTCCTCCTCAATATGGGTGTAAGCACTTCACTAATTGCTGAGTTTGTGAGAAACCTGAACACTTGGAGATCCATCAGCATCCCTGAAAAATTCATATTATGAAAAAATTAGGGTAAAAGTCTTTGTCTTTGTCATCATTTAAGGCAATTTGAAACAAGTGCAATTAAAGATGTAATCTTTAGTTTGCTTGAAGCAATGCAACTTCAGGGATAGATGTCAGGGGCTAACTTCTAGTCCTGTTGATGTTAGAGGTAAAATTTCTATTGACTTTTTACTCAATGGACTTTATTTTTAGTCACTTGAAGTTTTCATCATTTTAAAATACAGTTAAGTAAAGCACTTGCCTAAAATAAATATTACCCTGCAGTACTGGGAACAAAGTACAACTTTGTTTTGTTACTGAATCAGAACCAAAGGTGGAAAATAACTTGTCTGTCTTGTTCCATAGTCCAACCTATCAACATAAACAGATGTTAAACTGGTGTTTATATATACACGCGTTATTCTTATCAATGATCTAGTAATACTGTTTGTGAAGCAGAAGATAAGATGTACCCATTATGCAAACCAAATGTATCCATATGGTTACTCAACTAAGAGCAGGGCAAAACCAATCATCAAAAAATTGCACCACCACCAAAAACATACCCTTCTGAAATGCTTTGACAGTCTGTAGAACAACGGTCAAGTCATAATGAATTTTTTTTTAATCAGTTAAAGCAGAACAACAAAAACAACACAGACTGCTAATGAAGGACTTCAAAAACCTCCCTTCATTTTTGTTTGTGAAGGAAAGATTGCCAGTATTAGTGGAAGGATAGAATACCTGAGGTTTTTACTCAACTTTACCATCAAGTGATATCATCATACACTCACGATCTTTCTTTTGTTGCTGCAAAGGATCAGGGTTCATCTTATTACAACTTTCTCTTGAGGTCCATTTCAGCCCAGCATTTGCTCTGTGTTTTAATTCAGGTGCAGGTTAGGGAATGAGCCATCACTGAGCAGGTTTGAGATACCAATCTGGCAACACTTTACCTCATTTCTCATTATTCTCCCGTCATTTTGTTATGATGTGTTTTTAAGAACATCCAGCTTTTATTTGCAGGAAAACCATTTCCTCATGCAAAGTAGAACATGCAGACCTGATTTATTTCTCATTTCAGCTGCAAATCTGTTGATTTTTACTTAGAAGAGTTAATGTCTTTTTTTTTTTTTTCCCCTTCTTCCCCCAACCCCCTCTGTATTACAGGCCAGACTGTGACTGGCATTCACAGGAGTACACAAAAATGAAGGGAGAAGAGAATTTTGTTCTTTTTTAACACCATGTATGGGATCCAGCTGTAAGTTTAGACCTTGCAGCTCATACATACTCCTTCAGAGGGAAGTATTCACCACATATCCCTATTCCTTTTTATGCAATAAATACCAGTCACTTAGTCTACAGTCTCCGTTTAACCTAATACGAAAGGAATTACATACCATGGTTGCTTATCGTAACAGAGGATTGGATTTAATGCTGTAAAAGTCCCTTCCCTCTGTTCTGTTGAACAGCCTTTTTTTTTTTTTTTTTGTAAGATAGCAACATATGTGTTGAGAAAACTCTTCTGCTTTACATAACCAACATACTCGCCTACTACAATATTCACTGCTTTTACATGATGTAGTGAGCACTCTGCTTGTTACATCATCTTCAAGCCTCCATCGGATGTGCTGTTTTTAGGCTTCTTTGGTTTCACAGTGGAAGAGTGAGTTCTTGAGGGCCCATTCCCAGATGCACGTTTTTAGACCATAAAATTCTTATGCTTGCTGGTGGCTGTTGGTATTTTTGGGGCAATGAAAAAGTGGTCTCAATTCCTCATGAGCAAAGTTTGTGCAACAGGAGTTACCCCCTGCATATCCATCTACTAGACTTTCCAGTAGTAGTAACTCACCTTTAGAAACAGTCTTTGCAGGGCAAAACGGAATCACTTTTAAAGGAGATTGTAGGGAAGTTTGCACTGCCTGGCTTTGTTGATAGAGGATTCTGGTTTTTTAGATAGACGATACTGATTTTTTAAAGCCTATAATTGCATAATGTCTGTGTCTGTAGATTTTGTGGGTTTTTTAATGTATATATACACAGTCATGTTTCCTATTTGGTTTTTGGGATTACAAGACTTTCAAGTCATTGAAGTGCACAGAAACTTCTACTGGGATGCCAGTGTTAAATCATTGATATAAAGACCACATACAGTATGATCGTTTCAGGTGTATGGGCAGAGCAAGCAAGTAGTGTCAAAAAATTCTATTAACCTATAGAGATGTTAAAGCTCTAACTGTGCTACATCTCTCCTGGTCTGTAGGCACTGGAAGCTTGTATGTGTGGGCTGTTCTGGAGCTGGAGTGGATCCGAGGAGGGAGTAATTTTTTTTTTTTTTTCCTCTTCTGTGATCCCCTCTTTTTAACAATGTGATAGGGAAGCTTCAGACAGTACTACTTAAAGATGCTACAGGTGGTTGCAGGAGACCAAATGGAGTCATTAATGCTGTGGAGTGGTAACAGGTCAGTGATACAGCCAGAACATGTATCAACACAGCATTTAACTGTTTGATAAATGGCCACGGGGAACTTGGTAAAACGAACTGGGTCTTGTCCTCTCTGGTAAGAGGATAGATGACTTTTGCAGTGTCTGGCGTAGGCTACCTCTATACTGTTAGCAGTATCCAGGCTAGGTTTTTTAAATGGGTTCTGGTTACTCTTTGACTGCAATATGGATTTGCCCACAGTATGTAGCTTCAGGTGACTGAATAGCCAGTCTCTTCAGTATGCAGGGGTTTACTGCTCGGGTTCTCAGATGGCTGTATCTCCCAGTATTCCCCAAAACACTTCAGAAGTGGAAACTTTTCTGGATTATCTGTTTCAAGGAACGGGCTGAAATTCCTCTCCTAGCTATTGTTTACTTCTTGGAGGAATGCTTGGTTTCCAGCTGTTGGGAATGCTATACTTGCCATAAAGATAATCTGAGTGGATAGGATTAGTTTCTACAAGTTTTTTAGAAATATAAACACGCAAAAAGGAAGGACGCAAATGTATTTCTGTGGCTAAAGAATTAACTCAAATGTCTGCTAACATTTTATAGCGACAGGATTTGTTACACCTTAGAGTGTTTATGCTTTCAGTCTCCCTTAGTGTTTGAACCTGACCCGGTTTCTTATGTTTCTACATTGAACGACGCTTTATCTTCCTTTTTTAAGAGAGATAGACCTGAACCAAAGCTGTAGATTCCACCGTTTCCTAACTGCGTTTTTTTTTCAGAAACCAAATCTCAACCTGAATTTTAGAAATATCCTTATCTCCTAAAGTTGCGCTGTTTGTGCAATACATGGATTTTATTAGTTGTCTCCTGTAGTCTGTCAAGTCTAACAATTGTTTTGGTCTTCTTTCCGTTGTTATGCTTCTGATTTCTATATGTCAAGGACACTGGGGGTTTGTCCCAGTTTCAGTAAACAAAAGAAAATTGCTGAGAGTTGAAATGCAGTGAACGACAGAACTGGATCCAAGTAAGCCATTATTGTATGCTTAGAGGCATTTTGTTTACTTCAAGGCTAATGGGGCAGCGTGTTAGCTCTTCAAATGTGGATTTTGGGGGAGCTTCTGAAATTGGCACTTGCTTTGGCAAAGCAACACACATGAGATGAGTTTGAAAACAAGCACTAAATAGATCTGGGACATGCTACTAGGTATGACAAATTGGCAGGGTATTTTTCCAGAACCCGGCAGGAGGCAGGCAGGCCAGGAACCTGGTAGGACACACCATTCCTTTCTTTCTTTGTCTTCCTGATTGTTACATCTCCTTAAGGATTATTTTTCATACCAAGAGGTTTGAGAGGTTTAGCTGTGCAGTCTGGTGACTTCAAAACTATTCTGCCAGCGTATGCTTAGTTGTCGTTTGTGCACGCATTCAGTCCCAGGCTGCGAGGCGGCACAATCCCGGCTGCAGGGAAGCGGCTGAAGCACACTGCCGCAGCACTACTGGCGGCGCCTCGCACCCCCGCGGCTGCCCGAGTGACCTCCCCCTCTCCTTCCCCCTCCCGCTTTGCCCGGCCAGCCTGGCCGAGGCCTGCGAGCCGACGGAGCCCTCCTGGCTAGGGGCAGCGGCGGATGAACGGCCCGGAGGTGGGGCGGGCGCGGCGGCCCCGGGCGGGCGCTCCCTCTGCTGGGCAGCGCCCGCCGGGCCGGATCCCCGCGGGCCCCGCCGCGCCGCCCCCCTGCCTTCCCTGCCTGCGCCCCTGGAGCTGCTCTGGCTTTGGAGTCGTGATTTCGAAGGCTGCTCTAGGTAATCGAGTAACGCAAATTAAATCCCCCCCCAGCTTTCCCTTTGTATCATGATCATCAGGCTAAAAGCAACATATAATTAAACTTCTTTTTCGAGTCAATCTTTGAAATCACATTTCTCACCCCACCCCCTGGTGCGTTCCTTCAAGATAGAGAGCATAGGGAATTCTACCTCATAGGGTAAAGCCAGGTTTTCTTTCATTTCTTGCTACTAAGAAATAAAAGCACAAACAGTGACGTTCTGTTCAATAGCTAGGAACGCTTTTGACACCTTTATTTCAAACAAGACTGCATAAAAAGTAAAGCATCATGCAAATCATTCAACACTGTGAATTTGTAACAAAATTCAAAATAACATCTTATTCTTCACAGGCTTCCTTTTTATAGCTTTTTGTGGGATTCAATATTGTGATATTTCAAACATTTAAATACACAGACGAGCTTTTGTATTGGCACAAGAGTACAATAAAAATGATGGTACGTTGGCAAATAGGTGAATTTTAGATTACATAGAGGTACGAATTTGCCATTCAAAGATATTCAGAATTTTTAATATTAATGTTTACCAGTAGGTATTCTAGTATCAAGGATTCAAATTATAGCAGTCTTTCTCTTCACATTGTAATACAGGTCTGAGCTGAAAATTATACAGAGTTTAAAATAAAATTTGTTTTGAACTGCTTCAGCCTCCTAATTATCAACTGATTTGTGATCACATACTTTTTTCTGTGTGGTCACCCCAGAGCTGCATACACAGAATAATTTTAGAACTCTGAGTGCTCATCTTTCAGGGTATGGATGTATTTCATTTATTGAATAATGTGCTGTGATACAGGAAGTGTCTGGAATCATAGATCTGTGGCAGCTTGTGGCTTGGACCTTTATATTGTCCTGTAACAGGCCAAAAACTAAATACCCACTATCATATAAGTATGCCAATATAAAAAGCATCGAACATTTATTTCCTGGCTGGTTTTGTAAGGGCCAAGTATATACATGTGGCTACAGCCCTTTTTCTTGGGGTCAGTTATTGGATGAAGTCTTTAGTGTCTCCAAGAGATGGCTGATGTTTTTTAAGACAAGCTTTAAATATCACTACTTACTGCTGTGAAAGACTTACTAATACACTCATCACTACATTAGTCTTTGGGGAACTATTCATATGGGGGTTATTTGAGCTGTGTCAAATTTTCATGAATAATACATCTATTCATTTTGAATGGAAGGTGCTCTCTGGCACTCTCCCAAAGCACAAAACACGTCAAAACTGTCTTCATTTATTTGCTGAGTCCCCAGAATCAGTGTTTAGAAGCGTGGCTTCGTTACTCCAGTGTACGTTGTATACTCTTGCAGTCTTTGACTGGGGAAAAATATCAGTTAAGTAAGCAAGTTGTACAAACTTCAGGATATCATCAAAGCATGGGGAGAACCAAATGAGTGCTCAAACAAGAAGAGTTGTACTCTGGGCAAAATTCAAATCCTACATCAGCTGTATTCCTCTTGAGGCCAGTAAATGTCATTTAAAAATGAATTGGTATTTGACACTTTTGGGAGTTGTCCTCTCTCTGAGTATATTCCAGTGCAGTGTGACCGTTCAGGGCTGTTCTCATGTATGAATACGTTTGGCATTTGAAAAACAGCTTTTGTATTTCTATGGGTATTTATTAGTGGTTCTTTTTCACATTACTTTGAGATTGTTCATATCTGATATTAAATTGGGAAGCCATCTTAGATGATTGTTGCAAAAGGGCTGCAGATGCTGCTTTTTCATATTCTTGCCCAGGTCACAGATTATTCCTGTCACCATATCTTTTGACGGAAAAGGAACAGCAAGTCAGCCACTTGCTTATGTTATGACAAAAAGAACACTTGCAGCATTTCCCTTATTGCTGAAAGAAATAAATCTTCCCTTGCTTCATGAGATTTGACTGCTTTTGCAACTTTCAAATTTCCAAAATAAAATTCCTCTGGAGTTTTTCTGAGCAAAACAGTGACTTTGTTGGGATTTTGAAAGGATGCAGTAATTTGTTCAACTTTCACAAGAAAAAGTCCATGTGCATTTGTGCTGTAAGTCAGAACAACTTCTTTCCAAATAGTGCAGTAGCTTTGCCAGATGAAGTCTTCATTGGCCAGTACTGCTAAAAAGGCAACACCTGGGAATGAGGCTCATCTGCATAGAAAGTCAGAAGCTCTATTCCATGTATTTATTTCAGAAAGGCCTTTTCTCTTTGACCATCTTTTTTGGTTCCATTCTTGAATGTCTGTCTTTCAGTAGCATTGCTTGCCTGTGGTTTCTCTGCTGAGTTTCTTTTCCACTTGATTTCAAGCTCTTAGTCTGCAAATGGATGATCCATGATGAAATGTCTTCATCTAATGCCCTAGTTTTTCTCTTAAAAAAAAAAAAAAAAAAAGAAAAAGGGAAAGTAATTAGTGTCTGCCATGTTACAAGCTACAACTTCATTTTATATTTTCCAAAAGCACTTTGATTGGTAAGAATACAGCCAAACAGTGCAGTAGATGCAGGTTGAAAAATTTAAGAGTGAATGCAGTTCTGTAAAGCAATACACAAGATCAATGCTACCTGCTGCCTGGTCTTCTGCTCTCTGTCTATTAGTGTATGTGCCAGTGTCCTGGCCAGTCTTTCTCGTTGATTTCCTGATCGTGGTCCCATCTCCCAAGGCTGTGAGGTCCTGCTTCTTGCCCTTTTTCTTTTCTCTTTTCTCTGTACATCGCCTACGCAATAATTGCTTTTCTTATATACAGCATCAGTGTACATGAACTATTAGCCTTTTCTTGTTTAAAGCAATGGTGGCCATTCTTGCTCTGATATGACATCTCAGCACTCTCAACGTCTGCTCTTTTCAGTCTGCTTGAAATGTTTTTTTTGGTCTTGCATGAAGTCAGAAACAATTCTTTTGATACTCAACCCTGTAGGTTACCGACAGCCCAGTTCTGCTTTAGTTTCTGATGGTGTGTAACACTATACTGCTCAAAAAATTCTATTTAAAATAACGTGCCTACTTAGCATGGATCCTGCAGCCCATAGCCGTGCTAAGTAGTATTCTGTTTCACAAGTGGTCCCTTTGAAGTCAGTCGAGTTACACATGCTTACATCATGTCTGAACTTGGTCCACTGTGTTTACAACATGCATATTTGATATTGCACAGTGGGTGTACATAACTTTTAAAATAATAAAATCTTTATTCCTTTGAGGAGTGTGCACATTAAAGAACAGATTTGCATTTACATCAAGGCTCCTTACACTCCTCTAGCTATGCAAAAGGCCTTAAAACTAGCATAAATTCCACTAAAGACCAGCTGAAAATCCCTTTTCACAGCCAACATCACGTAAAATGGTGCTGCATGTAAACCGAAATGCAGCCCTTCCCAAAAGGGATTTCTTAATTTCAAGGAAATATTTTCACTTTTTTGTTTTGTTTTCCTGTTGTAAAAATACAATAGAATTAATCACTGTGACTTTCTGCTTATTTTTAATGTACAGTATACCATCTTACAGTGTCTTTTATGATGAGCAGTTGACCTTTTTTATCCCTGTGATTTTCAAATCAATGTTAACTTTTTCTAGTTACCTGTATGGCAATGCTCGTTTAAACAGCAAAAAGACTTCTTATTCATTGAATTACTCTGAATAAGTAAAAGCAGAAAGGATTAATCCAAATACATAATGTCAATTGGAATCTGTTTTGTTTGGGTTCCCAGTTTGGGACAGGAAGGTAATGCATAAAAACATATTTCTGAAGAAGGTAGAGGTGGACTTTTATGTCTAAACCTTCTCAAATCTATTCGTTCTTTGTTTTTAAGCTCCAGTCCTGGTCCATCTGCATAAAACAGGCACTTAAGGGGCTACAAAAGTAATCTATTGAAGCTTCAGCTTCTGCAGATAAAATAATAAACAGCTACAAGTAGTATAAATGTATTAGTTGTTACCTGGTAAAGAAGTACCGCTTTTTGAAGATGACCTTTTGTTTGAAACACTGGACAAGAACTTGGGGGATCTGGATCCATTTCTCAGCTGCAGCAAATTCCTTGTTTGACTCTTGGTAATTCGCTTAGTCTCTCTACACCAATCTGTCGGTCTGTCAGTCTGTCTCTCTACCTGTCTGTTTATCCATCTGCCTCACAGACGTGTTGTGAGGGTAATGCCACTTACTTACCATACAAGGGTCTGCCTAATATCTGTAACGAACTGCTAGAGCGGGAGAAAATACTGTCTGCTATTGTCGGTACTCTTCCCTGACTTTTCATATTATTCTCCCCACAAGAGAAAAACAAAATGGCTGTTGCAAATCTAGGGGAGAACCCATCTACATGAAATCAGGGTATATCTGTACAGTCATTTTCGAAGACATTTCAGTAGGGAGATTTCCTGTCTTGGCATATAATATTTTGTTTCTTTTGGACAGGATGGTGTAATGTTTATCCATATACAGCTAGTTTATAGCCTTCCTATATGGTTCCTGAATGCATCCTTCTCATCATCTTCTTTTTTCTTTTTAACTGGAAAATAAGCAGTGTATTGGAAATTTTTCTTTATGTGCTGTAGGCTACACTTAAACATTGAGGTCTCAGTAATTTGTGTTTTTAATGGATTGGGGGTTTTCCTTTTGGGTCATTTTCACAGAGCAACTTAGGTTGTCCAAACATATTCTGAAATACATTGGGGATTATGGTTTCAACACATGCGTGCCTAGGGCCAAAGTATGAGTAACACATGAAATTTTGTTCCATTCCATGAACAAACCACTGTTTTGTGGTATAATACAAAACATATCTAAGCAGTTTAGATCACTATCAGGCATTACAACATTAGGTTTTCTATTTATGTGACTACCCAAAGCTCATTAGAAGCTCATTTTGTAGCTCTAGGGAAGTAAGAATAAAAAGCAGTGAAAAATAGTACATTGTATTCTGTTCTAATTATGCTCTATTTACTATACTTACTAATATATATCAAGTGTATAATTTTATAGTTGCAGAGCCTGACTTCCAAAACTTGTGAAGTCCAGGATTGTTCATAAAACTGTTGTGCATTCAGTTTAACTGTGCAACTTTGATTGCATGGGCAAACTAGCTGTTTGTGCATGCAGACAGACTACTGGTTGCTGGTCCCTTTGTGCCACATGAGTATCCTTGAAGCGAAGTGTTTCCCAGTTCCTCTTCTCTACCTGCTTATAGGGCTGCAAGGAAGATGGTGGTTGCCAGGTCCAGAGGGATCATCAGGAAGGGACTGATGGATCTGAAATATGGGAAAGCATTTGCAAATATAAACGCTCAGATTCTGGCTGTGGATTTTGACTATTCAAATGACACTCTGACTGGCTGAGTGAGTCTTTTTAGAAAAATTACAGCAGTGCTCACCTTGGTCATGCAGGTAGAGGTTTCATGCCTCCATCAGACTAAGTTTGTGCATGTGGAAGAAATCCTGATGAATTGAAATAAGGTATTCATGTATGAGAATGGGATAGGTAGTAGAGCAGGGAGTGGGGGCAGGAAGTGTCCTTTGTAAGGGACAATATTTTTAATTGCTGCTTCTTGTCTTGTCAAGTTTTCCTTTTAAGCTACAACTCTGTGGCCCTTTTGACATATTGGTCTCAGCTTTTAATGAAAGGATGAATGCAGAATATGGCCATAGACAAGTAGTAACATTTCTGCAGCTAAGGGCAGTGAGAGAGAAAGTAAGTCCATTAGGTAATAGAAAAAACAAGCTTTTGGGCAACCTAGATAAAAAACAATGATAACCTTCACCTTTCCATGCTCTTACCCCTCACTGGAAATCACTTTCTGTAATAAAAGGATATGTTGCATAAACCCAACCAAAAATGAGTGTTTACATTTTTTGTAATATGAAATTAATGAGCCATTCCCCCAATAGTAAAAAGCTTCTCCCAGGTGTGCATTAGTGGATTATAAGCACACTTCACAGGTGGCTGAAGACACAAGGCTGAAACACACCCAAGACATACGCTGAATCTTAGTGAGGCACACTCAGTCATGGCTTATACTATAAGAGAATATTTAACAGCATTCCAATTTATATAGCACTTAGTTTAAAATAAGATGTGTTAGCTTGTTGTTCTAACAGAACATGTGTTTTAAAAGAAAAGCTGTGCATGAAAAAATTCCTTAAAATCCACATAGCAGTCCCTTCTTCGTGCTCTCAGTGTGACATATTACAGCAGTAAAATGAAAGCACCCTGCAGTAGACTGAAAACAATATGCCTGCTCCACAAAATAAATGTCTCTTTATTAGCCTGTCTTCTTGCGTATTTCAGTGCCTGTATGCCCGCAGATAGTGAGAAGACAACACTAAATTAAACCACAGATATTTATCCCCAAATTAACGTCACTTTCACTTCTATGCTCTCTTATTTATTTTAATTAATGAGTACAAGCTCTGTTTTTCTTCATCGTTAGGCTTCTTTCAGGTTTGCTGCTACGCACCTTGTTATAAATTCCTTGGCTTCCAAGCAGAGTTTTATGGGCATGGAGCATTGTATTTAAAAATAAAGATTCTGAACGCCCATATGTTTTGAGGTACAATTCCTTTCCTCAGAGGGTATATAACACATAAAACAAAAAAGCCTATTTTATAATGGAAATCTGAAAACAATCAGTGCGCCTCTTGTTCAAAGTAACACCGGGTTTGCTTTAATTTTCAACAAATTCAATTTTCTTTAAAGTGCCGTTTATATGCCCATGTTGAATTATAATAGTTCGTAGTAATTTATTGGGGATATTACTCCAGGAATTTTTCTGTCTTTGTACCTTTGACCCTAGGGATGCAATAGAGAGGGATAAAGAATGTATGGTGCAGTATGACACAATATACAGTGCAAGAAAAGGATCATTACAGCAGAAAGCTTATCTGGAAAAAACACATTGATTGCATTATTTTAATTAAAAAAAAAAAAATCACTTCCGTAGTGTTTATGCACCATGAGTCTACTATCTATTATTGATTTTGTTTCCTTTTTTTTTTCTATTAAGCTGTCTTCAAAGCCACTGTATTTTCTTGCGTGATTCTAGGAGAGGGTCATTGTAGCATAAAAATTGAGCAATTTTGTCCCAATTCAAAGCCAGTAGTAACAAATGGAAAGTCTCTGCTGTGGGTTTTGGATGAAGGCAATAATATTGTTTTTCTGCTAGTTCCTCTGTATAAGCTAAAGGCTTTGTGACAGGGTTTGGGATTTTTTTAATGCTTTTTGAATCTTGGACTTTTTGAATCTTTTTGAACCTTTTCAAGCAGAGGCTTGCCATTATTTTCTTGTAACCTTTCTGTTTAAGTCAAATTTTGCAAGATGCTGTTCATGATTTCACTAAAACAGAATACACCAATAGCAATTTCCATGACTAAGAGTGTGGAAAAGTTGTATTGGGCTGTATTTTTTTGTTTTGTTTTTTTTTTTTTAGTATTTGCTTCCTGTAGTATGAGGTCTGATACAGAACTGTAGGGAAACTGATACAAACCTATCTGCACGCTTTCTGTCTGGCATCAGGATTTTGCCCCATGTCTTTGTAGTGAAGTCTCAAGAGGGACTGATTTAAATGAAGAAGTAATGCATCTTCCTTCCCCAGCCTTCATCATGTGATGGGATTGAGGCTGTTCGATTCAGCAAAGTTGAAATCTCACCCCTGTAGTTAATCTTGGCCCTTCTGTAAGTGAGACTGAGAAGGCAGAGCTATTTTTGCTCGTTTGGGGGATTTCTTTGCTCTTGAAGATGGATCACATTGATATTTGATGAACACATTACCAGGCACAAAAAAGGGTTATTTGAGATCCGAGAATTATTTTAAAAACACTGAAAATAAGACATTGAAAGATTTATACTAAAATACCTCTTAGCTTCATGATTCAAGGGAAAATATATAGTATTGCTGGCTGTCAGTCCCTCTTTACAAAGCACTGTTGTAGAAAAGGCCATGAGCCCTGGGAGATGAGATTCTATTTTCTGTGGCCTCACAAAAATTTCATAATGCAGTTTCTCTTTAATCTCTCCTCAACTGGGAAACCCTTTGCCTAACCTTTTATCTTTGTGCATGTAAAACTTGCCATTTTCAGTTGCTAGAAACAGTAGTGCCAGGGCAGCTGATTTAGTAGTTTCATTCCTGCTAGGCCACCCAAAAGAGCAGTTTCTATTATACTGTACTGTGTGAATTGGCTGTTAGCCTACAGTCAGGTGAACTCTGCTTCTAGATGTGCTTTCCTATACAGCTGCCATCTTTCCAGTAACACATCATCACTCCTGCACCATTCTGATGATACAGCATGTTTACAGAACACTGGAGCAACAAGAGCCCTTTGACAATGTGTTACTGCAGTACATCATGAGAGACAGCTATTCTGAGTGTGTTTTACTCCAAGGGTGCTTTCATCTTAAGCAGTACAGCTGATCTCAGGACCGCCTTAGAAAAATGTCAAGACAGATAAAATGCTATCTTCAGAACGACCCATAAATGATAGAAGAGTGTAGGTGCAATGTCCAAGTCGCAGAGGACCATGCAGTGATTCTGTCTTTAATGGAATCTTTTTGTACAAATCTCTCATATCCTCCAGGATCCCTGAGCAACAATTATTTGTGTTCTTTCTCATTTTACAGTGTAACTGCAAAATCACTGTTTATGGAGCAGTATTCTTGTTTTGTTTTAATCATTAGGTGGCTTTTAAGATGTGGACAGAAGCAGGCATGGAAACAAAGGGCGTTTGAGCTCTGAAGATGGGGAGCATGGTAGCAAAGAATAGCACTTTGGCACAGCGCATGGCAGTACAGGATAACACTTTATGTAACAGGATACAGACCACACGGCAGGCAATTGGCATTGCAGGAGAGCACTTTATGTAACATGAGAGATAATCAGCATGTGGCTGGCATCATGGCTTAGTGACGCGTACAATGAGATGGGGAACAATTGCATTCTCTTCTCTCTTGCTCTCACAGAGGTTACTGAGGGGAAATCCCTTCTTCCCACTCTGAATAGGCATGAGATATTAGATATATTTACTGGGGGAAGACAGGGATCCAATTCCATTGTGCTAAGCTTTTTATTTGTCCTAATTTATTTTTTAAAAATGTGCCCTTTGGTCACTTGCTACTGTTGGGGGGACAGACTAAAGAATTCAAAGCTTTCCTAAGAAAAAGAGTAACTTTTTAATCACTGCAGTGAGCAATACTTTCTGGCAACACTATAACGCTACCAAGAGGCAATTTTAATAAAACAGTCCAGTGCTTCAGAAGCTCCTGAAATACTAGCAACTTGAAGGAAATAAGGGGATATATTTCTTTCTCCGCTTCTCTTTTTTAATCTTTAAAAGAAAACCACAGTGCCCCTTTGGTGCCTCTTAAGTGGGCACAACTGTTGATTTAAAAGAAAGATGAGCTGGTCTTTATGGTTAAGCATTTCAGTCCAACACCCTCTTTTAAAAAGCAAAGCACTTTAAGGTTTTGTTTAAGATTGCTCATTCAAATCCATAGGGACTGGAAAAGGTTGGCTGTGGAAGGCCAATTTCCCCACACCAAAGTTTCTTTGGTAGGACTCCAGGAAGGCTTTGGGGCATCCTGATTTCTGTCCACTCCTTGGCTTATAGTATTTCCTCCTCGTCTAGTGAATAGATGAACTATTTTCGTTTACTTATGAAGAAACGGCCTGACGTATGTTTTGCAATAGTTTTTATGCTGGTGTAAAATCATGTATGCCAGCGCCAAGGAAAGCAGAGTGAGTTGCACTGCAATATCCATCATTTCTTATCACACCAGTCATCTGTCTTATTGGGTATCATGTTCTGATGGAGACTTGTCATTCAGTGTGCCAGAACCTTTCAGATTAATTTGTACTATGTGTAGTATTGTAGATTGCAGGGGTAGGTTAGAAACAGGGAATCATTTGTAATGATCTCTGACCATTCGGTCAGACCATTGGATTACCATTTGGAGCACTTGATTTATAGGCCTCGTTTCCAAAATCTGGAACCTGTGTATATGCAGTTTTACACAGGCAGGTACCCAAACACGTGCATTTCCAAATGTACCAACTGATTATAAAGTTGATAAATTCCTGCAATTACAGTGTTAAGAGTATTGGTTAAAATATGCCAAGTATATAGCGCAATACCCCGGTCATGACAAGTACCTAATGCTGATCCTAGTGTAAGAAATGTATGAACGCATGCTTGAAGCACTGTTTGCACTGTTCATTGTAAAAATGCATGTAAAAAAGTATTGCGGTCAAAATTTAAATCAATAAAAATTGCTCATGTAAGTATATATTACATATATGTAATACTAATGCACACATGCAACTGAAACAAGTCTTAGAGTACAAGATGAACTCAAAAGTGGCTAACTGTAACTTGTACAGTAGACTTTCCTGAGAAGTTTTCCAAATGTTGTGCTTAAAAATTGGGACCTATAGCTCCTTTTGCGTAGAATGCAACTTCTCTTCAAGTCAAAGTGAAGATTTCCATTTACTTGAATGAAATGTAGATTGTACTCTAGGACTGAAATCCTTTCTTTTCCCCCTCCCTTCAATCCCGTTTTGGGCTTTTATGCTTCCGAATGTCCTCCAGAGTATGTATGCATGCATGTAATTTATCGCACACGATAGGCATGTATATTTCAAAGTTCTTTATCAAAAAATAGCCTCCATATGAGTAGGCTCATTACCTTTTAAAAGCTACAGTAGTGAAAAAAGAACTTATTCTCAATGCTATGTATGCAGCTGAGAGTTCTAAAATAAAAAACAGTAAAACTTTTCCCTATGCATAATGAGGTCTGGTTTTGTCCTCCTCAAAAATTATCCTACAGATGATGTCATTGCATAGTGGATGAACTATTCTGGTTTTAAATCCAGCTATGGTTCTTTCATGAAGTATGCACTAGAGACAGAAAGAGCAAGCAAAATATATATATTATAACTTTATTACATTTCAGTTACTTACGGCAGTAGCCTGTCTGACCCTTTACTGAGAAGGGAAATTCCAATTCCTACAGTAGGCTTCTGTCAAAGGGCGGATTAGGAAGTGATCAGATGCCCTGGATTTGCTGGGAGAGTTACAGAGTATAGGACCATCACAGCAACCTGGTGAAAGTGTTTGGGCTGAGGATTTGTTCTGGATTTTTCCAGGGTGCACAGGATTTGATCCTCTTTCAGTCGAGAACCTTTTAAATTAATACATTTTCAGTACGGAATAGCAGTAGACAAGAATAGTCAGTTCATTCCCCGTTTGGGGTAGTCTAGCTCTGCCATCCCGTATACCTCGCTTCCATCTTGCTCTTCCTCTCTTTATTTGTTTTTCTGGGTTTTTTTGTTTGTTTGTTTGTTTTAATAGATATTTAGAACATGTTTTCTTGACTGCGTAGAGATCTTGGTGGGAGTCAGCAAATACTGGAAGAGTTACCATATTTCATTTTCAACCTCTCTTCTGGTTCAAATCAGTTTTATTTTTCTAACTTCAGAAAAATTGTTTTCAATTTAATTTCAAAATTTCTGTCCGTTCTAGTGGTTTAATGTCTGTAGATTGAAATCACAATGAAGATGGGCAAAAAGCACCATATATGGAAAGAATTTTCCAGTTTATGAAATAGGTGCATCTGTGCACATTTTGCTTGGACTTAAGCGTGAGATTTGTTTTACTTTCAATAGTTAAAACAAACTAAGTTGCTTTGCAAATGTAGGAAAGATAGCAGTCTGCAGGCCTTGGGTTATTCAAGGCAACTATCCAGGGTTATTTCTGAGTAAAATATTGTAGTTTTCCACCTAGAGCTAATATATCAGCTAATCCATGGGCTATTACCACTCTTGAAGTGTGGAATAAGACTACTGACCCTTTATATCTTTGTGGTTGTTTTTATTTATTTTTTTTTAACAAACCTTGAGGTTTCAGGCAAAGGGTTGGGTTCCCTTTTACCCGATGAAAAATGCCCACTAGATGTATAGCTCCAAGGACCCCACTGCTGATTCAGAAATGAAAATATTCCAAGATGAAGGAGACAGTCAAGCTTTGAAGAACAGCGATCACAACAGATTTTTCTTAAAAAAACATAGTGAATATTGTCTTCAAATCGGATGTGTCATTGAAGTGTACTTGAAAATTTGGCCAAGTGTTTAGTTGTGTAGGGGATTGTAACTCCATATACACTACAAGCAAAACATTTTTACATGGAAAGGTATTTATTCATTTAGCTAGCTGTTGTCTTGTCCTAGATTTTATTTCAAACTGTATCAATAGCGTGGATCTTACTTGAAAATTAAAGAAATTACATCAAAGTAATTTTATTAAATTTATTTTCATTTTGACATACATTTACAAGTAAAAGGAGTAATTTTTCTTTTCTCTTAAGAAACTGTTAGAAAACAGGATCTAGTGGCAAGCTATGTTCTTCTCTTCTATTGCTTCTTAACCGCTAAGGATTTCGCTCAACTCATGAACCTTCTGTCCTCAGCTGCACTTCTGCAGTCCTACTCTTCAAGTTGTCTGTTGATGAGAGCACCGATTTTGTATTTGTCAATTAATTAAAAATTCTGTTGATTGTGCAGATAAAAGGAAGCTCCAGAGCACACCTTTTACAGGCCATTGTCAGAATTCTACAATCTTCCTTTACAGTGTACAGTCGATTGTAAAGGGAGCTGACCAAAAAATTAAGGGATATGCTTCCAAGTGAATTAGGTAAGCCTAGGTGTCGGTGTCCTGGGTGGAGCCTGTGACAAAAATTATGCGTAACAGAGTTGTCTCTGAAGAACTAACAACAGTGAAGTACAGTAAAAGCTAGTTTCTTACAAACCAATTAATTGTCAGTTAGAAGGTATGATCAGCATTAACCAAGAAGGTAAGTCCTTTGAATTAGAATTGGCAGCTCTTTAACTAATGAAGAGCCACATTTCTCAGCTTGCAGTGGGTGGGAATTTCTAGTTATTTCTTTTTCATTTTCAAGTGAAGGAGGAAGTGTTAGTGCCAGCAGTCTTGGTGTTAAGTCAGCTTAGAGGCATGATGGGCAGCAGTTGCATCTTAGGTTTTGGAGTCCTGTTTTTTTTCATCTAAGAAGAGCATGGAATTTAAGAGGTTTTGAAACCTTTTTGAGTCCTTCAGCATTGCGTACTGATTGAATGTTTTTAAGGGCCTTTCTGGTTTTAATCACGTGCAATTTTTGTGTCTATTTTTGTCTCTTTAATCTGCATGTTATTTTGTAGGAAACTCCTAAAATGCCATTGGCAGATAAACATTGTGTAAATAAAGTTATTATTTGCTTTTCTTCTAACTTGTGATAATGATTAAGGTTTTCAGTGTTTAGAAACATATTCACCCAACAGCTTTGGACAGAAAGAGCCCAATGTATTTTCTCTGCTGAGCCTGTTTGGTTTATGCCTCTGTTGGTTGTGAATATTGCAGCTGACCAAGGGGCTGTTAAAACACTTTTCTTTTAATCTAAGTTGAGTTAATCATTTATGCAAACACTTGACCAACCTGATGAATATTTGTAATCAGCACTTCAAAACTTGAAGTATGTATTTTTAACTGTTTTTATTTTCCCGTCAAATATACTTACATGTTAGTCGGAGTGAGTAACTCCAAAGACGTGTTTACAGTATGAAACACATCCTGGGGCTTCTTTCCTTTATTGTATGAACACCAAAACACAACACAAATCTTTATGCTGTCCATGCTTACATGACTTCCTGTTTTTTCCTCCTTTACTGTAACTGTAGCACTGAAAAAATTATCATTTTTTTCTCAAGATAGATTAAACTGTTACTTCAGCATCATCAGAATACTTTTATTTTCAGTGACTTTAAGAAATATGAAGTATGAACACAAACATTAGGGGAATCTTATGGCTGTGTGGCAGTGTCTGAAACAGGACATGGAAGGCACTCATGCTTCTTAAGTGGTGTTCAGGAAAATCTTTATGTTAGATCAAACTTGACTTGTCCTTCCACAGCCAGTGTAACTTCTGTATCACATCTGGGGTGAGTTCAAGAAAAAATGCTTATGCCTAATGCTGGTCTTGTTTCTGGGGTTTTTTTTTTTTGATAACCTAGTACTAATGACCATAGAGCTATGGATTTCATTCTCTCTGTGTAAAATGGGATAATCCTACTTCCTTTTCCACTTTTTGTCTATTTTATTTAATGAGATTGAGAGCTCTTTGGAGCAGTGATTTGTTTTATATTTGTATTTTAACTGTACCAAGCTCAAATATGCTCTCAGTAGAAGCCACCAGATATGACTAAAATTATTTTTTAAAAAAAGCAGTAATATAGAGTCCACATAGTAGTGGACAAGATTTATGACTCTGTACGGTTTTCCCCCCATATGATTTCCCTAAAAGACACTTGAGTTACATCTGTAAGTGCCACAGAGCTCCATCATATGAAAAAAGAGGTTCCTGACTGACCTTGTATTTTTAGATATTTCTTGGAGAAAAAACATAACAGTCATAGAAAAAGGAATTGTGCTTTTTCAAATACACCTAAAGACTGCATTGTGGGTCTACATTACTGGACTTATATTGCTGTGTTAATAATAATGCTTTTTCCTGAATGATGATTGGCTCTCCTTTCCCCTTTCACATTTAAAATGCAAGGTCAGAGACCAGGTTACACAAATCGCTTTTGTTTTTGATCTTTGATAGCAGCATTATCAAGCTTTTGAAATTTGGATGCCGGTTGGGTGGAAGTAGACAGATATGAAAACTCTGCAAGCAATTGCAGTGATTTCTCCAGCAGGGTTAGGTAGCTGGGATTGGGAGTAGCGCACCTGCAGAATTCCAAGAGCCCCAGCTATTCATTGCCCTTTGAACCTTTGCTTTTGCTTTTTCCTTTAACTGTTTTAGTTCAATTGAATGTACAGCCTCAGACTGTGTAAATGGACAGATGCTGCATGTATGACAGTATGCTGCCAGAAATTGAAAAAACACAAGAAAGGGCAGCCTTGGATGTTGTATCCAGCTGCCTGCTGTGATTTTTCCACTGAAGCACTAGAGGGATTAACCAAATGCACTGCCAGTTTTACATGATCTGGGACAGGCTTTAAAATGGAGATTTTTCAATTATTCTGTCTACTCTCCTTTCCCTACCCTCTTCCTTCCCCCTTTTTTGGCATCACTTCTACCACTGACAATGAAGTTGCTTGGCTAACTTCAGATTTGTTGTTATTCTCTTTCAGGTGAAGTGAAAGCTTGGGGGGGGAAGAATCTCTTAAATGAAAAAGACTAATTTCATTTGGCCCTGTAATGCTTGTGTTCATGAGAAACTCTACAAAATGACTTGGCTAGCAGGAGTGTTTATTCTAATAGTGAACATTAAGAGAATAAACTGGTAAAACCGGAGAGATCAAGCCTTTAGTGCTGCTATGGGTACAAGTGAATGAATGAAGTACATGTGCGATATACTTCCAAATTAATTACCCAGCTCTGTGTGCTAATGCAGAGGGTAGGTAGGATCTGGGTCTACTTTCTCTTTCTTCAGATTTCTGGGGTTGGGAATCCAGGAATAAATAGGCCTCCCATTTCTGAGTACAAATTATTGTGAGCAGCATTTACACAGCTGTGTGGAAAGGGGGAAGCCTTTTGCTCGCTTCTTGCAATTGTCCAGTGACATCTTCAAACACAGCTGTATGAGAGTATCTCTGCATAATGAAGCCTGAAGAAGTAAATGTCTTTTTGTGTGTGAGGCAGTGAGAATTATGCTCTTCAAATCAGGGAACTGACGTAACATCATGTAATATCTGTGTGTGGTATAAAGTCACTAGCCCATCTCAAATACCAATATTAGATTTGCTATTTGTCCTTAAAGACAATTCTGTAATTCCTGGGCTGCCTGCAGAAATTATTCAGTAAGTGATGAAGAACCACAAACAACCTGTATATTGTTACCAGACACTTACTGAAGAGAAAAGGAGTCTATTTTTAAATTGTTGTTCAGGGTTTTTTTGATTAATTTACCATGTTATGGGGAGAGTGGTGGCAGTGAAGAGGAATAGATAGGGAAAAAGTGACCAAATCTGAAATTAAAAGTTTAAAAAACTAAAAGTAGTCTGAGAATTCATATAGAAGCTAAATATGCACCATGCAGTTGCGCTTTTTCTCCATGCAGAGGTCTTCGTCACACGATTGCTCTTTTGAGAGCCTCCTTGGGACTGATGAGATACTGAAGCACAATACAAGGGAGCGAGCATCAGTCTAATACTTACACTAGTAGGTCATTGAAGTGAGTGGGTCTCTATGCTAGTGAAGTTAATTGTATCCATCACTGCTTGTAGGATGAAATTCTGTATGTACTTTGCCAAATGTGAATGCATTTGTCTGAGAAACAGTGGTTAGAAGCATGTAAGTTGCAGTGAGTGGAGACTGGCTATTTGAAGCTTAGACTTTTGTACTCAATGTGTAATCTGCTTTTCACTTGAATAACTCAAGGTTTTCTGCCTGACTATCAGTATCCTTCAGAGAACACAGAGAACAAGTGTCTTCTGGAAAATCTTATCAAATTTTTTCTAGAATGTAAGAATATAAACAAATCTTCCTGAATTCCAGTGCTTTGCTGCAAGTATTGCATGAATAGCCCTTTTAAATGCCTCTTTTGTGTGTTGTCACATAATTACCCTATCGATTATCTACGTAGGGTTTTTTACAGATTATAGAGATGGTGTTATGTGGGGTGTGGAAAGAATCATTTGGGACTTTTTTTTTTTTTTTAATCTCCAGGTCTCTTCGGGTAGTACACAAAATATTATTAATATTAGACAAACTTGGGTCAAACTAAAGACTCATTTAAATTAATATTCTATTTTCATGAATGATCAGTGGGAGATCATTTAGGCATGAAGTAAAAGTGGCAGGTATATAGAGAATGATCTTTCCCCTGTTACATCGTAGCATCTCCTGGTAATAAAACCTTCTGGAGGCATGGTTATGCTTCGAGACTTTTTATGTAGGGGGATTGGGAGGGCAACAGTACAAGTTAAAAAGTGTTCCCTGTAGATTTACAATAAAATACTTTACTATTGATTGTCGCTGCAGAAGTAGCGGCAGAGTCTTGGAGCCCTGGGGAGAGCATGCTTGGTTCTAGCTTTGGGAAATCAGACCATTTTATGAAAACCACATAAATTTGGAAGCACTGCCCTGGTGACCGTTGCTGGTAGTCTCCCATTAGCCATCTGCATAATGGACATATTTGTTTCACAGTCTAAAGGATTGAAAGGCAGGTATTTGGATAGTTCTGAAGTCTGACTACTCTGCTTTTGGCTGACAGTGATTCCTCCAGCTCATACCTGAAGCTTACGGGCAAGACAGAGTAGTAAGTTAAGTTCTCGTTGCTGATATTCTGGGATGAACAGAAGTTTTCAGATTTTAGGGCTGACGGGCTTAATACCGTAATGAGAACCACCTTGAAACAAACAGAATTGAGAATAAAATCGGTGTCAGTCATATGCTTCATTTTGCCAGCCTAACAATACTTGGGTTTTGTATTTTTTATTTTTATTTTTTAACAACTTAATTCCTGTGGACATATGAGGCAAGGACAGATTGTTACAGCTGTGGAATGTCTGGAAAACAGTTCACTTCAAATCAGGACAGTTTTGCAATTCTGTCAATTGAAAATACTGCCATTGAGTGAAAAATAAGGAACATTTGGGGGGCCTCAAAATAAAACTCAGAAATATGTCACTGTCCTGAAAAAGAAGTGTACATGTATACCCTTAGGAATCAAGAACTGTTTGACTCGGGCTTTTCTGGATATTAAGAGTCTGGCTGCAAATGTAGGAGGAGAAAAAGAAGTACGAGGAAGGCACAAGGGGAGATAAGAAAGGAATCTTCGTCTGCAGACCAGATAGTTTGTCACTCTGAGAAGAGCCTCGACGAAATGGCTTTCAGTCAGATGATAGGATGAAGAATTTCTGGGTTTATGAATAAAGAAAAGATGACTTTGATCTCATCTGTCCGGAGTTCAGGGAAATAGGACTATATGGTTTTTGAAATAACAAAAAAGTATCTGTACATGACTGTTAATTTCCCTGCTTAACTAAAGCAAAATTCTGACTTTAGGGATAGCTTTTTAATTAAATAGATTAAATAGATAAGAAAAATTAATTAAATAGATAAGAAAAATGAAAGTTATCTGCTAGTAATAAAAAGTTTATTAACAACAAGAAAGATGCGTATCACTTCTTGCACTTAGTCTTTTGTTCTCCTTAATATATTTCCAACAGGAACAAGAAGGAAATTTATGCTTTGTGTACAGACAGTAAATGACTTAAATGTCAGAGTGGATCAGAAAATAGGGCAATCTTTGTATTTCACTTTCTTCTGAACTACAGGCTGTCAACCATTGCTAAATCAAGTACAGCAGATACATAAGAAGTCTGATGTGTTGCAGTACTATGTAGTACATACTGTGGAGGTGGAAGAGATGCAAGTGTTGGTGTTCTGTATAGCCTACATTTCTTCTGAGGGATACAGCCCTGTCACAGTAGAGCAACGGGGACTTTCTTTGCTTTTAGTTTCAAACTACTTAAGAGCCATTGGAGAATCCTACGTGCATATGTCAGGCCAGCTGTTAGAGTGCATGAAGCACTGTTGATCCTTAGGATGGTGTGGTTAGCAATACTCTTGAGTTCTGTGGAGTTGTTTAGGAAAGATGGAGCAAGAGAGTGAAGTGCAGGAGGTGCAAGAATCAAAGGTATGTCGAATTTTGTAGTGTGTACCTGTCCTTTAAACAAACAACAGAACAGCTGTTATTTGGAATAACCGTGTAATAGCCCTCTCAGCAACTTCTTTTATTTCTATGTGATCATAATTACAAGGCCTCTGTGAGATAAATGTTGACTTGTTCTGCTTAAAGCAAGTAATTTTGACTTTTTTCTCTTTTCCAAATTTTGTGTCTGTTCTGTCCTTTTACTTAGTTAAAATTGATCCAAGTAAGAATTATGTCAAGGTCTTTGCCATGATATATTTGCTGGTATGTGTCTGTGCTGTTCTATCGTATTACTGGGCGGGAATATGCGAGGCTAGTCCTGTCAATACTGAAAAATATGTGCAGCTTGCTTGAGCATTTCTTTGCAAGCCAGATGAGAGGAAACCATTGCTTTTGGATATGAATTTTATGAGTCCTGTTTTTAGTGATATATGTTATGGTGTTGGTCAATGAACATAGTAGCTTTTTGTGGCCAGAAGGAAAGGGAAATGGTTGGAGTTTTCTGCATGCAGCCATGTATCATAACTTCTGGAGCAATGATTATGGTGCTTAGCAGATACTTAACATATATGGAGTTAGTTTCATTTAATCACTGCTATGGACAAAAGGAATTTCTGAACCGGAAAAGTACATCTGAACCAAGAAGGTTCTTCTTTAAGTTTATTACATCCCCTCCTGCCTGGTTTGTATCTACTGTATCCTTCAATCCCCTTTTCTGTTTCTCTCTCACCATAAAAATGTCCAAGTATCTTTTAGGTTCATCTATATCATTTACTTTGATGATTTCACTTGGCAGCTCTCTCCATGTGCTCGGTATTCTTTGAGTGAAATATTGGAGGCATTGGAGTTCTAACTAAATTCTCTTTTTATTCCTGTAGTGCTTTACTTATTTATTTACATTCTAACCTGTCCCAGACAGGTTATTCCTTTTTACCTTATCAAGCTTTTAAGGAATTTTGAATAAGAGTGGCAGTGTGTTAACTTGAGCCATGTCCCCTGATATTTACTTTTGGTTTCCACATATCAATTCCCTCGATTTGGAATTTTGCTTTATTTTGTATCACTTCTGAAGAACAATTCTGACGAGCCCTTGTAGGAGTGCAATGGATTGACCCCTTGTCCCATTGCTGACAGAGGTCAGAATCTGGCCAAAATCCCATTTGGGCAGATGTAGGAAGAAGTTGTAATAGAATCCCCTTCCACATTCGGGTCATGTGCCTGTTGCCATTGTTTTTTCTTAATTTCTCTCCTGTGAATACATATAAACTCATTTAGTTTGCATACCTTCCTTTAATAGGATCTGCTTTATTTCACACATACTTTTATGTAAATCCTTATTGTAGATTTTGGTGTTCTTTCCAAATACAGGCGTTGTTGCTTTTCTTAAAATCCTCCCCAGCTGTAGCTTTTCCTCTTGCTCCTGATGGGTTATCTATACCTGGCTGATGTGGAAGCCCTCACTCAGTTCCATCCCACTTTTTCCATGATTTTAAATTTTTTTTCTCCCTCTTTAATTGCTGTGGTGTTGCCTCCTTAGAGGACAGCCATGTGTTTGATGGCTGGTCTCATGATCCAGCTGTAAATGGGATCCTCAATAACATATACCCAGTAGGGTGCCTGAAAGTGATGTGCTACTAGTGAAGCCTTTGACAGAATCTTTTATGAAGCTACCACTTACTATTTTGCACATTCTGCACTTAGATATAGTATTTTAGATAGCACAACAACCCCTTCCCTATGAGTATTTGACAAGCAGTAGATGTAACAGACCATGTTCTGAGTTGGTGAAGATGGATACAGTCGTAGAGGCCCGGCATTCTACAAAAGGCTTAGCAAGGTGTATGTAAAAGATTGTAAAAGAATCCTTTTCTCCATGTTTAAATGATTTCATTGTATTTTGAGAGTGCATCGCAGAACCTAGTTTGCCTCACTTTCATTCTAGCCATAGCTGACTGAAATGTTGTGAGGGAATATTTAGAAAATGGACTGAATAAAAAAGCTGAAGTACATTTTCCATTTTCATATTAAAGTAATAATAAGAAATTTCAGGTAGTAAACTGTAGTGTCTGAGGTGCATATATGGAAAAGATATGCATATATATATATGTAGTCCTACTTTCTTTTGCTTGTACGTTTGCCAAGCCTAACACATAATTGAGCTCTAACTAGTCACTTAGCATTGTTAATATGTATGCAAACATAACTTCCTATCGTGATTAGCCTCCTTTTCTTCTGTAGTCCTCATTTGCTAAATACATTTGCTATTTTTTTGTATTTTTCCCTTCTGCTAATACTCTGCATTTCATTTCTACATCTGTGTGTTTTGGTGTCTCACAATTTATTTGATGTTGCAACACTAACATTCTTGTCTTTTAAAGAAAACAAGAACCTAGAGTGGATTTTTTAATTTCATTCCCATCTCTGGGCTGGACAGAAGAAACGTATATTTTGACTTACCACAGTGCTTAAATAACTATTAAAAATCATATAGTTTGAGGGTGAGGCAGACCTGTGATCACCGGTTTGTAACACAGGAATTTAATAAATTCTAGAAAGGTAGGATGCACACTCTTAGAAAATTGTTGTGCATTTGTGCAGCAGAGTCCACCAATGGCAGATACAAGTAGTTATTTCTTTTTCCTGTTAAGAACACTGAATGCCAGAGCAAGGACAGTAAGCATTCTCCGTTCTTGTCACATTTTATGTTTTTCCTTTATATTGCTGTACAAGTAAGTCTGATTTGGGTCAAGGCTTGGACATAAGGTATACTAAGGTACCACTAAAAACTAGTACTAAAATTACATAAGCAGTTTACTTTGATTCAGTTTTGTATTAATGCTTCTGCATACACTAAAGGTCATTACTGAACTGAAGAAACCTTTCCATTTTTTAAAGATAGAAAGCCCTAAATCTTTCTGAACATTTGTAGTTATTAAGGAGTTTCTAATGCTTTTCATAAATACCTAGACCTTCTGTGTTAACAGGGTGTTAAGTAGTTGATAGATTCTAACTTTTCTTTGCCACTGTAATTGGGTTTTTCTAGGATATGGGCTTTCCCAGTAGAAAGGCCAGAAAAGTCATGTACAGTATTCCCTTTTGTTTGCCTTCAGGCTTTGACTCTACTAGAGCAGGGATTATATTCTTTTTTCACTTGTGCATAGCCAAGTATAATGATACTGTAGGCATAATATGGACATTGGAGCATTGCACAAATATATCTGCTCCAAATTGCATTATGATATTCAGCTGCACATGTTCAGTTTCTGACACTGATGCTATACAAAGATAATTGTGCAAGCTAATTTCCTCTTTGCATGCCTTTTCTTAGTGCCTATTAGTGAATGAAGCAACTATATTTTCCTCCTGTTCTCTTTGAATTATGTAGTGAAAACATATGACTTGTAATTTGAACTTCCTCAAGTTCTCTGTGGATGTCCAAACATCTCCTGTTATAGAAAGTTAGTAAGGTAGGAAATTTTGTAGCTAAAGTAGTTATTCTGAGAAAGGTTTTTCAGGAAAATAGTAAAAAATACTTATTTTGGCTTTTGTTATTGAATTATGATCTTGGATATTTTACTGTTCTACTTCAAGGAAAAGCAATACATGTATAATGATTTATTTCTCTCTCTTTTATAGAAGTATTCAAAATAATTCAAATCCTACATCTGTTCATTTTTTACTTTGGAAAATCACCCAAGAAAAGAAAGCTATCAATATTAAATTCTTGTTTAGAAAATATTTATAATAATCTAATTCTCTGTTAGGAGACTATTAAGTTGATTTTGATGCAGGAATTGGGAGTCAAAAAGTTCTTTGTCTCCACTTGTTCTATCTTTTGCACATCTCTAAGCCCTTAGTCTACTCAACCTCCTAAAAATCTGAGAAAGAGTTGTGTTTCTTCTTTTAAGGTGGAGAAGTAAGTCACAGAGGAAGTTAAGTCCAGATTCACAGTACTGGGTGGGCACATGATTGCTTTTGAAGAAAATAGAAACTGGTTTCCTGGAGAGTTTGTAAGTTTGGGTGGAAGTGACCTATCCAGAGCAGTCAGTGACAGAACACAGCCATACATTCACATCTTTCAGCTTCCAGGCTTGAACCAGTGTCCTCTTTATGCCACACACCGTCTGCTAGCTGGCAGAACTTTGTGTGGTTTTGCCTGAATTTTCTGCAGCATTGGGACCCAGTCCAATGAACACTGAGGCTGTTGGTCAGGAGTGAAGTTGTTATCACTTGGTAGTCCAAGTGCTGAATTCACCACAGCGGTCCAAAGGAAGGACAAGCAAGGTAGTTAGTGTATCATTATGCCTCTTAATTGGAATGTTATGAGACAAAAAGAAGTGAAAATAAGTTATTAAAGAAGGGCCAGTAGAAATACATTATACAGAATGCCAAAGCCGCTATGCTCTTGGCAAAAAATGTCACTGTAGTCTTATGATCTGCTGTATCTTTGAATTAGTTTTCGAACTCTAAATCCATTTATTTATGCATTGAATTCTGTTGGTACTGCTTTTGTATGTACTGTTTTCTAGGAGGAATTTTCTAGCTGGCTTCATAAGTATTTTGGATTATGATCTCTGTTAAAAGATGTTATTTCAATGTATGTTGCACTAGTTTTTACAGGACAGTAACAAAAATCACTTCAACATATAGGAATAGGGAGTGAACGTGCCCAAAGATGCCACATAGAAATGCTCTTATATGAACTGTTAGTATTGGATGGGTGTTGTTTAGCATTTTGGAAACCAATTCCAAACATTTTTATTGGAATGGAAAGATTAAAACAAATGTCTTTATCAGTCAGTGTCAGTTCTAGTGACATGAGTCCTAATAATTCTATCTGGCTGTTCCTTATGCTACAGGCATCTGAAAAGTCCATCATTTTCCTAAACTTTCACAACATTTACATCTCCCATTATGGTAGTTTTTACAGAATTCAAAGAAACAGATTTAACGTTTGTTTGTTTCCTTCCTCTGGGCCAGTCTGAGGCCATTATCCAGCTGTACTAATTCTGTAAAGAAATACTGAATAAAGGCTTACATTTTCTGTGCTATAGGTACAATGAGTGCCTCACTTTCTGGTATTACAAAAAAACATTTATATGCCACTATGGAAGATTATTAGCAACTTTTATTATGCTTGTTTTTATCATATATGTAAAACATCCTTTTATATGTAATTGTTAGCTGTTAGATTCTGGTGAGGTTTATGTTGTGCTGGCTGCCTTTCCAAACAGAGAAGACGAGATAACTTCTGTGCAGACACGTTTACACAGCTTGAAAATGATGTGTGTTTACACAGCCAGTGCCCATGTAGTCTGTCTTAACTTCCTATCATGTAAAAGAAGAAACAAACCATTTTAAAATAATCTTTTTTTGCATCTGAAAGAAACAGAGCAAATAGAATCCTTTTCCTTTCATCTTGAAATAGTTTTTCTGTGTTGGTAAGTGGTTATGGTTATCTTGAATCATTAAGAGGACCAATTCTGCATGCTGGATGCTTCACCTATAAATGTGATTTGCTTCTTGCTTCCAGATTGTTATATAGATATTGGTACAACATTTGATAATTTTAAAAAATCCAAAACCTGATGGTCACTGGAATAGATAGAGAAATTAGTCATTTTTTTATGAGTCATACTTTTTCTTACAATTCCTGTAATACTTTCAGGAAAGGCCTCTTCTCAGATTTCAATAAAATTCTGAAAGAATTGGAAAACGAATGATACACGGATATTATATGTGAGACCTGTTTATCTTTTAGCTAAAGATAAACATGTTGTACTTTTTGTTGAGTTTTTTACCTTCCATCCTTCTTCCACTCCTTGTATCATCTTCCACATCTAGACTTGCCTTCTTGAGTAGCAATAGCCTGACCAAGGGTGTATCAACACTGCTACTGTGATGCAATGCAGAGATAGCTAAACTTGCTTAGATATCAGGAAAAAGAGCAACATGTCTTCAATAGCATGATAAACAGTATAGCTAATTTCTGTATTATACAATGTCAGCACATTGTTAAGGTCATTAAAGTTTGTGTGAATCTTTCACCTGCTTTCAGTAATCTTAAATCAGATTTTATTCTCTGTTTACCCTAATCCTAACCCTTTCCCAAACCATGCTTTTTCTGTAATCTTCAGATTGTTTAAGAAGCAGAACAACACAGCGTCTGAATAAAAATTTCTGAGCAGTGGCCATCTAAACCACTGTATAGTTGCCCATTGCAAGCTCCCTGTGGCAAGAGATTATTATCTCCCTGTAGTACTGTATGATATCAATCCATTTAACAGTACTCAGAAATAACTAGCATTTTTGCAGATGAGCAAGGCAATAAGCTATGCTGAACTGCAGAGGTGAATGAAAACTTTATATGTGGCCTCTATGCACTGTATAAACTGTATTTCATTTTGAAAGAGAATGGAAATGGCAGCATTGCAACAATTTTAGACTATGTACAGCTTCCATCTGTTGCTGAGGGGAGATCTGTATTTAGTTCAAGAAAAATACAGTATCTAGTTCTCAGTGACCAAAAGTAATTGCAAATAATTAGTACATTTTTCACATGTATCTCATTGTGTGATTTGTTTCATGGTAAGCCACCTGCCATATTTTGGTTTAAAAATCTATTTGGTTCAAGAAAGACAAAGAGTTTGTGACTGGAGGTTCTTGCCCATAGCACTGTCCGGTAAGAAATGGCTTCCTCGTTTAGTCTGCAAAGCAGGGGCTCAGTACTGCAGACTCTAGAGAGCACTGTGCAGAGTGGCATCAGAATTCTCATTCTAAAAGTCTCTCTTTAAGTTTCCATAGGTAGAACATATCTTAGTTTAGATGCTGTTTTCCAGTTGAAAAGATTGGGTTTGACTGACATTGTGACTTTCTCAAGAAAAACAGCATTTAGGTTCTAGGCACGTGCAAAGGCCTTTGATGCACCATTCCAGTAAAAAATCTCCAAAACTTAATGTGACGTATATCTTCTCTCTTAATAATAGCCAGAGTGTACCTAGGAGGAATGCATGTCCTGCCTTATGGCCAGAGCCATGCTGGTATTCATTTATTTCTCAAACTTTTCCAGTCAGGGCAGCAGTCCTCACTGGCACCAGAGCCCTGAGATTCCTCTTAGTTACCCTTAGACCCCAAATCACTTCCCTCCCTTGCCAGCACAGAGAGGTGCCAAGTCACTGGTATTGCCTTCTCTCCTTGGTGGTTAGGTTTGCTGGATTTTATTTCTGCATATCTGTGACCTGTCCCTGGTTTGCTTTATGAAGTGCTGTGAGATGCCATTTTGAGCTTTCAGGTGTGAAATACCCAGTATTCTGTAGCTGAAAGCGTTTCCCTTAGATACGCTTTTCACTGTTTTTATCTACTGTGTTTTTAAACTTGAACTCTAGATACTTAGGCCTTCTTTCAGCACCGTATGAAAATGTTTGCCTAAATACAGGCGTGGAAGTACTTGCACTCAAGTTTCAGAAAGTACTAAGTGTTGTCATGTACCATGAGAAGTAAAATGTGAAGACCTTGCAATGTCTCCCAGCACAGGCCAGTTTGACCAACAAAGACATTAAACCCATTCAGGTCTGATGGTTAATGCAAAATGATGACTTGTGAAGAGCAGCACAGCACTGGATTTGTTGGGCTTGGGCCAATTCCTGAAAAATGCCAAGGGAGGCTCTGCAACACATTTACCTTCAATACAGCAAATAGTCTTATTAGGTTGTACATATCAGGTCTTCAATAGAGTCATATCTGCGTGACTCTGCATCCAGTCTAATGTGAAATCCAGAGCAAGGGGAAATGGGTGCAGGGCAGGTCCATATGCAGCAGAGCCAGAGCTCGTAGGCTGAGATGAACCTGTCCTGATGCTGTGTAGAAGCACAGGAGAGTTGTTGTACTGAATTTCCTTGTACTCTGGTTCTGGGAAAACACTGCAGAAACATTTGGACTATGTATGCATGGAGCCAGATTGGGGTTGGCAGGTTATTAGTTTTGGGTTGGAACACAAATGATTGTACTCCTTCAGGAGCCAACTTTGGATGCAGTTTAGTAATATTTGTCTGGAGCTCCATACCTAACAGACCCTTTCAGATTCCAGGTTTCTTGCATCCAGGCTTGGATAAAGTAACCATCCTAATGTGAAAGGTGAGCAACCAGAAATGTTGGTAGAACATGTGCATTCACAGGCAATAACATTCAATAAATGCATGTACTAGTCAACGTGTGTATTTTTTTATTGGAAGTGCTATCTCCACTCAAATGCTACTGCTACAATAATGGAACTTAACAACATACTTCTGATTTATATGAATTTTAGGATTTTTTCCTAGCACCTTCCTTCATTTCACATATGTTATGAGGTCATAGAAAGAAAGACTCGGTTGAAATGAATATACACAATGGGATAGAGTTAAGGTTGCTGTGGGAATGTCAACTCTGAATTTCCTGCATTTGCTGTGATCAAACTATGGAATGAAATGTTTCATTAGTGATATGTTTTTAACATTTTTTTAACATAATTAAGCATAATTTGTTAAACTTAACCCTTTAAACACAAGTGCCTTTGTAACAGTCACCTTTTGCCTGTGCACAGTCTAAAGGGCTTCCTTTTTAACTCTATTCATAATAACATCATACTGAGCTGTTACTGAACCTGGACCCAAGAAATGGGTTGTTACTTTTGCTGGAGAAAATAAACGGTCAGCAGTAACAGAATTAATGAATGCCTACGAGCCATATATATTTACAATTTACAATTACAGGGTAAAAAGGGTTATGAGTTATTGTGGAAAATTGTGTGTTTTCTGTATGTTTACAAACCTATATTTTAAGCAATGCATAACCTATAGTAGGGATATAGTTATTAGATTTCCTTGCTTGAAATAAAGAAGTAGAAAAAATGTCCAGCAATGACCGTATCAATTTCTTTGGATATTGTAATTTTTCTGTTTTTATAGTGCCTAGCTGTATAGTGGGGTTCTGATGTGACTGATAATGTAAGTAATACAAATATTTATAGGCACCATAGACAACATTCCTGTTTAGTACTGACATAGTTTCTGTTAAATTCTGTGGATCTTTCTTATAGTCCTAATGAAATGTATTTATTGATGGAGTTTAGGACAAGAGATGTGCATCACATTCCAGCAGAATGAAGAGGGAGCAACAGTTTTCATGTAGAAAATAGACCTCACTGGAAACACAGAGATAAAAAAAGCAAAAACAAAACCAAGAACACCCCAAACCAAAACAAAAGCCAGTACGTTTATTTAACGCAGACTGCATTATTTGTCCTGTGTTCTGTTGTGCTTGTATCTCCAGATATTTGGTGTAGAATTTGGGCTTCTCCAAATACCAAGGATGAGATCTGGCCTCAGGAAAATAGTCACTAGAGACTGACTTCGGTGGAACTAGGGTTTCATCCAGAACAGTTATTCTGAAATTTAGGTTGTGTGATTTTGTCATTTGATATTATAGGTAAGCATGGAGTTTTTGGCCCATACTGAGTGAAATAAGAGGTATTGTTTCAATGGGTGTTCTTTTCAAGTTTCTCAATTGCTTTTAGACCTTCCTTTCCAATATGGGTTGAACCTGACTTGAGGAAACAGGTTAGCTTATCTGCCATAACCCCTTTTTGTAAAAAAGGGTAGGAAGATAAGCTTGTCGTTCAAATCAGTTTTACAGTGGCTGTTCTGGAGAGCCATTGATCTGCTCTTATTCGGTTGTACTTATGGCCGAGGGAGAGACAAGTCCCAGCATAGATGGAGGTTCTGTCAGAGTATGCAGTTATTGAAACTTTCTTTGAAACTGTTTCCACGTTCACATCTTTCCATTACATACAAAATGTGCAGTGACCCCACGGAGAGCTGCTTGAGATCACATAATGGCTGAATTTTTAACTTCCTAGCCAACAAGGGAATATATCTGAGTTTTTTCAGGGCAGTTAACAGTATTCATTTCAGCCTTTAAGTTTGGGAGATGGTGCATTCTTCTTACCTTGAGATAAGAGCTGAGCTGGTCTTGTTTACATAGAGGTACATTGGAAAGAATTTCTGGTTTTAATTCAGGAATGAATGCTAGCTCTGGCTTTGTAAACACCTGTTGAAATCATTGAGTGTTTCATACTTTGGCCTTTTTTTTATTTATTTCCATCTCAAACTCTTTTGGGTGTGCACGTATGTGCCTTCCAGATGCGTCTCTTTGCAGGAGATTCTGTGTAGTGGATTACTAGAGGCTGAATGCCAATTTCTCTGAAATTCGTGCTACATGCACTTTGTGTGACATGGAGCCTTGTTGGCAGTTGGCAAAACCGGGTGTGCTCAGAAACATGTCTTCAGAGATAGTTTGTTTTCTCTGCTCAGTGGAGAGGGGATAAAAATGTTCTGCATTGCACATGTCTGTGCTCATGACCCTTGCCTGTGGAGGAGGTGAGAAGCAGAACGCCAGGTTAAGCAGCATCTGTCGTTTCAGCTCATCTCCAAACAGCAGGACAAAATTTTAAGGGGAAAGAAGTGTTTTCTTTATCTGGATGCCTGTTTATCTCTATTGTAACGTTTCTGAAAGTATTGGTCATTTGTGGATTGGTTACTTGAGGTGAATGTACCATGTATGTACAAAATACTTAAAGCAGACTGAGACCTGCACAAGCCAAGGAGGATGGCAGCGGAGTAGTGGGAAATATTTTTTATCACTGTTGCAGTGAGAAGAAAGTCCTACTTCTTGCTGCTTCTCTGTATTTAAACTCTGGTTATGCTCTGTCATAGTCACCTCATCCATGTGAGCTTAATTAAGAGCACTTTGGAAGTTCATAAGTGTGCATGGACTTTTAAATATAAAGGACTGAATATTTTGTAGGTAAACTTCCCCTAAAGAAGCATAATCTTTATAGTAACAGCCTGGCTGTTACTAAATAACAAGAGCAAAACTGCTGGTGAAGTCACTTACCAGATAATAGAACATCTTTTTAATACCTGAAACGATGGTAGCATTTTCAACTGTGGAAGCCAGCAGAGTTAGCGGGGTGGATGTATTGTTCACATATATTATGAGGAAGATGTTTTATTTGTACTGATCGTTTTCTATGAACTATTCAAAACAATTTCCTTGTATTTGGGAAGGCAACTAATGCACACATATTTGTGTGACAGTTTGCTACGATGCAAAGTTCCAGCACTCTGGACTGCTTCCAAGAGCATTTTGGGAGCAGGAAACTGTACTTTTAGGACTAGACTAAGACCTCCTTCATTAGCCTTGGCTTTTGCGTACAGGGCATTATATCATGTTCAGAAGATCAGTCTATCTATCTATCTGTCTGTTTATCTACCTGTTTAAATAAAATGTCTATATACCCACATGTAGCCCTAGCTAGCAAAATATGTTGTTTTCTGGGACAAAACCTTCAGGTTTTGATTGGCTGCTGTATCAGTAGACTGGAATACTTACTTACAGCTGTCCTCGGAGGCCTTCTATAAAACTGCAGGTGTTCAGCTTTAGCAAATAGCTCTTGTTATATGGATAGACTTTTGGCAGCTAGTAATGATGTTTCCTGAAATTGAAAAATGATTTTCTACCTTACACACTGGTTTTACATTACTGGAATGTTGGAGGGGAAAACAAATACCTCTCATCAAGTAGTACTGAGACTGGTTTTGTTAGTTGTATATATTTTCTGATTTGTATATTTTATACTGGAGTGCAAGTTTTTTTCCTTAACTGTTGTGGTCAGATTTGAAATCTCTTCCAGCAAAACTCAAATTATGAGGAATTAAGGAAGTGTCTGGCAACAGAGGGTTATATCCTCCTTTATACAGAACTAGCAACTGGCTTGCAGTCAGTGTACCACCAAACCTGGAGCTAAGGGGCCGTTGTAAAGCCTTTAAAAATATTGGGCAGTATCATAAAATACTGTTAAGAACCCTTTTTTTTTTTGCTATCACTGAGTAAGGCACATATGATGATTTTATGAGTATATGTTTAACCCATTCTGTACCACTGTTCCATAGTGCTGGAAGAAAATGGTGGATCATGTTGTTACAGTCACTCTTTTGGACAATGAGACTGATGGCATACTGTATGTCAGTTCTGGGGATCTGTAGTTTAGCTGAAGAGAGTTAAACAACTTATTTGGATTGTATTTAATTATCTAAATGCTTGACTGGATAATTTAGTGCTCAGGCTTTCTTCAGTGTGCCTGCTTAACGTTTACAGTGCTAAATCAGTACCTGAAGCCTGGTGGCTCAAGATTCTCCTCTCATAATTTCTATTTATTTCTAAAATAGTACCATGTTGAAGTAGGGTTATATGAGTGAAGTAGAGTTACATGACATGATCAAGTCCCTGTTAGAAACTGTAGACACAGCTTCGGTCTATCAAATCAGAATGCTTCCTCAGGGGAAGCATTGATCCCTTAAAAAGCAGTGCTGGGAAGTTGAAAGAGTCCTCTCAAGGGTTTAGAGGACCCTAAACCCTCACCATCAGTTTCGTATGGCAGCCTTTGGATGTGATGTGAATTATTATAACACTGTCCTCAAGATATAGCACAGTTGGGCAGCAGTTCCTACATTTTTTGTGGTGGAACAAAAATACTGAATATTAAGTAAATGGGAATTTCTGACTTCAGTAAACAGGGGCTGTGCAAGCCAACTCAGCGTGCCCAGGAGACCATCCAAGTCCTGGAAGGGAATACCAGGACTGAAGGTACTTTCAATTTTTTAATTATTTTTTGTTTGCTAAATCTTTGAATACATAGTTATTTTGTTTCTCAAATACTATCCAGGAAAGTAACTCTATGCTTTGCTGTGAAAAAAAGCTGCATATTTGAAACCTTTACAGAAACAAGGGGACACCAAATGTGGGTATTAAGCTTAAACCTCAAACTCTAATACCACTTTATCTGATGCTAATCCACAGCGCTACAGACATGAGTTATTGCTGAGGGCATAAGTATGTGGCCATGTTCATTGTAAAGGTTCCTCTTTATCTCCTTATCTGTATTCCCCTCACATTTCTCACACCCATTTGCGCACAGTTCTCCAGGTTTTTTTCATCATATGAAAGTATCATTTTCAAAGGCTTTTGCTTTTCACATCCATGTCGGTATTGCAGATTAGAATGTGACAGGGAATACCTGGTTGCATACTTCCTTTAAACCTGAGCCAGTAGCACTGCAAAATGTTAGGGAGAGCACCCTTTTATCTCACACCATCCACCACTTTAAAGTGAAAGGTTTGTTGATGTAATCCTATTTCCAATCTATAGAGGTCACCTGTAATGCACTGCTCTGAAGATAAATGCCTAGTACTGTTTGATGTTAGAGGTTTCTTTTTTTTAAGGCAAGTTTAATGATATTTTGGTTTGCCAGGATACTGTGTTGAAATTTTTGAAGACCTCAGCTGTTTTTAAACCATTGTTAACCTTTCATTTGATTGTTAACAATCCTTTCCAAACTGATATTTTTACTATTTCAATATGTTTCAGGTCTTTTTTTTTATTTTATTTTTTTGGCAAGATCTGGTAAGTTTGAGGTAATCTGTGATGTGAGATGGATCAACTGGCTTCTAGATAACAGTACACTAAACCAAGTATATACTCCTTTGGCAATCAGTGACAAAAGATAATACTGATTTCCCTGGGAGAAGGGTATATCACAGAAGGATGAAATGGAAACCTTAGTTCATAATATAGTTCTTAAGCAGTTGTGAAACTCACATCCAGGATCTTTTTCAATCTCTTTAAATACACCATTGGTTTTATGATTAAAAATAAAAATCTCTAAAGACCTGTATGAAATGAATCACAACATAAAAAAAAAAAAGTAGCCAGAATTGCATGTTAAGCATTGTACATATGCTAGGTCCATGTATATGTAGAATGGAGACTACAAAATAGAGTAATTTTTTTCGTATGCAATTGTGTGTGTATAGTTCTGGATATCTGTGTCTAAATACCTATATCATAAAAGTTACTGTGCTGATTGTGCATTTATGGGTGAAAACCTACCCCAACTAAAGTTAGTGACAAAACTCCAACCAATAAGTAGGATTCAACTTCTTGTTTTCAAATGTCCATTAACATAGTCAGTGCAATATCTTGTGGTGTTTCCCAAGTTTATTAACACTGAAAAGTATTTCCTGGCTAAACTGTATTGGCAAATCCTCCTGGAGAAACACAGTTTACAGGTTTTGTTGCTATAGGTCATACAATTTTTCCCCAGTAAAAACGTGGAATTTTATTTTATAGCTTAACTGCATCTACTTTTGCTAGCAAGGCTAAGTCAGTTAGGGGTGGGCTTTTTTTTCTCCACGAACCTGACCGATCTAGGTAGATACAAGTTGGAAAAGGCTTGCTGTAGCCCAAATGGGTGAGTCTGAGCCTTTCGGTTACATCTGAGGATTTGGCACATTATAACAGGAATTTCTTATCTATATCTCTGTATGGTTTGGTAGAAGAGTAAACCACTCCACCTGTTAATTGCTCAGCAGGCAACTTTCACAGTGGTAGATCTGCACGTGAATGTGAAACACTTTGATGCACTTTTCAGAAGCCGGCTCCCATTTCCAACGCTGTGGAGCATTGCTGCAGAGAGGAAAACTGCTTATATACTGTTGTGCAGTAGTTCTTTGCTTGTAATTACTCCATTTCCTAACCCAAAGTAGTCATGTGGGGAGTTCAGGTTAGGTTAACAAGAGTAGGTTGACATACAAAAGGCTTCGTTTTGCTGGATCTTACGCTGACTCCTGTCCTTTTATTGTTCATGCCCTTTTGTTAATTTTTCTTTCTTTGTTTCATCTGCCTGAGGGTTCAGCTGGCAGCAGGGAAAGTTCCCTGAGCTAGCTTGGCATGGTATGTGGTTTTTAAAGCCCCTTCCTGCTTCAGGAGAAACCCACTTTCCAGGGCTCTGTCACTTTCCCTCTTTTGCTTTTTGTATTCAGTCCCTTCCTTACCATTCCCCACATATGGTACGCACAGTTGCAATGACTTGCATCTGTCCAGAAGTGTGACTTTCTTAGAGCTGATTCTCCTGCTCCTTTGTGCATGAGCCAAAAAAGGACTGTGTGTTACACAAGGCTGCCAGCACCCTTCTCCCAAGAGAACATGTGTGGTCCCTCCACGTTCATCTGAATTCCCACTAACCCCAAAGATCAAGAATGTTTAGACTTCTTCCTGTCTCTGGTGGCCACCATTATCAAAATGACTTTGTCTGCCCAGAAGGTTAAAACCCATTGCTATTACGCTTCCAGTTCTATCGATGATAAACTATGGAAAACATCAGTGTCATATATTGTATTTAACATGAGGAGCTGTTTGACACAGTGTATCCTTGAAATGTTTATAGTGAGTAAGCAGAACTTTGAATTCACTTTAATAAAAACTCCCTTTAACCTCAGAAATGGAGCCTGTACAGTAAAGTTTTATCTCTCTCAATGCTGTTCACCCTTCTCATTCTAAGGGCCAAACACTACATAATATATGTCAAGGAGCCTCTCTCCATTTTATTATGCCCTTTCCTTTTGCTGTGTGTGTTCAGCACATCTAACAAGAGGAAAATAAAGATCATTCCTTGAATTCCCATAACATGGACGCTAGTTGGTAGTGCTAACCTCTTTGTTTCACTCCCCATGGTTCCCCAAAGGAGAGTACTAGTGACAGGAAGAAGAGGAAAGTAGAGTGTGTTGCAAAATGATTATCCTTAGAAGGTGGTTTATTGCCTGCTTAATCCCCTGTACCCCATCTTCCTTTCTGGTTATTCAAGTTGTCTCTTTGAGAAAGAAGAACTGTTCTTTGATAGATCTTAAAAATCCTCTTATCTGTGAGCATCTTGAAGCTCATTGAAGACACAAAGCAGTACAGGAGACAAAGTGATGTCTCTGTGACTCAGAGACTGTGAGAAGCAGAGCTGCTTAGCACCTCTGAAGGAAAGTACTGGTTTGTTATAAGGGGAGCCAAAATGGTTTTAAGAGAACGTGGTAAAGCAGAATTTTGTTAGTCCTAATTTCACCTTACTGATGTATGTTGTTATCCCTCCCTGACCTTTTGCTAAAAGGGTAAGTGGGCCACTGGATGGCCAAAATTGCCATGACAAACATCCTTAGATGCAGCTGAACTTATACTGCTGGTAGTTGCCTGCGCTCTGCCCTGTTCCACCCAACCACAGGATAAGTCGCTTTAATTTAAATCTTGCTCAGACACTCATAATTTTGATGTTTGACAGTTTTCTATAATAATAGCCAAAGACTAATAAAGCATGCCAAAGAACACTAGGGATTAATGGACCTCTTCCTCTGACTTTATCCCAAGCCACCAGGAGAGTCAGCAAAGGAATACTCTACTGTGCTTTCGTATGGGGGTGTTACATGAAGTAGGATTGATTCATTTGCATTGAAGACGTTCCAGATGGAAGTCCCTGGCTGAAAATTACCGTGAGAGTATGCTGGAAAAGTATCTCCACATATTTGTCCTCTCTACAACCAGACATTCTTCCGTTGGCCACTGAACTGCATGGACTTTTGATCTGACTTGGTCTAGCCATTCCTATTTCTTAAATGTGCACTACATGTGCAAGAAGAAAATGGGCCAGTGAATAAAAGACAGAGTCTTGTCTTAGGTGAAAATTCACTCTTCAGTTTAAACAAATTAAGTTGCATAGTATATTGTGGCTTCCCCATTTCATTTTTTTAGCTAGGTAGAAGATTCCACTAAAAAATCTCCTATGTGTTTTGTGTGATTTCATTTGCGCCTTACAGGCCTCATCTCAGGCCATAATTCTTGATTTCTCCCAATTAGTTGCTGTGGAAATGATTATGTCATAAACACAAACAATGGGAATATAAGGAGCAGATGAATTCTTTAGAAGCAAAGATTTGTTTTCCTGTAAATGACCAAAAGACCCAAAGGAGAGGCATTATAATACTTTCTGCATTGTCTTTCATCTCAGGATTTTACAGTACTTCTCAAGTATTAATACATTAAAGATTTTCTAAAAGCTGCTGCAGAAATGGTGTTGAAACCTTCCGTGTTAGTTGTCCTCAGTAACTCATGATCAAATCATTGTTGCTTGCAACTAAAAATAAGCTTTTCCTTGGAAACTGAGCCTTTACTCTGAGAGCTGACTGGATTCCTCCCAATGTACTCATCATCACTAGTTACAGAGATTCTGCTGACCAAGTTATTTACACCTGTGCAGTCCAATTTGCTTCAAGGCTCATTTTATCCCTTTGCCTTCAGATTCTTTCCCTTGGAGATTTGTAGGCAGTTCCAACACTTTCAATAGCGTTGCCTCACTGTTGCTGTACAATGTGAACAAACAGTAAATGATTGTATCGAAGGAGTACAGGGTGGAATGGAATCTGCAGCTGTGTCAATCTCAGCTATGTTCTACATGACTATCGGGAGAAAAATCAATAAAAATATATTTTTTGCCACTGAAGTCAGCACATGTGGCTAAGTATCCTTTGGGGAATTAAATCCTTCACTCTACACAAGCCCACTGTATAGCAATGTTCTCCTGAAGTGCTCAAAATGAGGCTTGCGTGGTGTATAGGCCATGTGAATTCACGTGTGGATTTCACTAAGGGAGAGGCTCTTTGAGTCAGAAGATGCCTTTTTGCATAGTCACTTTTCAGAGTTGTACTATATTTTGGCATTCACAACACCTCTGTCAGACAGCTAAGTATTTATAACTGCTGCCTTTTACAGATGGGAAAACCAAGGCACAGAGAGATTAAATGACTTGTCTAAAGGAGCTATGGTTAATGGCAGAGCGAACACAGAGCTCAGGATTCCTGACTCTGTCTCCTAGCCTCCACAGAACTTTTCTAGAGCAATATAGAAGTGATGTAATGCGCAAGCAGAATTGTTTCCAAACAAAAATATCTGTCAGGTTGCATAAAATATCCGCAACAGCTCTTTAAACGTGCAAGAACAGATTGATTTTAAATGAATGTAGTGTTGTCTTTAGTGATTAGAAGGAAGGGATGCTTAAGTGTTAAAATATTTTCTTCTGCCATTGATAAAAAAATTTTAGAAATGATCCTGCGTATAGAAAATCTACATAGCTCTTAGGCTTCCAGCTAAAATGATTTTTGAAACTGAAGCTGTAAGTGCAAGTTAGGAAGTAGGATCTTCTTGTCAGTTGCCTGCATCTGTTATTAGAACTGTACAGTAGTACGTTGCCAGCATTGCCTTGTAATATGCCCATGTCAACTTTATAGAACTCAAACATGCACAAGAAAGATACACTAAGAAGGGCAAAATGTTTTTGCATAGTTTTTATATTATTCACGCAGCTGGAATGTTTACAGCATAGTACAGAGTGTAACAAGCAAATGCTGAACCACATCAAGCGGTTCCCTTGTCGTGCATGTCATTTAAATATCAAATCTATAAGGGCATTTGCTATGTTCTTCACACACAGAAAGACCACAACTAAGTGACTTAAAAGTATCCCATGAGTTTTTAAAAATGCGGACAAACAACTCTCTTCTTTTGATAATTGCAAATACATTGTTCCACTCTGTTGGTTCTGCAACATCTGGTGTTTTATAAAGCATTTTAAAATGTCATCTCCCTTCCTCGTTTGCCCACACCCTTCCCACTGCACCTTAACCCCAGCATAACAAGAAACTAATTCTAAGGAAATCTGTGGAAAATCTTGCAAGACAGAGTTAAGGAATAGTGTCTGTATAGGTTTGAGTATTTCTTAAATTAACAAGAAAGCTGAGTCAGTGGCATGGAGCAACACTAATGTATAGAACAGTTTTCATGAGGAAGATGAATAAGATTCTGAGCTGATTCAGTGGAAAGGTGTTATTAAATGACTCTTGCAGAAGAGATTACTTAGAACTTTTTGCTTGGTAGTGTTAACTTGATATACCAATCTTGGCATTAAGTTTTCTTAAAAAGGGCACAAGGCAGTTTCTCAAGAATGAAAGACTGTAACCCCCTTCGTAAGTCCTGGTATGTGTCCAACGTTTAAATTGTAAATTGAGTGTAGTTCCTTCACAGTTAGCTAGTTAATGAACTTCATAGTTTGTGCCTGAGGATGAGCTTACAGGTTAAGGAATCAAAGTGGGTAAAGGGAAAGGCCATTCCTGTATAGCATTTGTCCATAATCAGGGTAATTTAACATTTTTCATAGAAGTTCTTGTCAGCCCATTGCAGCATACAGTCAATAGGATACTTTACTCTGAGAAGTAGGAGATGAGTAAAGATACAAATCTAATAATATAGAAATGAGTGATGATAAAAATCTAATAATATAGAAATAACTGCAGAAGCAGTTCAAAGCACTTCACCAAAAAATCACAAAGCAAGGGGTCTTTATAAATATCATGAGGTGGGGGAGGGCGTCATCTTGCCTAATTTTAGCTATCTATCAGTTAGGCATATAGTCTAAGCCAGTTTTATAGTCTCTCTGTTTTCAGTGAAGAGAAAGGGAGCAGGGGCACCTCTAGATGGCAGTTCATCCCACCTGTCTAGGTGAGACTAGGTGCTCACTTTTCATCTGACCAAATTTAGATGGGATGAATCTCACATTTACTAGTCAGCACAGAGGAAGATACTTCACAATCCAAAGAATTTAAGGTAAGACTTACTTCCTTAGCTCTTGAAGTCTAACAGGGTAGAAGATTTCTTCCTTATAAAGGTCATAAGGGCTGAAGAAAAGTACTGTGAACTGTTACTGAGTAAAGTTGCCTTTTTTATCAACGCACTGTAAATGTGTGGCAAATCCTAAGATAAAACACATCTAGCTACAGTTGGAAGGTTATGTTAAATGATTTGTATTAGCTTCTTTTTACTTAACTGCTGAAAATAGGCAAAATTTTATTCATAATGAAAAATCTCATGTTAAAGTACATTTTTAAAAGGAGACTGACACATAATATACAGGTGATTTCTGATCATGGGCCTGGTGATTAGGATATTCTGTGTTCACTGGGACAGCAATTCTCCATGGGCTACTGTAGACTTATTAAGTACTACTAGTGCCCTAACCAAAGATTTCTTAGAGGCTGAATAAAAATGCAGCCTCTAAGAAATCTTATTCCAAGTTCGGTGTTGCCTTAGCCAAAATGTTATTAGTATCCAAGGAAATGCACTGTGACCCTATATCCTTAACCTTTCTCATGTCTGTTTTGCCAGAGCTGTGTGACTGTCAGACAAGTAGGGATACCCTTACCTGCTTTACTCTCACTAAAGCAAGTAACAAGCAGTACAGTAGCACTGTCTTCAGCATGGATTAGAAAAGAGAGCACCTGTTTTAACGTCCCAAGTAAGCTTGTACCTGTGTGCTGTCATCTGCTTTCCTTTCTGTTGTAGTTAATTCCTCAAGATTTTCCAGCTTGTGCTGCAGTCAGACTTCCATTTTCCTAGCTAGATATACTCTTTATAAAGAGCATGTCTTGTTTAAATTAACAAAACAGAAGTTATAGGGATTACTTTTGCTCCCTGTAAATGAATTAAAGGAGCAAGTTTCAGAGTAGAAGATACATCTTTGCAAGTAAGGGCATAGTAAAACTGTTCATGAGTATATTTAGGCTGAAAATTAAAGTAAGGTAGAACATTCCCATAGGGGTAGTGGATGCAAGCATTCTAGCCACCATTGAGCTTGATAGGTTTAAGAATGGGTTTGTGGAGAAAGTTATGGTCTTGAATTACAAAGGCCTGGATTTGGACACCTAGAGCAGAAGAGAGCATAGTGATTGTTTCTTCCGAGAAGTCTTGGTCTTCTAAATTCTTGGGTCAAATCATGCCTTTTTGATAGTTTGTGGCATGATGTTGTTATGAGATGGAAGTAGCAAAGATGTAAACTTTGCTAGCTGCAATCTTTAAAAGTCTGCCAATTTCTACTTTAAAAACCTTTATCCCTGTCTCTGTTGTCCCCTGCTTCACTGTGATGATTCACTATGATGGTTGTGATGTCAGCTGGTGTCCCCTCAGCATTGTGAGCTTAAATCCCATTACTATGCAAATACTGTTCCTGCAGCCTTAGAAGTTTAAGAAATAAAGGGAAATGGTGATTCCCTTTGGGTCATCAGCCACATGACCTTTTGTTCTCACATGGTTTAGTCCCTCTTCTGTACGCGACTGCCACTTGGGACTTTTTTTGGCTCTTGTCCATTTTATTCCAGTTAGCATTTAGTTCACACATCATTATGAGAAGCGCTGGTTACGAAGATACGCAGCTCTTGTCATAACAGAAGTATTTCATATGCACCTGCAGTCTGATGTTTGTGTTGGGGGAATATTGCAGAGTGAATAAAAAACTGAAACAATTTGCCTTTTTTCTGACTCCACCTGCTATGGAGTGGTTTTGTTGTATTTTTGGAGGAAGGGCGTTGAGGTGTGGTTTTTCTTTTTTTTTTTTTAAAGAACAATCTGAAGGTTTGTTTATGGTGTTAGGGAAAAGGTACGTTGTGGGTTACAATGCTGTAAGCAGAGAAAAAAGGAAAATCTGTAAGACAGATGGCTATTAACATGGTGTAAATACCCTATTTTTAAATGCAAGGGGAAAAAGGTGTTCCATATATAGTCCTCAAGCTGGAATCTTCATGTTTGTAATAGTACCATGGCAATGTGCAAGGATTAATCACTTCCTGTGTGCTATTTGTAACAGCAACATCAACAAAAGTTCTCAAGAAGCTTTATATTCTTATTGCATTTGATCCTCTTTCTTCAGATACACCTATTCAGATACACTGAATTCATTAAGACCACCCTCGCCACCTTTGCCATGTGCATGCAAATGAAAGGACCTGCAACCTGCTTGTGCCTGACCACTTGAGAATCCCCCTGGTGCATGAAGCTGTTTGCCACTGTACCCACTTGTCCCACCACCTCTTCATCACATACCAGAGGCAAGAAGGGGGAGGGTGTCAGGGCGCACTGCAGCTGGGCTCTGCTGTGACTCAACCAGGTGCTCACAGAATTAGGGAGCTATAAATGGCTTCCTGATAGTGTTCCCCAGCTTGCCTTCTCCAAGTAGAACTCTGCACTGGAGAGTGTCTGGCCTGATAGCATTCATAAAAGCAACAGGTTTGGCCTTGAAACCCTTCTTGTTGCTCATTGCAGGAACTCAGATGGCTTAGAATGAGAATGACCTAATATACTTCAGCAACTGCACTGAAATTAAGAGTTCAGTCTCATGTAGCCACATTAAGTGGAAAGACAAACAATTTGAGTTATGTAAACAATGCCTCTGTAATAGAAAATGTTGCTACTTACGCTGATGGGAATTTTCTCTAATTGATCTTCTGTATTCAAGAAACTGTTATTGGAAACTGATATTTCACACCTTCATACCATGGTGATTGTTACTTATTAAGTGCTTTTAAATCATGATGTCTGGGAGTAAAGGGTCCCCAACTACATGGTAATGTTAATTCATCTTGTCAATTAAGTTTTTTCATGATGTGGTGTGACTGGAAAATGATCAGTTGTGAGTTTTGCTTTATAGTTTAATTCAAGGCAAAGTAAAAAAGTAGTTTCAATACTTCTTTTTAGTGGTTTTAATATTTCATTCAGAGATTCTGAGGTTTTTTGGGAGGGGAGGAGATTGTTTTTTGGGGGAGGCTTGCTTGGCAGGTAGTCATTGGCTATTTTTGTTGAAAACTGAGTGTCAAGACAGGAGTCAAGTTGCAGTAAAATAGCTTATGGAACAAGGTAAACTGTATGTTTCCATGGAATATATCCTGTGATGAAAGCTTCTTTCTTAAGTAGTCACTCTCTCTAAATAATGCATTCTTTCCAGACACCGTTGCTATTTTGTTCTTTGACAGGTAATTACAAACTTGCTCCTCAGAAAGAAAAAAAAAAAAAAAAAGAAAAGAAAAAAGAAAGCCATACACCTACAGGAAGGCTTTTAAATGTAGGTCTTGCTTAATCTGGTTTAATCTTTGTTTATATAAATTCATGTGTGCTTTGAGAGCTCGTTTTTCAACTTTGAAGCACCCTTCTGTATTTATTTCTCTGAAACTTTTTGCAGCTCTCGTACTATGAGAAAAAACAATGCTGGCAGTGAGTTTGTGTATATAAGCTGAAGACTTTTTGAAATGCATGCATTTTTGCCAACTGCAGTTGCTGGTTTTAACTGGCAAGCTAGTACCACCCTCATAGAACAGTGCCTTAAAAAAACAGGATTGCAGATGATGATTGTGAATTCATTGCCTGAGTTTGAATATAATGCTTTATCTCAAAATAGGCAGTTACAAAATGATGTAATTTTTATGTAGCATCCTCATTGTGTGAAAGAGCCATGAAGCAGATAAACTAAAAGAGAAAAAGGAATAGAAGATTTAGGGAGAGGATGTGACTGAGGGATTCAGGATCCTTCCAGATCAATAGAGCAGCCCCAGAAAGAGAGTGACATCCAGCTTCTGCAAATGGACAGATGGAGAAGAGGCCTGGGATGAAGAAAAAGAGTGAGTGGAGGAATAAATGTGGTCAGAAATGTAGGGTGGAGTTGGTCCTTTTTGCATTTCAAAAAAGGAGAGAGGCAGTTGGATTTGGGAATGAACAAGTTCCTAGTGAAGCCAAATGAGTCTTGCTTCCCAGAATGAGAGGATTATTTGGCCCTGAATTTTTTTATTTCATTTTGTTTGGGGTTTTTTTAATTTTATTTTATTTTATTTTCAGTGAAAACAAAGATAAAATCCTTTCCTGGTGATCTGAAATGGTTTCCTGCAGTCAGTTAGGTATAACCCTGTCATCCCAAATCAAAATATTTTGTTGAGTTTTAAAATACATTGTTTTTTCCTTCTTTCTCTTTAAAGATGAACTTCAAAATGGAAATATAATTTAGAAGCAATCACTTTGGAATTTGTTTAAGTGATGTGTCATAAGTTTGGGGGGATTTTTTTCAGCCAAACTATTGCTGATTTCAACCTGAATTTACAAATCATTTTCAGGTGGGCTCAAAACTAGCACATTATTCACTGAAAGCACTACCCAGCTGTACAAATCATGAAATGTCTTGGGGACTTTTTCAGAAGGAAAAGCTGTGTGCGATGTATAATTGCTTTCAAATCTTGTAGATATCATCTAATCCAAGTGGCCTTGGATCCAACCTGAAGTGCTCAGCCCCTAATTGCGTGCCAAATATCTGCATCGTTTGGGAGTTCAGATTGTTTGTTCATAGTCAAGAAAAGAGTGCCAGCTCGCACTGTGTCAAAGACCATGAATTAAAATAATTTTTTTGCTGTTTCCTGCTTCCAAAACTATTTTTAATTGTTGTAAGTGCTGGTCATATATCCTTTGTAAATTGAGGCTCTTTAAAATGGAGGCATTCAAAGTAACTGGTTACTAACGAAAAATGTAATCTTAATTTATTTGGCTTGATTACATTGAGAAAATAGAAATAACCAAATAGTTTGCTTAAAGTCGCAAAAAAATGGGGCTCCTGACTAAAGAAATACATGCTTATTTTAGTGATAAACTGCATACCCCTGACTGAGTGCTAGAAGCCTCCTTCTCTTTTTCTAATAATTGTCCCTTGGCACATTCATCTCTGTGTGTCGCTTAGAGGCCTGTCTGGTAATCTTTAGCTAGTTTTAAATCACAGGTTTCTCCATATGCAGGCCAAATGTTACAAAAGATACTGAAAGTTCATGCATGTGCGCACACACACTCTCAAAGGCTTTAAAACATCCGCAGATATCTTTAAAGGGCATATGCTAACAGAAAAAGTTAATAGGCTGTGGTACAGGAAGAAGTTTCAGAGCAAAAACAAGTTGTCAGATATTCATAAAATGCTTTTAAGAGTACAAAATTTTGATCTGTGTACTGGTTTCAGGTACCCAGAAACTAGGGGGCTTGTTTGACTGAAGTTACAGGTCTTAATCTAATAATGATTAAAATATTGCAGGACATTTTAGTTCTCACTTGAATACTCTTGCTAGTTACAGTTGGCTATTATGTGCTTTTACTGTTCTATGCTGCAGTAGTACTTTCTAATCTAGTATCTTTTTGCTTCACTTACTACCCTTAGTGTACATTGCATCTTTCATAAATAAAATAAAGACAATTTTGTTGTTTGAGAAGCTGAGGCACAAAGTGGCTACAGGGGCTTTGAGGAGGTCATGGAAAGACTGTAAAAGTTAGGAGAGAACTCTGATTTCTCTACGCCACGTTCCTGCACCAAGACCACCTTGTCATTCACAGGCGAAACGGAGCCACCTGGGAACTGGTGTTTATCACTAAGACCACTTCCTGTAGGAAGTACGGGAGGATATTTAGGATAGGTGCTGGACTAGGTGGAGTTGTCGGTGGTGTACCATCATACTTGTGTTGAAATTTGATGGTTATATTGGACCTAATTCCCGTAATCTGAGGAAGAATCTGGTATGAGCGAATATCTGATGGTGCTACTGAACACAGCTAGTTCTTGAACACCTTTGCTGTGCCACTTTACTCCTATGGATTGCTATGCTATGAAACAGAGTGAAATTGGGTGGCAGTTGTGTCACTCGTACACATGTGCACACTTGGTGCACTCACATGCATATTCACGTATACACTCTTAACCAAATCCCAAGATTTACTTCCAGTTCGAATTTGAGGATGAATAATATAGAACCTGTTCTGCCATTTCTGCCCTGGTGAAATAATTTATCAAAAATGTAGGCTTTTACCTGAACATAAAGTTTGTATTTCTTTTGAAACAGCCCTCAGGTAAAAATAACCAGTTCTTGTAGACAATAATAAATTTTGGTTCACATGCTCATTCACTTACTGGTTAGCAGCATTAAAAAATTAAATTGAATTTACCTCAAGTATTTAAACAAATTACATCTCTTCAGTGACTAGGACAAGAACTGTGTTATGGATAAGTTTCCTCTAGACTTAACCTTATCTTAGACTTCAGACAATTTCTGTCTAGCAAACCTGACTGTGCAGGAGGGCTATGTTAACATTTTGCAATATTGTTGTCCAGCACTACTCAGGTGGTGAGGGAAAAAAAAAAATCCTCACCTTTCTAAACTGTGTTTACAGCAGATTTTCCATATATAAGAAAATCTTCCATTTCCTCTGAAATAAAAGAGGATACTTTTGTCAGTTCATGTGATAATTGTTCAGCTGTTTGGTACATCTTGCTCCTCTGTGTTCCCTGTAACACTCATTCAATGTTGGAGACAGTGGGGAATACGCAGCTGCTGTCCATGTCCCAAGAATGAAAGATATCAGATAAAAGGTTCAGCAACACCCTCTTGTTCAAAGGGAAGGCAAGAGCAAATTTTGGATATAGGGTGATATCACATCCTTGGAATAAGTTGTTATTTTGTTATGACTGACTTAAAGATTTAGACCTCCTGTTAGTCATGCAGGTTTTTTTGAAAATTGTTATTGATTGGAAGTAGATATGGATTTAGGCAGGGGATTAATATATATAGTTATACTGAAGGAAAGAAGTCCACTGTTGCTGAAATGGACACAGTCATTATAAAATGATTACTATAAAATTTCTCATGTCTTCTTAAATTTGAGGAAAATGGCTTTTGCCTTTTGTCAGTCTTCCTCTGTATGTTGGGAGTGGGTTTGCTTTTTGTTACAATAGGCTGTAGTGACCTAAGACTTCGCTGGTCATGAGCAGCAGTAAATGTGGGGGGGGCAAAGGAAGAGAAGTTTATTGTGAGACCAAGTTTTAGTTTTGTTGGATAACTATGACAAAGCAGCTCTCTCTTACAGCATCTCTATGATTTTATTATAGCTCTTAAGCACGGTCAGGGCTCTGTACATGCACTAAATAGATGCATGGCCTCAGTATAGAGATATGAAGTATGCTTGAGTATTTTGTAGTTTAGATGTGCAAAACTGTAATTGCCAAGGGATAACTGGGGGCAAACTGACTTTCTGTTTCAGGAAGAGATTTGGCAAGGGAAGATTTATCATTGTCTTCATGCTCAAGAGAAAGTGATGTATTATATACTCAGTCATGTATTATATACATTGTGCACTGTGGACCGCACAAAGAGGTTATATTTTAAACTGATTTCACATATCCTTTCAGTGGAGAGAGGCAATGTGTTGGTGGATGTTCATGGGGTATTCATTAATATACTTAGTCATCAGGAGTTATGTCATGATGATCTTTTATAGAATACATAAACCAGAATGTTTAGTAAAAGAAAATCTTGGATGACTAAAAGATTATAACTAGTAGAAGAGTAATGACAGATCACCATAGGAAGTTCTTACTGATGGAAGTGGGCACAATGAACAGCATTGGCATTGACATAGATTGTCATAAGCCATATTGAGAACACTAGTTTTCCATGCCGTTGGCTATTCCTCGCTACTAGCAACGATTTTGGTCATATTCCAATGTTTTTTCATAGTCAAAGGTCTCACAGTAGCAATAATTTTAAGTCTTCTGTGTATTAAACTGCAAACAACACATAAAAATAATCTATCTTTCAATTCCAATAAAGTGGAAAAAACAGAAATGTAGTTCTTTCCTCCACAGAGGCTGTTGGCATTTTCCAGTAGTTAGAAAAATGGCCAGTGTGAACAGACCAATTTGTATGTAAAATACAGATTTACAGTGTCAGATGGTATCTCATTCTGAGCAGTCTTGTCAACACATAAGAAAACAATATATTCTGCTTGAAGTATTATGTGGATTGTAAATCATATGTTACCTCAAAAACCCCACCCCTTTTCCTATAATTAACTTATGCAAATCTATTTTTTTAAGTCATTACATTAGCAAGTACTTTCTAGAATGTCAAAGCTATAAAGCCCTAGGAATCCTAGAGAGAGAAGGGTTTTGGTAAGAGGCCAAATATTCTGAGCACCTTGTAAGTGTTTGCATATGTGTGTATATGTGTATGTATATGTATAAATATGAGAGATAAAAGATTCCATATCTTAATTAGACTGTTGGATCTGAACACAAAATATTAGCCAGTGCAGTGCAGCAACAGAGCAGGGCATAAGAGCTTAGCCTAACAGGAAAAACGAAAGTATTCTTTGAATCTGGAGGGTTTTTGATCTTTTTTTTTTTTCAGAGAACTATGTGATAGATCTGTTCAGTTCCTCACCCAGTGGAAAACTCTTTTCATCTACCCAGAAATAAAAGGGAAAAGCCCTTAAAAAGATAGCCTATCCTTGAAGTAGCCCAATACAGATATTGGCATGCTTTGGATTTTTGACACAGCTTTCTCCTTTCTCCTCTTGACAGGTAAATCAAGTAAAAAATGTTTACTGACTGGGCATAGAATTTATCAAAATAATTAAGAACCTTCATTTTCTCCCTACAATCCTTAAATGATAACTTTATTATGAAAAAAAGTCCTCATTATAAGGTTGTCAGGTAAACAGAACATTTTCTGCTTTACTTGGCAACAGAAAGATGATTCTTAATATTGAAGCAAACAGGTTCTTTAAAACAGATGCATCCAGTCCTCCACTGGCATTTTTTTGATTTCTGAATGGTTCATTTCACCAAATGAAATATGATCTATGTTTTTCATATGATAGAAGTATTGACTTCTCTAACTGAATTAAACCCTAAATTTAGGGGATTTGGGTAGGAATAGATATTTGATAGGTGTTTTTACACAGATAAGGAAGAAAAAGACACCAAAACCCCAAGGTCAGGATTTTAGAGCAGTGTTATTGAACAGTCTGAGTATTTATGACATGATAGATGTGACAAAAATTTTTTGAACAAAAGCTTCCATGAAAGGATCAGCATGAAGAACAGTAACGTTGAAATGTGATTTTTATATAGGATTTGTTTTATTCACATTTGGCAACCGGGAGGGGAAAAAAATAAGCTATTTTTATTCCATGGTGCTGAGACCGAAATTCAAGTTTTCTTTAAAACTCATTGTAAATGGGATATTTAGTGGAGGCCATTAACTACTTTAATACATATTCCATCATTCTGTGCTGCAATTTTTCTTGTTTTTATTCACTTCAGCATACTGAATGATTGAAAATCCAGCTACAGCTAGCATAGGCTTCATTGTTGGAGCCGAAGCCTTAGATGTGCACTGAATGGCAAGTGGTGTACCCAGAAAACCTAATGCTGTCTAAAGGGAGAGAAGGGCTGGGGTAGTTGGATGAATACTTAATTCCTTATATCTGTTTTATGTCTCTAGTCAGCCTGGAAACACAGATTTCCTAGTGAAAGAGTTATATGGTCTTTCCAAGAACTCTGCTGTCTTGCAAAAGAAAAGATTGGCTTCTATGTAAAGTGTCAGCAACGAAGGAAGAGTAGGAGAGAAGAAAAAAGATATTGCGTAGGAATCTCAGCAGAAAAGCTAGCTTTAAAAAATAACATTCCTACTGGCACAACCTCTTGGCCTATAATAAAGATGAAATCCTCACATGACAGAACACTCCATTTCCCTATGTCAGAAAAAGGATACTATCTAGCAGACCTTCAGTTGCCCAAAGCTGTAATTACCAACACTCTGGAATGAGACAAGAAATTGTTTCTTTCTGTTCTGTAAATTCTGTGACAAGGATTTAGTCTCCTTCACTAAAATCTCACATGACATGCCTGCGGAACTGTAAGAAAAAAACAAAATAAAAACTAACCCTCCCCCAAAGAAACAAACCTTTACAATTTTAGGATTAAATCTGCAGATTCTGTCAGTTTTCTTCCATCTGTCATTTATCGCATCCATAGCTTTCATATTTAAACAATAGTCACTGTAATTTACCACTTAACAGTAATAGTTGCTTATGTCAGCAATCAAAATTTTTCCAACAGGAGAAGGAAATTAATATTGTGCTTTGTGTTTTCAAGGATTAATACATATGGTCACCATACTAAACTGCAGTTCCAGTGTTTAATTTTTTAAATTGTTTCATGAATAACTCTATACTTTTGCTCATTTGGGATAGCTATGGAAAAAAGGAAACATTATATGTGATCCCTTACTGTTGAGTGAAGGAAAGGCAAAAGCACCATAGCTTGGCATGGAAACCCATCTGGTTAATTCAGTGGAATAACACTCTTTTGGCCATCTTTCTGATTATTATATTATAACATATTCTGTTTCTTTTTCCAGTCTGGCCACTTGTACATACACGAAGATAAAAGTGAGAAATTGAAAGATTCCACTTAGGAAGAATTTGACCCATTTGTACCAGTAACTTTGGTCCTACAGTTTAATACGGATTTTTCAAACAGAAATATACAAGTATACTTGATAATGCATCTCTCCTTATTCTTCATTGTCTGTCTTCCCTGATAACATTTTTCATTAGTCTTTTCCTTATTTTACCAAACTATTTTTATTAATGCAGCACTCTTTTTATATGTATTATAAATCACTTTAATGGAACAGGCTATGAGCATCTGCCCTTGTTGTTGAGAGGAGACCCCCATTGGTTTGTCAAAAATGTCTCTTGCATATAGGTTTTTTTATGTTCAAATTTAAGCTTTTTTTCATTTATTCAGTAGTTAACAATTACAGTGTCAGAATTGTACTGTATACAAAAGATATATGGCCATTGTTAACAGAAGACATGGATCCAACCAGGTGAAGTTATAAAGAAGGCAACTTTGTGAATCTCAAACTAGCTGTCATGTTTTTTTTCCTGTTACAGTTTCCCCAGCAATGCCATTATGGATGTAAATGAGCATGTAAATTATGTAAATGTAAATTATTATTAGAATAATAATTTAAAATCTTTTAGAGTAGTTCCAACCATAAACAGACACAATCTTTTATGTCTGCTCTACATTATAGGCCCCATTTTAATTGGAGCACTAAAGCCGGGCACTTTGATTCTCAGTTTTGGCAATCAATCTAACCTTTTTACTTTGATTTATGTTTTGGGGATTGAAAATTATGTTTTAAATAAGAAGAAGGGGAGTTTGAATCTGGATCTTTTGGCCATACAACTTCTTTATCAACATAAAAAAAAATGCTGTACAACAGCCCCCTTTCTGAGGCGACACAGAGAAGCATACGTTTTCTTTTTTTTTTTTTTTCATTTTAAAGCTCAAGTTTCAATCAGAAAGGGAGCACAATATAATTTTGAAAAAAATGCACAAAAGATTTTGCGTTCATTCCAGTACAGAATAAAAGGATTTTATGAAACCTCGAAATTTGCCACGAAATGGATGTCATCTTCACTGTCGTCACTTCCGATCAGTCTAATCTGTTTTTTCCACTGACTTCAGAATAATATGGATAAAGCCCGAAGATCAATAGATCCATTTCATCCTCTTGACTTACATACCATTCCACAATATGAACAACATTTTGACTATTCTTGGTCTTCATCTTTGCTGGTAGTAGACTTGCTCTCCCTTCGAAATTATGCATATTAAAATAAAGATGCCATTAAATCCTACGAACTCTGATTGTATCCAGTATAAGTAACCCGAGTTTTGAATGAAAACATTCCATTTTAGTTAAGTTCAGCCATGTTACTTCTCTGAGGCATGTGTATATATACTGCCTTTTGCAAGATAGTTCTGATCTAAGAAATGCTGGTAGCTGTCTGCATTTTCCTAAATAACAGATACGAGATCAGAGTTGAGGCCTAGACAGACTGATGGCTCAATGTGTGCAGGTTGTAAGAAATAAGACACTTTCACTTTGCCCAGACATTCATATATGAAGTCCTCCTTACTTATATGAAGGGTTAATGAAGATCAGGTTTCAGCAGGAAGAAAGAAGCCTTTCCATACAACACTAACAAGACTTTCTTTTGACACAAATATGTTTGATCACCCAACATGCAACAAGTACAATCCTTCAGATTAATGGTGTTCAGCCAAATGTAACATCACAAACACTGAAAGGCTTGAGTTACACATTCTTCCAGAAAGGATAAAACCAGTTTTTTTGGCTAACTTGTATAATTGAAAATTGTTAGTGTCTGTGTTTATGTGCCAGCAAGTGCACTTGGGCGCCTCTTGTCTGATCAAGACTGTCGCCTTCTGTGTCCTTCAGGAAAAGAGAACCGCCAAACACCACAAAAGGTGACATTTGAGGAGACAAGGTGCTGAGCTGAGTCCATTAATCTATTATTAATCACGCTGACATTTTAAAGAATGATTTTCTTGAGCGGGGAAAAAAAAAATCTCCCAATAGCTTACCAGATACTGTGAGGACTAGAAACAGGATGGGTAGTCAGAGGCCAAAGATGGATTGAATTTTCTGTTACCAAGAGACAATATAAACAAATGTGTTTCATCCTGAGAATGTCCACCTGGGGAAGAGTTCTCAAGGGACAGTCACTCACTAGGCCTTTTGGCTTCCTTGGATTGGGATCAAGCTCCCAAGATCATTCCAAATTTTGGACAGCTATCTGAACCAAATTTCCCTATCACTTACTGGTACATGGATTTTTTCTCATTATGAGCTTTTTTACATGTCTGGACAGATTGTTTAACCGTTTGCTCTTGCATTTTCCATCAGCCTTAAGTTGATCAACCAAAACTCCTTATTGTTTGAAACATCTGTGGTAACCAGCCATTATTCCTGCTTGGTAGTATTTTCTTATTAAATTTTCATTTACTTACCGTCACACCTGCACAGAATACATTCAGGTACACTTTCAGAAGTGATCATAATAGGCTGTCCCTGTGGGAGGAATGCAGTTTTGTCTTATCTGTCACCGCACTTGTGACACAGGTACATGTATTTGTTGGCCTCTTGTGTTTGGCAAAGAACAGGACTGTGCCCTCACTGTGCAGGGATCACATAAAACCTCTTTGCATCTGTACTTGAGATGTGGGCGCATTAGTTCTCTGTCATATCTTTTTTTTCTTTAGCTTACTATTGAAAATGCTGTTTCTCCTTCTAGTCACAGCCACATCAAAAGCTTCCTCCTCTTTTTTACTTGTTGTCTGTCACTATACAGCATGCTAAAAAAAGAAACTATTACTTTTTACCACTTACTACTCTGTTGCTTACAATTTGTATGGGCCCTAAGACAGAAAGCTATGAATTTAGGCATAGACACTGATTGATATAATCATTGCAGACATCCCTGTAAATGTTTTAAGTGGCTGTAATGGCTGTAAGACAGTCTTTTTCAGGGACAACTGCAGGATTCTTTGATTTTTTTTTTCCTTTTCTTTTCTGAAAGTCTTAAGCATTTACCTTTACTCCGAGTAACTGTAGCAAAGATCCACAGATTGCTGATCAAGACAATATGTCCATTTAAAGCCCTTCCCTTCTCTTCCTTCCTTTGCAATTCCAGAGAACTACAAACAGTGTCACATGTAAGATTACCTTTCTACCTGCCCAAATCCTCAGGAACTCACACAGTTCTGCTATATTCATGATGTCAGTATCATTATGTATATAATCTGTAAGGTATGGTCTCCAGTAATTCCCAAATTCCCATACAAGTTCATCCAGCCCCGACAGCATTGCAGCTCCTCCTGTCAGGTATTGTTCTCAGGAGGCGTTTCCAGATGTTAAAAATTCCAATATATATGCTTTATTTTTAGAAGTCACCTTTATTAAAAAAAAATATTTAAATATTCTCTCTAGCAGAGCAGAAAAAGCTAAGTTTAAACCTTTGCTAAGTTCACCTGAAGTGTTTCGGAGTGCTCTCACAATGGACACGTGTAGGTAATGTTTAAAAAAATTCAACCACAACAACTTCTAATATTAACGTTTATGATATTTGTTTATTTTTCTTTCCAGTATCTTCTGAAAACAAAACACATTGCAAACAAAGCCAAAGTGATCTGCTTAACATTTCAGTGTTCAGGCAATATAACGTCTATATAGACTCTGTAATGTTAGGGTTTTTTACCTCTGCTTGCTTTGAATAGTGTTATTGCTGCATTTCTAAATACCATATACCATATTAACACTCCAAACACTTTCCATTGTTTTAGCTTTCATCAACAGCTGTTCCAAATTGATCAATTGAAGTTTATATTGTGTAGCTCAGATATTACATATCTATTGCCCATATTCCTTAGTTTTTGTGTTTTATATTTGAAAAGGACAAACTATTTCTCACTCTGATCCTTGTATCTTCATGGTCATCCAGTCCCAAAGAAATAGTTTAGAAACGAGCTTATAAATGGAGATATTTCCTGCAAATAACTGGTGAAGGAGAGTCTGTTGCAAATCTAGACAAATTAGGAGTTTTAAAAACTCAAAGGTGTAATCAAAAGTCACCTGAAAAATACATGTTATTTTTTTCCTTGGAAACAGCTGTGTGATCTTTTTCTAAGTTAGGGATTAAATACAGGTTAAAGAAATGCATGTAAATTAGTAGATCAAAACTGAAATGAAGTTTTACAATATGCTAGTAAAATACTATCCTACTATATTATTGAGAAAAATCCGGTCACTGCTTGTATTTTCTTTTATATAAATTATTGTGCTGTGCTCTTCCCCTTCATGGATGCCTTGCACTAACAGATTAGTACCTATGATATCTAAACAGAATAATATGGTGATACGTATTCAGAACAGAATATGTATAACTGTGGTTTTATACATATATACACATATATATGTAACAGAAGTACATTCTTGTAAAGAAAGTGCTGAAGTGACCCAGGCCATCAAATGCCTTGAATATAAAAAATGTGATCTGAACTTGATTTGAAATTAAGTGGGAATCTAGTGTAACAGCTGTGACTCTGGGGAGATGTGCCATGGGCTACATCAATTTGGATTTCTGAGTCTCTGAAATATCCATGTCCGGATATATTGTTTTGCTGTTAGTTTGCTGTTTAGAGCTGAGAAGTTAAAGGACCTTGACATCGTCAGTAATTATGGGGTAGTCTTCTACCTGATCCAGGCTGACACAACATTGCTGGTGATTCTGGTCAAAAGAGAGATCAGCTTAAACAAAATGTACTGTTCCAGTACTCACTCACTGACTGTTGACAGGCATAGAAATGCTGAAGTGGCTACAGACTCCTGAATTTTTTTTGTCTGTCTTTCTTCCCGTGTAGTTGGCTGTTGCAGCCAACTCACAACAGTCCAGCTCATGCAGGAGCTGGTCTGTTGTGGCAGTGGTTATATGACTGATGTGGGGAGGGACTGATAAAGTTGTGTACTGTCTACATATTGCTGGGACTTGATTCAGTACTGTTTCAGCTTGTCATTCCATGTAGCTATTGAAAATAAACTGAGGGAGAATTGATACTTTTGAAACCCCACAAATACTGTTGTTACTAAGAGTATTTGTTAGGTTATGTAAAGGACTGCCAACAAAGTCCTTGATTGTGCTAAGTGCTGGATAAACAAAGAGGTGTCGATCATCAGTAGCCAAGGAGCTCACAGTCCAAATAAAGCAGGGGTAGGGTGGGGTAGAGGTATCAGACAAAAGTGTGTGAACAACGTGATATTTGGGATAAATGTCATTTCCACAGTTCTTGGCTTATGCAATTGTCCACATAGTTTGAGGAGTCCAGTGGTGGAGGTACAGTTTCCTGTCACTACTTACTGGGCGTACCTCTCCAGGAAGGACTCAGATAATTTTAGAGCACTACTCTCACTGCAGAGGTCCAAGATGATGGGAACGGATGTCTGTCCTTTGCCCATTGGTGGGTGGGGAATATTCATCAGTCTCCTAGGTGGTGTCAGTTGAGTGTCCTGGCTTGACTCCAGACTATGCTGTGTCTAAAAGGTTAATTTCCATTAGATGAGAATGACCTTGGCCTTTGACTAGCTTCTCTGTGGACTGGCTTGTGGGAAATTTGATACTGGGCGGTAGTTGGCTAGAACCAGTGTATCCAGGGTGGGTTTCCTTTCTGTGGATAAACAGAGCTTGTGTATCTCCAGGAACAGGAGTTTGGCATCTTCTGCCAGCACTCAATTCACTTATGGCCATCAAAGGTGGTTCTTTTGATCACAGAGGTTCAATAATCTACATAAGCAATCTCTTTGTATTTTCCAGCCTATTGGTGACTAATTTACATTTTCAGATGCAGTATTTCAGCTGACTTATGTAGTTGCTTATATGAGTTTGTACTGTTCACTTTACTATCAAGAAGCATGGGTTAAAGAATTATGCAACCTATTCCTGCACTCTGCTTTGGTCCTGTAATATCTGTGTATGATGAATTTAAGTCCATGAATGCTGGTACTTCTACTGCAGTTGTATCTCTTTCAGTGTCAGTGAAATCACTTTTGTCTTCACACAGTTATGGCAGAATCTTTACTTTTGTTTAAGAAGTACATTTGATAATATTTGCAGCTGAAGTGCAGGTTCTGATTGTTTTTTACAACTGTTAGGGACAAGAAAGCTTCTTGTCCCCTAAAGATCTCTGCTTCAGCCTGTATTCCTGACAACAGTACTTGCAGATTTGCCTTAGTGTTTAGGATACTGTTTAGTTTGGGTTTGTGCTTGATTCATATACATACTAATACCAACAAGTGTGGAAGTTTGGCCCTAAGTCTGAGTTTCACTTAACCCTGATGGACAGTGAGTCCTTAATCTAACTTTATCTAGCAGGTTTTCAGTAGTAGCCTTCTCTAATCAATGGAACAGTTGACAACTGGGATTTTCATTGTAACCACAGAAAGCTGTACTGAAGGGACCAATATTGTACTGGTACTGTAATCTTGCTCTCACATCTTGTATGTGTCAAAGCAAATTGAGCTGATAAAAGTTGGTTTCTTATAGCTTCTTGTACTAGTGGTGCTTTACATCTCGTAACTCCCATCATGGCAACTGATGATCGTCTAGTACAAAGTTAACGCTTCACTACTGCTACTGTGCTATACCAACCCTGTGTGCAAGGGAGAAGAGATTTGGCAAGATGAAGAGTTGACAACTCGAGGCGAGGGAATTTGCATCTATTATTGTCTGTATTTTATGACTACATATGTTTTTAATTGATAGCACCATTAGTCATGATGAGAAAATTATGATATTATTGTGCTACTATTATTGTGCTATTGAATAACCCACTTAAGGACAAATATAAAAGCTGTATTAATTTATTCCCAGCATTATAAAATATTATTGTGACACAGTATGAAAAAGACTCATCACAGATTAAAGTTGTACTTTAAATGCTATCATCATGTTTGAAAACTGAAAGGACCAAGAATAAGATTGGGATCCCATTCAAGTAATGTTTTGTCATTACCCTGAGTCAGGGATCCTGAATAATTTTTCCAAAAGGTTAGGTCTGAGGTCAGTACCTGAGTTATTTTCTCACATGTGTTTTATAATCGCTTTCAGTGGAAGTTTGCTTGAGTAAGAAGTAAAAGCTGGGAACATAGCTCAGTAAACATTATCCACCTCAACACAATAGCAACTTTCTTACTGCTTTCTGAGGAAATGGATTTGAATCTTCTAAAGGATGTGTTCCGGTATGTGCTGGTAGGACTCTTTCTGTTTTGCTTTCTCATATACATGCTTCAAGGAATGGATTACTTTTGGAGTGATGATTTCTGATTTACCAAAATACCACTTCATATGTCCCCCAGCCTTCAGAAAGGATCCCAGTTTTGAGGATTTATATTTTTACTGGCTTCAGCTTTGTTGTTCATTATTGTAGCCGTCCCCATTTGACATATAGTTCACATGATTTTAATCTTCACAGTTGTGGGAGTTGCATTGTAAAAAAGATGCTATTAATGTCCTCCAACCATTGTTCAAATATTACCACCTTAATAAAAACCAAAACAAAACAACTTTTAAATGTTCTCTTGGTGCAGGCAAAGCCATTCTGCCTTTTGCTTTCATTTCAGCCTGTAGGCAAACATTGGTTTTAAAATCTGTCACATAGTCTGATTGATCACTTTCCAGGAAAACAGGATTCAAGTAATTTTTAAAGTAGATTCATAATGGATTAAACAGAGTTGCCACATAAAGAAGAAACATTTTATTCCTTTCTGATGTTAGAGGAGTTGATGCGCTCTGTTTAGCAGTAAAACCTCCTAAATAGCTCAAGCATTCACTGACTACACAAGGACAAAACCTAGACATAAAACAGAAGGAGAATTTCAGTCCAAGATGTAGTAATCTTATATTCTTCAAACTGCTGTATTAATAAGTGGAGTATGCTTAAAAAGCAGGTCTCAATAGATGTATCAGAAGTAGAACCCTCTAGAAATGCAGCATGTAATAGTATTAAGTAAACATGAAGATGAAAACCTGACTTTGTTGAAGTCATGGAGATTTTGCTGTTGACTTCCAGGATCCAGAATTTTACACAGTTTTAGAAGTGTAACTTTATGAGGTTACAGTTTTAAATTCAAGCAGGATCAACTCAATGGTTGGTAGGAAGATACACTGAGTTTCTGTTGAGGATTTTTGATTAATATCTAGAAAAATAAGTCTTGTCTGTTCTTAGAGTAGTGTCAAAGATTATCATTGTTCATGGTCTTGGTATACTTGGAGAGTTTTCCCCTTCTAAAATGGCTGAACTTTGTTACTTCAGAACCATATGCTGTGTGTAGTATGTATGTATATGTATTTCTCTATAATTTCATCCTGCTCAGTTGTGTCATAAAAGTAAAGGAAATAGCACTCTCAATAAACCAAAAAATGCTTTTAAAAAAAAGAAAGAGATGGAAGTATGATAATGATTCTCAATGTCTCATTTGTAGGCTACTCTAGTTAAAAAGACTAAGAAAATGCTGAGGAACTGCTTTCTGGAAATTAGACCCCTTTGTGGCACCCCATTTTGGATATCTCAACTCTCTAGGTCATGTTTGAAAATGTAAGCTGTATACATGTTCTCCAATTACTTTTACTAAAACACTGAGCTAAATCAGCTTGCAAAGAATCACTCAAACATTGCAGTGAACTTACAGAAAATAGTATTTTCTGCTGAAGTTCAGCAGTATTCCCAGCTGTTTGATCAATTTTTAAATTTAATTATGCCATGGAGTTGTACATTAGAGGGCAACAGAAAATGGGACAGTTAATATTTTCCTGGAAGCCACATGTACTTAGCCATTCTTCAGAATAAGTAATTTAGTCTAAGATTCAGTGCTTGAAAAAAGGGCCTTGTTTACATACAGTATGATTTAGCAGCCAAATAAATGAGAGAAACTTTCAGCAGGACGTGCTTGCAAGTGGGAATGAAGCCCATCTCAGGGACAGCATACTTACCCAGGAACATCTCTGCTGTGATAGCTCTACCATTTTCTTAGTATGGCCTATTTTCCTGAAGTTCATTGACACCCATTGGTAATTAATTGGAGACCATCGCTTTTGCCAAATATTGGGTAGACACTTTGTGCTCATTCACCTCAGCCTTGCATTACAGCCACATTTTAACTTAAATTTAGCAGCTCCTGTTTGCTGTTCAGTTAAGTGGGAGAACCCCTCTGTTTATTTTGTGTAAGTTCTCAACATGAGAGTAAATTATTCTGCAAGTAACTTACTCAACAGGATGTGTGGAGATATGCGCTCACATCAGCTGAGGTAGGAGTGATTCTATCACTACCTCAGTGATAACCTAATGTCAGTTAACTGTCCTATAGGTTGACTTCCAGAAAAAAATCATTGGTGTAGACTGATTCTAGAGATATTATTACGTTCTTTTGCCTGGTTCCTGTGCTCTGTAATTTAGGTGTTGTATTTAGCCTATAAAGAAGATATGGTAGAAATAAATGAAGTAGAGTCAGGCAATGACAACAGTTAATTGAAGCTGTAAATGCTTTTGCAGTATTACAGTGCAGTAGCGTTCATATTTTGCAATGCTGCATTGCCCTTTACGTATCCCTTACACTAACGTAAGGTGTTGTAATTCCTTTTCTTTAGAACAGGATATGAAAACAGAGCAGATGAATGACACCATATTTGTTCTAATCATTCTTGGATAGCCAGTATTATAATTCTTGAAGTCTTGATGTGGTTCTATAAGTCAACTAAAAAAGAAGGAATTACGACAATAGTTATAGTTGATAGTTTGAACACTTGTGTGCCTGGCACAAGTTTGGATTCTTATGCCTTCACAGTTCGACTGGCTTTTCTTCTTTGTGAGGGAAATTATTTCAGTTATGGATTTGCTCTTTCAATTTTTTGCTTAGGGAGTTCACAATATAAAAGAGAATTCTTCTGTATGCTTTCAGTTTGCCATAAGAATTAAAACATCATGGTATTCTAAAGATATGCAGTGTCCACAAATTAAAATCTGTTTCTCAACTTTTTCTTATACTAAATGAAACCCTAATTTTTTTGCATGCTTTAAGGATTGTTTCTGAAAACGTATTTTACAGGGACCCATACTATCATCTCCCTGTTCAAAAGGTAAAATCAAGAGCTTATTCACAGTATTTTCCATGATCTGTTTCCCAGGCTTAGGTTTTCAAAGAGAGTTTCCTTTAAAAAAATACTTTTCTGTCTTACAGTTCAATTTCCTGTAGTACTGGTTATGTTGAGAATCACAAGCAAAGTATTCTCTGAAAGTTTGTGGATTGTGATGTGTAACCTAAGCTGGGAGGGGTAGAGGAAAAGGAGGGAGGGTGAAGGTTCCTTCCGTTCTTAAAAGTAATTGTCCTGATGTGATGGAAATTGCAGTCACCTGCCTGGCAGTGGAAAATCTTTAGCTATAAGGAAATCTACAGCATCATCGCTTCATTATAGTTGCTAGCAACCTCATGCTGGACAGCAGCTTTGATGAGACTGATAAAGGCAGGGTTATTGAAACAGCAGAAGTGTTTGGGGGACCATAGTTATAAACTATACAGATCTTCTTGGTGAAGCTACTGCCTAAAAACTTTATGCTCTTGCAAATAGTACTTGGAGCAGATTTGGGACTTAGGAACGTGGAGCTGTAGGTTTTTGCTCGTCTAGGGTAAGTTCAGAGATAATGTCAGGTGTGTTATTCCAGTGCAGTGTGAGTATAAATAAGATCAGATTTCAGCCATGGGTTTTATTAAACTTTATTCCCAATTTACCAAGAAAACTTGAATTATTCACTACTGGTCTTGTGGTTACCATGGCTGGATATCTAAAGCAACTGAAGTCTTCATTACTCGGCACATTTCAAACTGAACCATTAACTTCCCTCCATCTCAATTGCCCATCTTTAAAATTTCTTGCCTTATAGTGCTGCAGTTCTACAGTTATTTTTTATATGTTTTATGAGGGTCTCCTACATTCTTTTCCCTAAAATTGTATACAATATGCTGCAAATACAGTGTCTTGTTTGTTTTTTAAACGTAAAAAGAGGAATTCTTCTTACCATGTAAACTTTCAAAATACCAGGCAAGCAAAGATGACAGGTGTTTCTTTTTACCTTTATCAGTGCATCTTTCTCCTTTCTTCTCCTAATTATTCTTTAGAAACATCTGGTAACTTTCTGCCTAACTGTCAAATTTCTATTTCTGTTTTATTAGCCAAACACCTGCATGCCAGCTGAGTATGTACAGACATTCCTGAATATCAGGAGTGTTATTGCCAGCCTGACTTGTAACAAACTTGCACTGTGATAGCACAGTAAGATTATCCTTACTCCCATGTTATTAAGTTACAGATTAAAAAACCTCTTAAATCCTAGTACTTAAGGTACTAGCTTATTAAAGTACTAGCTTATTATCCCTGGTACTTAAGTGCACTACAGGTAAAATGCAGTATTAAACACACTGATAAATATATAGTGTTCCTGCTTATCTTCTTTATTCTCTTGATTTCACTTTGTGAAAAGCTATTCTGTTTGCTTTTCTGGATGATTATTTAGCCCAGGATAAGCTTAACTCAAAAGATGTTTTTTGAAAATCCCTGAGTGAGCTGAAAAATCCATATACAAATAGAAAACTTAGTTTAAAAATATGTCAGGCCAGTGGGTTAAGTTTTAACCTCATTGAAATCTTTGGCACTTTCTGGTCAGCTTCTGTGATGCCATAATGCGAACCAAAATCTACAAAGAGGATGAGTCAAATAAAACTTTTATCAAGCTAGTAGCCTTCTTTTAAATAATAGATGTAACACTGGAAAGAATGTTGTACTAAAATATTCATAAACCAATTACAAGATCTAATAATTAAAATAAAATCCAAAAAAAGGCCTTGCATGCTTGCAAGCTTGTCTGTTTTTTCTAGCTATATCAGTTCAGCTAATAAAAGATATTGCCTCTCTTTCCAAATCCTGCTGCATGTAATAATTACCATTCCATGCTCTTCGTTGTTATTCTAAGAGCATGTAATAATCTGAGGCAGTGTTTCTGCCTTTGAATCTCACTAGGATAATAGAAATCTCTTTTGTTCCGGTCCCCTAGTTTGTCAAATGGGGTTGATAGTATTTCCAATTGAGCTTCACCTGGCTGACTGTTCCATGTGTGTGCTCAGTGGAAATTTTTTTATCATGCCACTGTCCTACTATTTGACAGGAATCGTCCAAGGTATCACCTCTTCACTGTTCTCTGCTAGCTCTACCTTACATACCGTCTTTCTGCAGCTCTCAGCTCCAGCTGCCTCTCTTCAAGACTCACAGCCCATTCCCACAGTCCTCTGACTATTTTCCTTTCTAATCATCACCTGTGCATTTCCCAGCTGGGCCATTTACATCAGTTCTGGCAGTCCCCTCTTGGCTGTGTTTGCTGATTCTGGTCTGAATTCTGGTTGTGGGGTTTTTTTCCCCCTCCCTTGATATCATCTGAAGTCACCCAGCTAGAGGCTCTCTAGTGCCTTATTTGTCTTTTGGTTTTCATAATTTGCCTTATTTGTCTTTTCTTTGTCTTACTTTCTCCTGCATTATTTGTCATCTTGGATTGTGTGAATAGGGACGTTGCACAGGAGAAGCAAAACTCAGTGGGCAGAGCAGCGTAAGTGAGATGGGAGATGGTCAAGTTGTGGGTCATGACAGTAGGTTTTGAAAGGGAAAATGTAGACTGAATACCAAGAGAAGAGCTGTTGAATATCACCCATTACCCTGTGAACAAAACCATAGGAGACTGAAATGAAACTGGGAAAACTTTAGCATGAACAGCTCTGTAAGAAACAGACGGGCCTAAGTAAGCGAATGGCCTTGATGGCTGACCAGATTTCTAACGCTTCTCATTCTTGTGATTCCAGGAGAGAGTGATGAAGGGGAAGGTGATAAGCCAGAAGGGCTGTTTTGTGCAGGGAATGAATGATAGAATACGCAGCGCACTGAGCTGCTTGGAATAACCAGAAACTCATATTGGAAAAATCTTATACAGCAGAGGGTTAAATTTGAGCCTATAATTCTTAGAAAACATGTTAGAATTCATATGAAAAAGCTTTAAGGACTTCATTTTAATTGACCTTGGATACACAGCAGGTCATGGCCTTCTGGGGAATTAGAACCAGAGTGTTCATCAGGGAACAATACAAGTTTAGAAGGTCAAGAGCTGATTCCTAATCATAAGTGCAAATGTTCTCATGTGTATTTAATATGAACTGGGAAATACTTTGCAACATGTTGGTCTGGAAGAAATTGGAGAGGAGGCCTTAATATATAATTTTTATATTACATATGATATTTTGAATATGTTGTTTAGTACATTTTAAAATCATGAGAAAAAGTATGATAAAGGGCCAGACATAGCCATAACCACATGCTTTTTGTAATAATGAGATCAATAAGCAGCTGAAGCAATGACCTTCCCGATGTGTTGTTGGAAATTTAATTGTGAAGACATGGGTTCTAACTAACTTGTTTTACCAAAACAGGAAGGGGGGGGTGGGTGCAAAGAGTTTCCCACGTTAAATTTAGGAACAGTCAAAATAAAACAAATGCTAAAATTATCCAATTTACTCCAGGCTTTGTGAAGAAGAATGGACAAGTAATTGTCAATTATGGACTGGGATTGGAATGCAGGTTGTAGAGGGATAATTAATTGAGAGATATTTCATTTTGATTAGTGTGGCTTGAAAAAGTGCCATCTGACGTGGTTTCAGGACTGCAGGGCGGTCTGCTGCAGATGGGCAAAGGAATGGCATGCAGCACTAATGGGGTTACGAAGTAGATTAGAATCTATCATGTTACTGAAAATAAAATAAAGGATTAAGGAAGAAGAAAGGATAGCCTTACAATCAGTGAAGTCTCTGTACCGGGAAACCTGGGGTCATTCCCAGCTTGTGCCATACAGTTCCTGTGTGGCCTCTGGTGTGGGATTGAAGGCTGGATTGCAATACACTCCAGGGGCATTCTTGCAGGGTATAAAGCAGCTCCCCTACTAGGATGATTTTATTAGTGTTCCCTTCATCACTGTTCTAGGTTGGGCATCAGAGGAAAGGGGAAGAGAAGGGGATTAGTGGGTTTGTGACTAGTACTTCCCTTCTTTCAAGTTCAGTAGGTGGAGTTGAGCTGGGAAGAGCTCGGGCTCATCTTTGTTGTGTTTTTCCATCTCGCATGCTGACCCACCACCCCGGTTAAAGGGCTGCCGGGGGGCAGCTGTGATTCAGCTAGTGCCATAGCCCTTTCCCAGGGTTTCTGTAAAGCAGCACACGTGGCAGCTCATTCTTCTCTTTCATATCCCTTCATTTCACTGTCTCTTCATAACCCAGTAGAAATATTTGGAAAAGGTAATACTTACATTATCTGAGGCTTGTTTATCTAATGCAAAGAACATTGAGATACTTGGGCAAGAAAGACAAAGTACGGTTATTAGTTTGCTTAAAATAAACAGTTATTAATTGAGCTGAGAGAGTGATTTTAATCTTTTCATTTTGGTTAATTTATGAATTTGGGAACTGAGACTTTGAGGAGGGGATATATGCTCTTCCCTCTATGTTCCCTCAGTGGAGATTTTAGGACTTCTTACAGCCAGGATCCAAAATGGAAAATGTGGTTTCTGTGAAGAGGCATCGTTAGTGCAGTATGTGGAAGCAGGATGCCTACCTTCCTGCACGAACCGTTTTACCACAAACAGATTCCTGTTCTGACACACAGCTTTCAGCAAAATCAGCCAACAACTGTTAGCCAGACATGAGTGTCTTTGGCATTCAACAAATTACTTGCACATCAGACAGTGCTGATTACTACCGGAAAGCAGTATAAATATCACATTTTATATTACACTTGTAAAATTGATTCTTTCCCACTTTTCTGAGTTAGTATGCCAGAAACTTTGTTAATTGTGTGATGGAGTTCAAGGAGATAGTTCTGGCTGCAAAATTACAAATAAACAAAAGAAGAATACATGTGTCATTATAACATTCTTTGGCTGATTCCATTTTCGCTATCACCTGTTTGCATTGTTGCAACACCTTTGCCCAAATAGAGTTTTAATTTCTGCTGCATTCTGACTTCTGTATTGATTAAATATGAATCAAATTTAGCATGATACATTTGTCTGTATTTTACCTTATTAGAGCCTTTCCTTAGTTTTGTAAAGATGTTCATAGATTTGTTAATCAAATGACATTAAGTACCTAATCTTTATGAAGTATTTCAGTGTTTTCATTTGAATAGTACTTACAAGGAGCGTCCTTTGAAAAGTTCAAATGAATAGTTGATTTGCCAGATGATGGTATTTTTCAACCTGAACTGTTTGGTAATTCTTTAAATCGATTCATCTGAAAAAGAAAAATTAAGCACAGTATTTCTTTGCAGCTATTTATAATGGGACAGTTTAGAACTTTTTTGATCTTTCATCTTAAAGTAACATTTTGAGACCAAGTTCATTTATACTTTATCAGAACATGAGTATCAGTACTTAGTTTCCAGTTGAAACAAACACTTCATTTGACCCCAGAATTCATTCTTTTTATCTTTTTGGCTTGAACTATGGTTTGCAAAAAGAACTACTTGCAGAAGGATAACATTGTTAAAAACAATCCTTTGCTTCTAGAAGACTTCAAAATCTCCACAATTCCTGGTTAGAAAAAATAGAATTTAACTCTACTGATTTTTAAAATTTGTGTTCTGAAAATACAAGCTCAGTGATAGCACACTGTGAATATATGTGAATAGCATATATATGAATAGCAATATATGTGAATAGCATAACTACTTCAAGTTCCCAGGAACATTGTGCACTGATAAAGATACTTACGTTCTTAGAAGTATTTGAATGATTAAGTCTTTTAAGCTTTTGTGTCTAATTAGAATGGCAACAGAGGTTTTGTAGCTGCACAGTGCCTGAAACAACATACTCCAGTATTTCTCTAAGCACAATTGTACAAAATATCATTTACCATTGTCGTTTAAAATAATTAGGAGCTGAATTTAGCTCAAAACAACAACAAAAAAGGGCAGGGAGGATGACACTGTAAATCTTGATGCTGGGTGTTCTTGTGTTCTTTTCCTCATAATATCCAGTGGTACTTATGCAAGATTGAGCCCACTGGAAATTCTTGAAGGTTGAAAAAGAGGAAAGAAAAGGAGAGGTAGCCACCTTGATGAGTCAAGTAGATTTCAGAAAGGATCATTATAGATAAAATTGTTCTGAGCCCAGAGCAGAAATAAAGAAAACAAATTGAAAATTAAGAAAATTAAATATAAATGACATTGGGTTATATATTTGTCCTTTCTACTTTTCTTACCAGTTATAGTACTACCAGGAAAATTCACTATTTCTGAAGGGACTGAGGGTTATGTACAATAGCAGATGAATAATCAGGTAAAAGATCATTGCAGCTGACAAGATCAACATCCTGCCGTAGATTTGTTCAAGTCTGTAGTTGAAAGCATGAGACATGGGAAAGGTACAACATCTTCCACCACTTCAAGACTCAAGCCCTCCTTTAAAGCTGGTTCTCTGCCTTTGAAAGGAAAAGCTTCTGAATTCCTGAAGTAAGACACATCTTAAACCATATGAACCACTTTCCGTGCTGACAGAATTTAGTTAAAGCTCATTATGTAAAAAGGTGCTATAAGGAAACTTTATAGAGTGAATGCTCTTTATAAACTGGAAGCTAAGGTTCAGCCAGTTTCCATTTAATCCTCCAATATTGCCTGCAGCAGTCAAGTAAATTTCATAACAGACTCCCTCCCCCCAAATGAAAACCATGTGCCTGCTTCATTTTTTACTCCTTTCCTAGTCCCCCCATTCAAACCTCTCCTCAGTGCTTTAAAGAACCTTGCAAGAATTCATAGAATTAAAGCAGCAGAGTTAACTCTGGCTGTTATTAATTAGGCCACATGAGCACAAGTTCTGTCCTTCCTAAACAAGCTGAATTACAGGCAAACTGACATGGGTGTATGGCACTGGAAAGTGTTAAAAAGCATGTATGTACATTCTTTATTCATGGAGCTTCAAAAATTGCATCAGGATTTTCTTTCTCCGTAGTGAAATTAGCTTAAGTAGAGAAGCAAGTAGGCAAAGCAATGTGATTTGATAAGTACTCATTTTAGTTAATTTGATCTAGGGCAGGAAGAAAAGTCTTGATTTTGGGCTTGAATGCCACCATTTTTAGAAATAATGTATTCATTGCATATTGTCCAAGTATTTTCAGAATTTTTTTTTCTGGTGTATGCCATTGGAGACATCTTCTCTAAGAGGAAAACATTTCTGGAACAACCATAGACTTTCTTCATGACCTTAGAATGCTAACACATAAAACTAACTACTGGCAGGCATTAGCAAGCAGGAGTCATGGGGACATCTGCTCTTCTTCTCAGTCCTCGTTCTGTCCCTCAGAGAGTGCCACCACTGGAAGTCGACCTCATAATTTCTCTGCTGCAGAATGACACAGACATTTTATTGACTCCTCAGATTGCTGAGGGAACAGCTACTATTTTTTTCAGAATGATGGCTCTACTAATCCTTTTCCAAGGCTTAAATGCAACTTTAAACTACATTGTACATAAAACTACATATCTGAAACTCTGCATACAAGTAAAAACAAAAAAGTGTATAAGAGAAAAGTCTCAGGTAATTTTTAAGAGCATTTCAGAAACAATTTTATGTCTGCTAGAACCTATTAATCAATAAGTATATTTAAACATGATGGAGTTCAGCTCTTCTGCTCAGATTGCCAACACATCCTGATGAGAAAACAGCTCTCATATTTGTCTTTCATTATGACCAGAGTTTAAGATGAGACTGGCTCCACTAAAAAGTTTAGCTGTGGCCTTCATGCTAGGAGGACATGCCCCTAATGCTATATCTGCTGTCAGATCTGTAATGACAGTTAGGAGGAAGATTCTTCCATCAACATCAAGTAAAACTAAAAAGAATTCTCACTTTGAGATGACAGTGCAAAGAAGCAGAAGATAGGATTGTGAAGCATTTAGGGTTTCTCTAGTGATATTCAAAGATTAAGAGAAATGTTAAAAATAGAAGATCAGATTCTGAAACTTCTATTCAGTGTCACAATAAATGGAAGTTAAAGCTAATAGGGATAGAGAATTTGGTTTAAATTTTTGATTTGAACTAATTTTTTTAATTAATAAATGTGAATTATGCTACTGAATTTTTGAGACGTAGCTTAAGTCCTTTACCTGTATTCTTTTTCTTCCTTGATAACACTATTAATAGTAATTTTAATTGCTGTTTTCTAGACTTCTGTCTTTGCATGTGTTAGAGTGTTTTGTTAATCCTTGTGATGATTTTGGGAAGCATTTTTAACACATATTTACAAAGTTAAAGGGAGAACAGATCTGTATTGTCATTTGATCACAACTGTCAAATTTTAACATATGGTTTTCATGTTGTTCTCAAATTCATTTAAAAATCTTGTCATTAATTGGCAAAAGAAGAAAAATACACTTCTAAAGACATCTCAGTACTGCACAGTAATATGAGGTTGATGAACTATTGTGTTGTGTGTTTTACTATATACACATCTAATTTTAAAATATAGCAATAAAATTTTTCTGTTTCATAATCCATCAAAATCAATACTGTTTTGTAAATCTGAAAAGTAAAACTGTACCATTTCTACTAGTATGAAAAGAAGAAAGAGGGGGTTTTGCCTTTAGATTGGTTCCTCTTAGAAATTTTCTATGAGAACAAGAACTGGACTAAGATGAGGTTCTTGAGGGGTTTCTGTGTTCTCTCTATTTGCAGTCCCAAATGATTCTGTGATTACACATATTTTCTAAGATGAAATAGCTGGTTTTAAAGCACTAAAATGTTTTCAAGCATTTTATTTTAATCGAAGTTGAAAGACCAATTGTTTCTGAACTTAATACCAGTTTCAAACTCTGACAGCTTTTGCAAAGAAAAAAGTATGAGTACTTCAGGAGAAAGATTCAGGCAGCTAGCTTCAATGACAGAATCACATTAGTCTAACATCACTACCCTAGCAGTAGCGAGAAAAACATTCTGCATGCCTGAAAGATGTCTTTAGCCTGTCACTTAGAACTTATACCTAAATAGATAAATGATAATGAACAAAATGTATTTACTACTCCAGTTTTCCAAGAGACAACTATAAATGTCCATCTGGGATTCATCATTAACAGACTAAAACACAAAACCTGACTGAACAGCAGTAGCTCAGCACGTTTTGGGTTTTGCTGTGACTCCTGTTTGCGTCAGTGGAAGCAGGATCTGTTGTCTTGCTAGCTAATCAACATACAACCCCAGGTTACATTACACAGCTCCTTGTCCAGGTCCCCAGTTACATACTTCTCATTGTAAAATTATTCCTACTTAATTACAGTGAATGTTTAAGCAACTGTGGGTGCATTTACTTTAGCATTTTAGAGCTTTTGAAGCAAATCTCTGTTTACCATGCTTTGGTTCACATTGTGGAGCTACCTGAGAGAGAGTGGGTTGGATTCCTACCTCATTTGTTTTTCTCCCATAATAAACTGCAATCAAAATTAGGCACCTACAATTTAGTAATCAAACACAAGGTAAATGTAAGCTAAATATCTTGTAGCTACATTTGGGTATCAGTTACATATATGTGGAACTTCTTTTTTTTTTTTGGGTACCATGTTCCTTAAATTTGAAAATTGTCCCAGCTTAGCATGGTTTACCTTCACAAAGTTCAGCAAAGACTTCATTGCCTTGAATAGCTGGGCAATAATAATAACAAAAAAGCAAGCATCAGACTTATGACAGCTCTGCTGCCTTTGATGTTGTCTTCTTGAGTGATGTGTTTATGCAAGACAAATAAGTAAGCTATCTCCATGAGCCGTACTTGAAAAAAACTCCAGATTTGTTCTGGAGATGGAGTATCTCTTCCCTCTTCAAGTATGTGTTGATGGATTAAGGGAGAATGCAGGCAGGCCCTAACTGTCAACTGCCTGTAAGCAAAGAGGCTTGACTAAAGATGGAACATTTGTCAGTACTGAAAGGGAAAACTGGATTATACACACATCTGGGCTGTCCTTTTATACCTTATACGCTTACCACTTATTCAGGTCACATTTTCTGAATGCGTTACCTCTTTTTCCTTCAACCCACAGAGTATTGACTCTAAGCCTTTGAATATTTTGTTATATGTAAAAAGGAAAGAACTGATAAGGAACATCTGTGTCAATGGATATACGGGATCAGTGACAGTGAATTTCAGCACTACTGAGGATTTTATTATATAGTATACTGCAAATTTGTTTTGGCAGCCTGTCTCACCTCTGCTGCTGTAAATCAGAAGGCAGATGACTTATGTCCACTGATCTGAAATTAGCCCAACTCCACGTCCCTTCTGTATCTTTCAGTGTCCCATGTGCCTTTTATTCTTCTGAAAAATTGTTGAAATATTTTTTCCCAAATTTTACAGATGAGGAACTGATGTACACAGTCCTGAATAGATCTCAGTTAAAACTAAGCATATAAGTGAGATTTCGGAGGTAGCTACATTCTTATTCTAAGATTACTCCATGGTTAATGGAGTAATATCATAATCACAGTAATGATAATTGTAGTCAAATATCAGAGCCATAATCACCCTCTGGAAGCGTCTTTCTCTCTGTTGCCTATAATGAGGGCAATTTGGTTACCATCTTGTGATCCTCAGTCAAGTGTCTAATGGTAGTTGAGGTGAATGTGGGTCATAAGGTTAGTCTCCAAAATCATCCCACACGTGCATGGCAGAGCAAGAAATCCCACAATGTGAGTTCATTTTTCAGTGAGAATCCTTTCTTTGACTGTCTTCACTAGGTCACATATTCCATGGCAGTCCATGTACATAGTAACTGTAAATTACCTTTATGTGGCAACTGTGTTGTGATCATTTCTGGTTTCCTGTAATTGGAGGATGGGCTGAGTGCAGTGAACAGTAGTCGTCTTTCAAAAAGCAGCTTTCGGTCAAATACTGGCAGCTGTAGTATCTTCAGGAGACTAAGGGATACATGAACACAAAGACAGAACTTTTTAGCTCTTCCAAAAGAATATTTCTTCATATATAAGGTTGAACTAAAGGTTGGAGAAATGTTGGAATCTTATTTTTTTTCTATTTATCTTAACTAAATAGTGGTATTAGATGAGTGAGAAAATGTTTACAGGTACACAGATTCAGTTCTGAAGAAAAAAGAAAAGCCTGTCTGACTGAAGCCAATTTATATCTATTTATGTGTAAATTAAGCTAGAAGTTTTATGGGAATGGATTTCCAGTAGGTCCTTGACATGACCTGATCCTCACAGGAAATACTGTGATACTGGGCTTTTACATAATCACAGAATCTGGATACTAGAGGTGGATCACATCACTGAAAAATCCTCTGTCTTCTAAAAAGCCAGGGTTGTTCTATACAGTGTATTTTCTAATGTTTTTACTTAATTTAGTTTTAAAATTTCTGTCCATCTAAAAGCATAGATAGATCTTAGCAGCAAGAAATGAAAATGTTGCTAAGTTTATGTTTTTCCTATTTAATTTTCATGTTTTTACATAGCAGTGCATCACCCTAACTTGTTGCTCCCCATCTCCAGTTGTTGTTGCTACTGTTTAAATATTTTAAATGGTAATTTATTCCACAACTTGAACGCATCCCGAGGAGGGCACCAAAGCTGGTGAAGGGCTGGAAGGCATGTCCTCTGAGGAACGGCTGAGGACACGGGGCTTGTCTAGTTTGGAGAGAAGGAGGCCGAGGGGCGACCTCACTGCTCTCTACAGCTTCCTGAGATGGGGACGTGGAGAGGGAGGTGCTGATCTCTTCTCCCTGGTACCCAGTGCCAGGACCCGTGGGAATGGCTAAAAGCTGCATCCGTCAGGAGAGGTTCAGACTTGACATGAGGAAACATTTCTTTACCGAGAGGGTGGTCAAAGCCTGGAACAGGCTTCCTGCAGAGGTGGTCGATGCCCCAGGCCTGTCAGTGTTGAAGAGGCATTTGGACAATGCCCTTCACACCATGCTTGAACTTTTGGTCAGGCAGTTGGGGTGGATGATCATTGTAGGTCCCTTCCAGCTGAACTATTCTATTCTATTCTATTCTATTCTATTCTATTCTATTCTATTCTATTCTATTCTATTCTATTCTATTCTGTTCTGTTCTATGAATCTTATTTAGCATAGGAAAAAGTAGTCACCTCTTTTGGTCTTCCTTTTATTTTAAGTCAATTTTTGTGACTTCTGATCCACATTCTTTGTTTGGTACTTTGTTTTCCAGTTGGCACAAAACCCAAATAGCGCAAAATTGGAAGTCACAATATTAAAGAAACACTTCTAAAAGTTACTTAGGCTCTTCTTGGTTTTAGACTGAAAGCCTACATCAGTTCTTATTTTGTTTCAACATTCATGTGCTTCTGTTAAGGAATAAATGCCTTTTACCACTTGCCTTTTGAATATCGCTTTCAAGCTCTGCATTTTATTCACCTCAGTTAAGCAGACTAGTGGGGAAAAAAGGCTCAGGCAAATAAAAAACCTGAACAAACAGGTATATGGAAGAATTAATTATAACACAAAGAAACTCTAGTTTTATGCACTCCACTGTATGTAAGGTATAGATATATATTAATGAGATACAAGGAAATAATGCTTTCTCTTTAAAAAGTATCCTGTGATGTGCACTTAAAAGATATGACTTACAGTTATGTAACAGCTGTGTTCTTGTACAATATTATTTTCAAACTGGCTTAACATCTTGAACATTACAGTTCTCCCCATTTCGGTGTGAAACACCAAGTATTTTTTAATGTTAAACTCTCTCAAGTGATGTCTTGAACAGCAGATGAATGAAAATTACTTCAGAATATAGTCATACAATGATAGTAATGGGTTGATTTCATTCACCAGCCCAATCGTATTCAATGTTACTGCTACAGCATTCTTTAACGACCTTTTTTTATCTAGATGGTATAGCAGATACTTGCTCTGATACTCAAGTGGGATTATGTACACAAACTTCTTGTGGCCTACATGGAATACTACTGAGTTGAAGAGATTTATTGTCCAAAAGTAGTTCTGGAAGAAGAATCCTTTTGCAGGACTGGAGTTTATTAGATAGATTTGCCATTTGTAGGAAATACATAATAAGCTAGTGGCATTTTAATCAGAAGGCCCAAACCATGAAATTTTGATGCATTTGTGTTGTACTTAATTTTAACCCAGGTTGGATCTAGTCTCATGAAACAGCTGCAAGCCTAAGACAATTCCTTTTTAAAAAATATTTTTTATTTAATTTTATTAGACGTCACCTCTGTACATTTTGTATAGTTTGATTCCCCTTCATTCTAATTGTCTGCTTAAATAGCACCAGTTAGAATGAAAGGTCTTATACAAAGAGAATATTCAGAGTAGTGCTTATGGCTTGACACGAGAGATTTCTTCTGGCAAATGTTAATTGCTGTGCAACCTGCTTCAAATAAACTCAGATATAGTCAAGTGTTGCAAATTGATGGTATTATGAAGGCCCTGAAGTGCTTCGGTATGTAGACATGTACAAATTGCGTTTCCAATTACATTGAACATCTGCTTAGATTTAAATGTTTGGACAAAATACTTCTCCATTGTGAGAGATTACTGTCAATTCTGCTTTTAATGCTATCAAATCCTAGTATTAACTTACGTAATATTAAATAACAGGTACCACTGTTGAGGTAGAAGTAACCCTCAACACAAAGTTGAGGAGTTAAGGTTGGGTGTAACTTCCAAAATAGCTCAGAACATTTGAAGATGTGAATTTACTCAGGTGAATTATTTCATGCCTTTGTTCATGCAAACTGGTGTAAGATTTTAAGCGGAATAATCAGTCCTTAGTATTTTCCTTTTTTTTTTTCCCTTAGTCCCTCATAGCTTTTATAACAACTTGTTTCAGCAAGTATGTGCTCTAATCAACTGATATGTAAAAGGTATGAAGCTGTTTTTCTGGAGAACATGTGAGAGTTTCTGTTTCTGTATAGACACTGTGAATTCTCCAGATTTCTGGTAACAATTTGCTGGGAACAGAGATGAAGAAAGCATGTCTTAAGGGACTGATAGGGCTTATATTCGGCGTGTAGCTTCCTGAATATAAGTTTTCAGGGATAATGTTCATGGTAATTCCACATGGAATTGCTGATCCTTCAGTTTGTTGAGGCTTAGCCATAGTACCTGCCTTCGGAGGTATCTACTCTAGGAACCTGACAAGGCAAAACAAAGTTCAGGCTTCTTATATGCCAGCTCTGACCACAAATGGGAACATAATATGGAAGATCAATGCAGAAATGCAAATTTAATGCTTTATCATGTTATCTGTGTTTTTAGGGGTATATTTAGAACTTTCTTATTTTCTAACCTTTAAGGAAGGCTTAAGGAAATGAACAGTGCTTTCCTAAGATTGGTTTCCATTAAGTAGTTGATGTATATTTTCCAGCTGAGTAAGATTTTGTTATGGGAACATCAATAAAATGTGTAGTATAACAGCCAGTGATGTTACTGCAGGCTATTGTTAAGTCTGTACATTAGCACTCAAAACTGCGATAATTCTGTTGTGTTTTATAAATTTAGGTCCTGTATTTTCATTGTTAACGTTAATGGCATAGGAGCATTAACTTCAAAGCAAGAAAAGACTGGAAGCACTGCAAAGTTCATAGGAAGCATTGTATTTAAAAACCTGTATTGGTTTTTGCTCAGTTATATATACAGTATTCAAATACTAATTGCTTCTTACATTACATTCTCACTGAGCATCTAATGCACATTATTGACTGAGTGACTGTGAAATGTAGTATTTTCAAAACTATGTTTTGCTTTTTCTTAACAAGGATAGTTTCTGAAAGAAATCACCTCTTTTGTATGTACACTCAGCTCTGAAATACCTGCCTGGCTTTGGATTTCTTTTTGCCTTACTGCGACTTGGAGAGAAATTTTATGGTTGGGTAATAAAACTCATGAAATTAAATGTTAATAATGGAACAGTGGATAAAAATAGTTACGTACTGAACTGCTAGAAAGGAGTGGAAGATACTTATAAAAAGTGGGAACTTATTTTCCACCTAAGTATGCTTCTCCGTACACATCTTGCAAGTAGCACTCTTGAATCCCAACTCGTTGGTGTACACACGGTTAGGAGTTCTCGATCTTAAATGCTTTTGTTACAAAGGCCAATGTTAATGGGGCAGGGTATAAGATCTGCAGGGACAGGAAAGACCTCTATGTGCCAGAGTTTCTGTTGATGAAAGTTCCTTTGAATGCCCAGGACATAAAGCACTGAGGAAGAAGAACCCAACACTCAAACTGAACAGCATCGATACTGTTTACCAGCGTAGTCTGCCTGTGTTTCTCCACAGTGCTGCTTTGACTTAAGTCAAAATGCTGTAGTTCAAACCACAGTCACAGTTCCCTTTCTAAAGGGCTACAAAGGTCTGTGCAAGAGTATGCAGGAATAAACTGCTTATGAGGAGAGGTGTGGCGAATCTCTGCCTGCAGCAGGCTGAGGGTCTGCAAGGAGATACTCCCATCTGGATGTACTTTACAACACTAAGCAGGTGCCAATGTTAAGTGGCATTCCTCTGTGGATGAGCAAGTTTTGCAGTCCTGGGAAGGGGCGAGTACTCTGAGCTGACAGACTAGCTCTAACAAAACAATGAATGATGTATAAATAAACCGCAACACTTACATGGCAAGTGAAAGATAGATGGAGTACTTAAAAGAAGGCTCTTGGGAACTCAGTGTGGCGTACAAGATTGGGAAACCTATACTGATTATGTACTTTGTACTGGGAGAAACAGGTGAGGTTCCCAGGGACTGTCAGAAACCAAGTGATATATTAGCATGATGGTACAATGCTGTTAATGATTCCTTTGCTTACTATTAGCCCAGCAGTAAGTTTGTGAATATTTGAGGCTTCCTGACTATTGAGATTTCTTTTCCTTCTATAAATGTATTCTTGCCATAACATGCATGCCTATCTGAGAAAACATGATTTCTATAACAGAACTATTAGAAGTGTTCTTACTATTTGATATTGTTAAAGATTGCACATTTTGAAATAACAATTCTCCTACGTGTTGGACAAACACCTCAGTACATTTTTCAGTCCACAGTTGCAACTGTGTGTGACTTATTCCTATACCACATGCCAAAAAGGTACTTCTGAAAAATCCTAGTTGTACAAAGTCCCACAGAAACCATCAGAATTTTCTCTTTATCATTGCCAGCTCTGTAGGCAAGTCTGGATATGACCTCTGAATATAATGAGCATATGAAATATCTACAGAATTGTTATGAGAACAATGGCAGTGGAAAGGTTCTCAGTATTTCCTCCCCACCAGTCTCCCACTTATGGTACACAGTGCTTGAAGGCATGGCGGTCCTAGTTTATTACCACTGTAGGAATACACTTACATTCATTTGCATTTACAAGTTAGTTTCCGTGAAGGAAAACATCTGGAAACATATTTTGTTTTTGTTTAATATGAGAGATAAGTCACAATGAATTAAAATAAAATGAAAGCCTTCCACGTGACATTCTTGACTCCAAAATAATATAACCCATGTACAATCCAGGGAACTTCTGTTCATTTTTACATTCACTTGCATTTTAAAAAATTATTTGTAGTTAGGTTTGTCCATGCTTTTTGATCAGAGAAACTGCAAACATAATATTTAAATGCTGAATATAGTATTTGTAATGATCTAAAGTAGGAAAAATATTATTGAAAACCAGTGGTTTGTAACACAGTTTCTAGCAGTAAATTACTGGCAGTTCTGACTGAAAGAAGCAAACCCAGTCAATATTTCAGCCTGTTGCAGTAATAAAATCAATCTGTTTCTACAGCACCTTCCAGGTGATCAGTGTGGGGATATCAGTGTTACACATGAAAGGTATGGCGCAGCTGGAGACAGGCTCTTTGATCCCAGAGCCAGTGCTCTGAATACAGCCACACCCCATCTTGCTATCAGGATGAGCCAGGTCTCGTATCCAAATAGCAGTACAGCCAACCATCTTTGCTTCAATATTTCTGTGAATTTAGGATTTACACATTCAAACCCACCAAAAATGTGGTTTTACAATCACATTTCAGTTCTCAGGAAAAAAACACATCTGAAAAGTAATGTATTTTTTAACCAATAAGGACAGATTCTCTGCTCTGCCACGTTTCCAGACTGATGGTGCAAGAGGTCGTCAGGGAGCTATACTCGGGCACCTGAGGGAAGGGGCCTGATTTTTGAGTACCTGGAAAGGCCCCTGAAGTCAAGGTCAGGTCTGCAACCTTGAAAACCAGAGAATTCATGCAGTTAATTACAGGCTTGTGTCCTTGCATTTTTGTATATTTTGGCCTGAGTTATAAATCTTTGTTCTCTTAATCTCCTTGCTATTCATTATAAATATTAATTATACCATATACTAATAAACCCCTCTGAAATACTTGCTTCTCTACAAGAGTTAAAAAAATGATTCTTTACTGGAATAAGGTCTGCTATTAGAATAAAAGTACCTTCTTTTACTCTCATTATTTTCCAATACATCTGATGAAAACATTTGAGATTTATGTAGACGTATTTAGCAGCTGTCTCATATTTACCTAGACTGTGAGGTATAAATTGAATTTAGTACTTTTTCTCAAGAATAAGTATGTGTTAGACGATTAGACAATGGCAAAGGTGTTTCTGCTCTGTCACAAATGTTTTTCATTGTTTAATATTTTTTTGATTATTTAATGTCTCTTTTGTGCATTATACTGTGGCTGATTTAGCAGTAAGGACTTTTTAATTTTTATTTTGTAGTAGTAGGTGCTAAGAGAAGTAAAACATTAATATGAGAACTACTCTAAGTATCAGGGTCATATCTTACTTCAGTTATTGAATTTGAAAGATGATTTAGGAAAATGAATTACTAAAAATGTTAATTGCCTGGTTCATGTTGGCCACAAAAACAATTTGCTGAGTAGATTCTCAGGGAGGAAGAGGGTGAGACCAGAACTTGAAGAACAGACTTTCATAGGGTGCCTGAGAGCAGCTGACTGTGGTGGATATATTCTGTGCCAGTATTATGAACTACTAAAAGAGTCCTGGAAACTTATCCAGGAAACCTGGTGAAGTTTTATCATCTTTTTGCTCACTTCTGAACTGCTTTTAGTCTAACGTGCAGGTTTCATAATTTAAGATTTTCAGTATTTCAGTTAATGGATGACAAGAAGTAGGATTTCCATTGGGATACTTACACAGAGCTTTGGAGGAGGAAGAACCTCTGTGGAAGGGGTTGTCGAGAACCATAGTAAAAATAGATTGCTGGTGTAGGAAATTAATGAGTGTGGTTACTCATACAGGAATTGAGGAAAAGCTGACAAATGAGGGCTCTCACCTTTTAAAGGCATCTGCTAATGATGTCAGTCATACAAAAGGTGTAAGGGACAAGAATGAAATGTACAGCAAAACTGAAGGAGGGACAACTGAGAAATTCTGGTAAGCTAATACAGTATCAAACTTAAGAGTGAAATAAAAAAACGACGTGGCAAACTCCCTGCTTCCCCACGTGCATACAAAACCTATACATACCTGTATACCAACATGAGATGTGCAAGAGAAAAAATAGATGACTTGAAATTCTTGGCAAAGAAAGAGGATCTTGACATAGTAGCCATTACAGAAGAATGTTGGAATGACAAAAATCAATAGGAGAGTGTAATACCCAGCTATAAACTGAACAGGAAGGACAGATTAGGTCATAGAGCTGGGGGAGCAGTATTAGGGCTATACTGTTGAGCCTTCTGATCAGGAAACGGATATTGAGTCCAAAACATTGAAGGAGATCAAAGAGTCAACTAAGCCTAATGAGGTAGTAATAATGGGTGACTTCAACTACCTTCAGCTGGTCAAATGTCACAGTGGGATAGAGCATAAGGGAAGCAATTTCTCATCACTCTGAGTGATTGCCTTTTTGGAACATTTAATTCTAGAGCACGCAAACGGAATTGCAATTCTTGACTTCAGTGACATACAGGAATGCAGGTAAGAAACTCTGAAGTCCTGTATCAGAGCAGGCCTTTTTGGGTTAAAGTCATGGCCACTGTAAACTTAAATTCAACATTGAAGAGCCAATAGCTAGTTTATAGAACTACTATTAGACTGGAGGATGTAAAAACTCTTTAGGCAAAAGATACTAAATAAAAAGTAAGGAAATTAAATCCTAAGAATCCACATGGAATCCGGTTGAGGTGTTCTGTAGCAGAACAAGAGACACAGCAGCCAAGTAGAAAAGCAAGAAGTATTTGAATGTGGTTACATGGATCAGGATTTTTTTGAACCAAAGATACATGCTTCAGGCATCAAAACCCCATCCCTAGGGATGTCAATAAAAAGTAATTTTGTCTACAGCATATGTGTAAAAAGCTGTGAAGCTGTGGCATAAGAAGGACTTTGCCAAAGCCATCACCTCACACCCACAAAGAAAAGAAAGTTTACCAGAGCAAACAATCTGTAAGACACAGACCTAGCAGAAAGCAGAAATGGAGAATAAGGACATTCCAGCGAACTGTGGTTTTCTTTTGTTGTATTCATTTAGTATCACAGATGTGGTGCTAGGGACATAAGGGCCTATAACATACTCACAGCATTTAGTGTGTTAGAATAAGGGACTGAGAGTAAAGAGGTAAATTAACAAGCAACCAGAAACAAAAAAAAACCCAAATTTCACTCATTCAAAAATTTGTAAAGAAAATTACTTTTGTTTGAATTAGGTACTGTTCCAGCCTGAAATGGTGAGATACTTCAAATACGAGAGGTAGATGCAGGTAAAGTGGAGATAGATGTGATTCACTAATTACAATACTTACATGCCTCATACAGTACAGAGATTATATTACCTTCTCCAGGTGAGCTCTATATGTTAGAAGCTGTGTTTGGAAAGAATAATAATAGTAATAATAATAATAATAACTTTAGTTATTAGTGATAAAAGACAACTTTCATTGGCAGTAGGAACATGCTGATATGCAAAACATTCTGCTGCATAATATGGTTCTAGAAATATGAGACCAAGTGGAACCAGGCATCAGATAGGGATACATTTAATATCCTTTTCAAATTTCAAATGAGTTAACATCTTTTTATTTGGAAAGAGGTGCTTTTAGGATGTGGGATGTGATTCCAATACGGCATTGTGTTCACAACATGCTCTGTTACTTCTTTAGGGGGTAATTATGGCCATAGCTCTATGTTCAGCATGTACAGGAAAAACAGTATTATTATTTTCTTATGTTTTGGAGGCACTAGTAGTAATTACATTTACCAACAGCCAGCTATCCTGTGGCTACAAAAATATGGAGAAAATGGTTACATCATTTCCTTTATGGCCCTGAAAATCCTTTTCACTAAACTCTAGATGAAACTGTGAGAGAGTCGTATCTGTACAAATGCATATTTCGAATGCATGGCTCTACATTAAATAGAACTTTTTAAACCGGGGGGGGTGTGTGTGCTGACAATATGTTTGAAGTTTCTCATTCCAGCATCTCCTTCGATTGGGATTTGGAAGCTGATTGTATCTTAGGTAGTACCCAGAATGGATTTGAAACCTTGCTGGCAGTTCAGAGAGAAACTGCATTGTCATGGGTGATTGGTTACGTGCATAATCAGTTACATTACAGTTGAAATGAACTAACATGATATGAAATGAACCTTATGATAATTGCAGAGTTTGCCAGATGTTTACTAGGTGGCCAAACACCCCATTATCCACGTGAAAAAAGGCAGAAACAATGTGTCTGATTCTCCTGCCGTTTGTGCTGCTGCATCAATAATACAATAAAGTATTTTACTTCCTTAGCATGTAAGAGCACTGTTCATTTTTGAAGGATGCAAGGAAGATTAATGCTTGTAATATTAATATTCATGATTAATTTCTGTTTCACGACTTTTGTTACTTTGCTGTATAATCTTTTTATCAAAAGAAACCTTTTGTATATGTATTGTTATTGTATTTATCAATTAAGGGAACCATCATCGGGCATCAGATATTCTTAACAAGTTGAGGAGTGTCCAAGAAAAAACAGATTTCTTTAAATCATCCTGAAGCCATATCCTGCATGGTGATAGTTTTTCTAGCTGTTTTATCTAGATAGATAAATAGGTGCTCACAGGTACGTCCCAAAGAAAGCCACCATATGTGTTAATAGTCTGTAGGTCTTAGCACCTTAAGGAACAGTACAGTCATGGAAAAAATGAGTTTTACCTTTTTCCTTGAAGGATCTGTGAAAGTTGAAAAAGTGTCTTGCACCACTGTATGTAGCATATGATCTTGTAAAGAATGAGTCTTAAGTCCCAAGCCGTCAAAGATAAAGCCCCTATTTGAATCTAGATTTTCAGCCTTGCAAGTCTTTTACATGAAGGTGAAATTTATAAGTGTTTCTGTAGCCATTTTGTATTTTTATATCATAAATATCTTTCTTTTGAAGTTCATTTTATTCTCATTTTCTTCCTTATATGTCACTTAGCTTTTAAGTGAGACTCAAAAGAGACTCAAATACTGAAAGAAAAATTAAAATATTCAACTGAACATGCCCACTGGTAATATAAATATTAACACAGAAAAGTAGTGTTGCTTGAATAACTGTTTTGAACAAGGTGAGAATACAAGAAATAACTAGAGTTAATATTTGATCCTCCTTGTGAAAGCAGATGGCTAAGGGATTTTAACTCTGCCTGTTATAAAAAAATTTAACCACTTTTTAACTTGCAGTTATTAACAATGTTATGGAAAAGAGCAAAATTAATCTTTGAAGTTAATATATCTGGATTACTGTGAGCTTCATAGCAGTTGATGTAAGTATCCTCCATTGTTTTCCTCATGACAAGCGAAGAGGAAATGATGAAACAACTGAGAATATATATGATGAAATATATTAAATTACCCTTGGTTTGCCTTACACAAGTAAAATGTTAAGATCTTTGCTTAAAAGATTCTATGTGGACTTCCTTGCTTATAGTATTGGGAAAATAATATTGAAGCAATTTTTTAATTAAATTATTTTATTCTCTGAGGTTAGAAGACATAATCATATGAATTATTCTATTTGCTGTAGTTTGAATAAAGTCATGTAATAACCTATACTGGCTAAATATATTTAAAATATAGTGACTTCTGTTGTTTTTATCCATCATCAAACAATATTTTCTTTTTGTAACATGGGCAAATTTGATACTGTCTGCATATACAATAAATAATCCCAAAATAGAATTGTAGCAATTAATGATAGAGAATTACATATATTCTGCATTGTATCTATAATATCTATATAGTTTTTCAAATTCAGTCTGCAAGAAAATACAAATTTTTTAAAAAAAGATTATGTAGCAAAAGTTGATGCAGGAATCATTATAACGGATGGTACAAATCAGAGCAACCCTATCTTCTATTGACTTCAGTAGACTGCAGAGGTTTTTTTACTATTTCATGTTATGTAATTTTTTCTTTCTTGCAAATAGGAGAGACTTTTCCTTTACCATTCTAAGTGTCAGGAGGAAAGATAAACGTGTATGGACAGAAAAAAAAATCCTACGTGAACATGTCACAAATAGCAGCAGGACACTACTAGTACTATTGTTGAGATAACATTACAAAATGGTGACATGAGGTTTTCTTTTCAGTAACCAGTAGACAGAAAAGAGAGGTTCCATCTTTAATCTACAAGATGATTGTATTTGGAATAAAATGAAATGGCATGAAAAGGTTATTACTGCAAGACAGAAGACTGTGCTTCTGATTCCCTCACAATGATCTTATTATAATCAGTGTAAAATGCCACCCAAATGTTAATTTGATTCACAAAATCTCAAATGGTAACAGATAATATAGTAATAAAGTATTTCTAGCCTGGAAAGTAAGCCATATGGAAAAAAAAAGTTTAAAAATGGATCTACTGATGGCTGTCATCTTTTACATGATCCTCTTGACTCATCAGTTCCTTATGCTGAGCTAAGGTGGATACAAAGGGAATAGAGGACTCTATCACATCAGAAGGACCATGACCATTTGAGTGGTACAAGACAATGGAGGAGAAGGCCTTCAAGTTCTGTCTCTTTGTCCTCAGACTTTCTTTGTCTTTGATGATAATGGACATGAACATTACATTCTCCCAAAGGCTAGGATGCAGTAATCTTATATGTTTCCTTTGTAGTTTTTAGAATGCACATAAGGAGGAGTCAGTGAAGTTGGATTTTTCAATTTCTTTTCGGGAATCCTAATAGTGGAACACATGAAACAGGAAATTACACAGTTCTTTTAAACAGTATTGCTGATGTGGGAAAAAACCCCAGTCTTTGGCCAGATTCATCATTTGGGGGTTGTTTTCTTCAAAAGAAAAGATGGAACTGAATATACCAATATAGGCTTAATAACTGTAGAAAATAATAAGAGGAATGACAATGCAGTGTTTTCAAGAAAATAATGTAGCTGAGAGGGAAAATCAACACTGTACTTATCGTGAAAGTGGAAAGGAAGCTTGACTGTGTCTTAAGCAATTCTATTAAAAGGGAATAGAAGTTAGGCTCGTGATCCTCAAAGATACTGCAGGTTTTTCTTAGTTCATTCTGTAAAGAAGAGGGAGATGGAATTTTAGTCTAACAAAACAAACTCTTTTAAAAGTAATATAAGTCTGTCTTACCAGAATAAGAATTTAGAGACCCGCAACACAGGAAGGCATGAATTTTGTGGAGCCCTGAGTAGCTGCTAGAGAATCTGTATTTTTTTCTTTAACCAAATGCTGCCACTTTTAGGTACAGCCTTTAATTTGCCATCTAAAGAAGTGCTTATGCACCTGAGTGTGCTGTTGATTTCAAGTTCAAATAAGTGTGTTTTCTTGCATTTAGGTCACAAATAGTCAATTAAATGCATAAAGAAAGCCTATGTAAGTAAGTTACAGAGAAAGGAGGCCAAACTTTCAATACTGTTTGATTAAGGGCATAACTGGAAAGCTTCTAAATATGAGTTAAAACAAGCAATTATATTTTCCAATTCTGTCATTTAGAAAAAAATTCTGAATATCTCACTTGAATGTCTACCAAAACCAGCGTTAACGTTCCAAAAGAGAAACAGAACTAATGATTTGGTACAACGCCAAACAATTAGACCAGTGAACAGACATTCTTCCACCAGCATCTATTATCGGAAATATCTGGATTTCTAAATGTCAGCTAAATAGACTCACCCCACAAGTTAAGAGAAAGCTGACCTGACCTTTTGACACCACCTGTTCAAGAATGGGAATTTATTAAGCATGCTATTCTACACAGATAAAAGGTTCACAAAATTTGACCTGGAAAGAATGGCTAAAGGAATTAGTTTTGTTTAGTCTAGAAAAGAGCAGACTGAGGGAGGATGTGATTGCAATCTTCCAGTATGTAAAAGAATGTTATAAAGATGCTAGTGGTTGGTTTTCTGCATCCAGTTGGGGAAAAGACAAGAATAAAGATGTTTAATACAAAGCAAAGATATTTAGATTATGTATTAGGAGAAAAATTTCTAACAATAAAAATAGAGAATATGGTGCAGACTACATAAGAAAATTGTCATCTTGTTAACTGGAAATTTTCAAGAATAGTTAGACCAACACCTGTCATTAATAGTCAAGCTTGCTAGTGTTGTTCACACTGTAAGGTGAATAGGTAGATGTATTACATGATCACTTAACAGTCTTTGCCCATCGTTCATTTCTATAGCTGATACATTTGGCAAGGTACTCTATTTTATTTCAGATTTGTTGTTACATTGGATATGAAAATAATTGGTTAATGGGAGGCTTTCAATTTGTAGAGGATACTTCAATAACAAAATAAATCATTTTTTAAAATTCTGATTATGTGATTAAAATAATTGTTAGAAGGATGGCAGAATAATAGGTAAGGAAATTATAAAGATTACTTATTGGCTTTGGATGCAGCATTCTATTAACAATAGCAGTGAGTTTGCTATTATGAATTTATTTTTCTCTGTTACTTGAGAATTTTGATATCTCATTGTTTCTGGTTGAATTTTGTTTCAAAATCTGGGAGATTTTGTTATCTACATTGTTTTCTGGTTGAGGTTAATAACAAGGAACTGGAAATTGTGATGAATAGTCACCCCATACAGATATACAGGGAGCTGAAGCATGGCATACCCACTCGAAAGAACAGAAATAACATCAAAATTATGGCATCTTTCCTGAATGTTTGTAAGAACTACTAAGACAGCATTTCTAGTGTGGTCCATCACGAGCTCAAAAGCAACTGAGTAACAATGAAAAAAACCACTAGAGCATAAGTTGTGTATAGGCCTTCAATACATATTGCAGATTAGAAGTGAAAGTGGGTGAAGGTTTTAATTCTCATTCTATGTTGGTACTAGTTGGTACTATGTTGGTACTATGTTGTCTGTTGGCGATTGAAAGCATGACATGCTTGCAGCTCAGTTTCTTGTTTGATGTTGGATATAAGAGCTTAAAGATATGTTAGACTTGTAGTATCTTACTGATGCATTTATTTAGATGCATAAAATACAGAGTAGGGTCAAACATCAGGGCTTTCATTTTACAAATTAAACAAATTACTTGAATTGTAGCTCACTGTATTTTCAGATTTTCTGTGAAAGAACATGATAATATTTATCTCTCTTTTCCTCTTCAGTTTAGGAACTGATTATATTTTTTTTATTACATACATGTTTGGGGTTTTTGTTTTCTAGGTGCTGCACAATGGACTTGTGATGGAAATGAATCATCCAACAGCTGGGAGGATAGCTGTTCCAGGTTAGATGTTTAATTCTTTTTTCCTAAATGGAGCTTGAAATTAAATGCTACATGACATCCTGAGTAGTTCTGGAACTCAGTTGAGGACATGACACATCTTCACGTTTCACTCAAATGAACAAAAGTTTAACCAGGAAGACATTTGTGCTCATATTCTTTCCGGTAGCAGAAAAATGGGTTAAAATGTGTGTCAGAATAGCTTCTGGTTTTCATCGGTCAATTGTCATAAAACATGAACATGGATTTGATAATATTTGCAAACTCCCACTGCTAGAAATATTACTGCTAAATCATCTACATGAATATGTGAACCTGTTTTTTATTTAGGTCTATTTTGCAAGTTACACAGGCTTCTTTTAGGGACATTTCTGTTAAAAAAGAAAAAGAAGAAAGAGGAGGGAAGTTCATACTGAAGGTTTCATCACACTATTTTATTTAATGAGATTAGACATGAAGCTCTGCAATGATGAAGTCTTAAATAGCTATTTTGGATTTCCAAATAATACAAAAGTAATAACCTAGTCTCTCCTCTTTTAAGCTCTAAGTGGTTCAGGACTTGGAGCTGTTGTAGCTTTACTTCCATTAGAGTTAGTTATGGAATGGGGTTAGGTTCCTCTAGAGCCATCATGAAAATTTTCATTCAGATCCTCGCAGTTGGCTCTGTTTTGACAACTGAGCCTTATCTGATAGTCTACTAGCTATTGGGGCAACTTTTTCTGCTTCTCTATTCTTTTCTCTCTCCCAAGCCACATTGAGAATTGTTTCCTCCCTCATGCAAAGCACCATGTCATTTTTATTTTTATAACATCTTCTCCTTACATTGTGATTTTCTGTGCCAAATTCCATCCTCTGACACAGCATCCAGTTGTCATCAATTTCAGTTGACTTGAGCACATGTAGTGGTAAGAAGAATTTGACCCATAAAATTTATCTTAATTTGCACATCCTGGAATCACACTGGGATGCAGAAAGAATTATTTGAAAGAAATCAATCCCATATTAGATCATGTTTTCTGCATGAATAGAGGGGGTGTTTTGTGTATATGTATGCTTCATATTTGCTCTTTATCACAGTTTGCATTCCACATTTGGTCCCACTAGGCTTGGATGTTTGGTTGATTGTATTCAAAAATGCTTCTCTAATTTAGATGCACATATCTGGAAATAGTAATCCTTTTGTTTTAGTTTCTAACAGAAAAGTAATCCTGGTTTATGTATCCAAAATGAAAAGACTAATAAGGGTTTTGATTTAATTCTTTTTAAAGAAGTAGGCAGAAAAGCCTTGCAGATGGTAGAGAAAGTGCGTAAGGTTTTCATGTTGCATACAATGTATAATCTATCTTAGAGAAAGCGAATACTCCTTAAGGGGATAGGTTAAACTGCAAGAAGAGGAAGGAGATGAAAGGAATGTTCTAATGTCTGTCAGCAGCGATAGAATGTATTGGCAAGAGAGTCAGTTTTTACATAGGTAAGCCATAGTACTTCCCAAATCCTTAGTTATTTTTTATTTTATTAAACCAGTGACACTGCACTAAACTAAAATAAATCATCTTACTCTCTAATGGTTTGCCATTTAGATGGGCTTCTATGAAGAGTTTCTTGTATTGAAGCAGATGGCTGAAATGGTTATTGGATATTTGAGCAGGAAAAGGAGAATTCCTTCCTTTCCTGGCATGGGAGGATAAGGAGGGGAGAGACAGGGGAGGGAAGGGTGAAGGACACTCATTCAGTGTGAGCAGAATGGACCTATTGATATCACTGGAAAGACAGTGCATTAGTCTGTCCCAAAATTAAAGTGCATAAATGAGTTTGGCCACTGTTGATGGTAGGTAATGGAAGTACCCTGGAATTGTCCTGGTCGATGATATCTCTGAAGAGTACAGGGAAGGGTGTGCAGAGAAGACCTCCGGTAGATAAACTGTTTCTCAATGACTACTTAAAATAGTAACAACTTTTTTTTTTCAGTGTGATTATATTTGAATATATTCTATTTAGTAGAGAACAACTTTACTAAGCTCTCAGTTTACAGCTCAAGGTTGCTTAATAAAGATATTAATGTGAATGTTGAAACCGAATAGACTAAAGATGTTTCTCCTTACAGAGACTGGGGAGACTCTGATCCCAAAGTAAAAATGGGTGACTGTTACTTCTTAACCATATAAGCCAGATTTTGATGTGTCTGTTAGTAATTGAATTGGACATCACACTTGAGGCTCCTGACAGAGGTCAGACTTGTGCTGCCAAGTAAAGTTGTGAGTGCAGTGACATACACTTACTGAGTGAGAGCATGCTGGCAGATTTCAGCTCTAAGTATCACGGTTGGCCTCTGTGTCTAGCATATTGGTTTGGAGTAGTCCTTCTCCAGGCATGTCCCCACTTTGAGAGTATAATGTGTGCCACTGAGATATAATGTGTGCTAATAAGCACATTGTAAGTTACTGGTGGAGCTGGAGTGGGAGAAATCGCATTATAAAAAACATATTTCTATTAATTTGTCTTTTCAAAATGTGTATTGATGATAGGAGAGATACAGACCTTGTATTTTGATATCTCTGGCTTCAAATATTCATTGAAAAATGTCTTTGCACATATACACTGCTGTTACTATTAGCAAGAAATCTTAGATTCAAGAATGGATGTGAAAAAGGGAGTTTATCATGTCTGACGTAAGAGTGACTGTATAAAAGATTGTAAGACCATTTTAAAGAAAAACGTGGTTCTGTGGTAGTTGAGTGATTTCATTAGGATAATGTTTCACATATACCATTCAGTATATTCATGTCGTGAAGTTATTCTAGAGCTGACTTGTTGTGTACATATATATATACTTGACATATCATATATACAGAAGGTGCAATACTGAGAGAGATCCTCGCTTGAGTCCCAAAGGCCTGGCACTGTACTGCACTCATTCTTCATAGGACTGGCTCATCTGATTGCAGGGCTGTACTGATGAATCTCTTCCAGCTCTATATCTGAAGTCAGCTTAATCATCTTTAGTTTGGGGCAGGGCTCTGAAGGTGATCAGGAACTGGAGCATCTCAGCTGGAGAGGCTGAGGAACAGGGGCTGTTTCAGTCTGTGGAAAAGGCAGCCTCAGAGGGGCTTGGCAGCAGCCCCCTCAGCACCTACGGGGAGGTTATCAACATGAAGAGCCTATCAACATGAAGGCACTTCACAGCAGTGCATGGTGGGAGGATGAGAGATGAGAGATTCATCATCATCTCATCATCAGATTTCCCAACTGGATGTTGGGAAAATCTTTTTCATCATGACGACAGCCAGGCAGTGGAGCAGGTTGCCTAGAGAGGTTGTGCAGGCTTTGTTCTTGGAGGTTTTCAAGAAACAACTAGATAAAGCCATAAGCAACCTGGTCTGACCTCAGACCTGACCCTGATTTGAGCAAGAGCTTGGACTGGAGACCTCCTGAGGTCCTTCCCAACTTGGATTATGTGCTTATTCTGTGATTAACCTCAGTATCTTCTCACTCAGCTCTGTTGTGCTTATCCCTTTCCATAGAGATCTGGAGGAGAAATGACATGGTTTTAAGAAAATGGGAAATGTAGTAAAGTACTTTTGAGGGCAAAAGTACTTTTGAGGGCAAAAAATGATAGGAGAGAGATGTTTTATAGAGTGCTAGATTGCAGATGATGCTGGATGGCACAGAGACAATACAGTTAAGTGAAGGGACAAAATTTCAAGAAGCTTTAGCATCTTGGTTAGTCTTGAACTAGTTTACCAAAGAGTAATGGACTTTTCCGAAGAGTGGTAGCATGTGGGTTTCTGGGAGCCACTGAGTAATTTATTCTGAGTTGCAATGTTGGAGCATAATGGATACCAACCATACTGATTATGTAGAAAAAGCTAATGGATGCAATGCAATCTTGCCCAAACCTTTTCATTATCATCTATTTTATATGGTTTAGGAAACTCAAATAATAATATTCCAGCTTCTGCATTATCTAGTGTCTAATGTTGACTTTTAAAAGCTGCCAGTTGTTTTTTATAGTCAAAAGAATGTTTGTAATATGATTTTTTTTTTAAAGGAAAAAACACAATGCATTCACCTGTCCCTAACAAATCAACCTTTCCAGAATTTATTAACTAGCAGGAACCTCTGTGAAATAAACCTCATTTCTGACCCTTTCTAAGCCTTAGCAAATTGGGGATTTGGATATAAGCCTACACTTCGGAATCATCTCTCATCAAACAGGAAACAATATAACTGTAGAAATTGTGTAAAACACCTCTTCCAGACAAAACAACTATTCTTAGTTTTGATAATGGTTATATTGTATGTTCTCCTCATCCCCATTTCCTGAGTTGATAAACACTATTTCTGTCCTTTGGCCTATGATCTGCATCAAGGATGTCTTCATTGCTCAGAAAGGCCAATTTCATACCTGGCTTCGTGATTTCCTTCTGTGCTCTTGAGATAATGTGTTTGGGGGACTGCTCCAAGCTCAGTTAGGAAAGGCAGTACAGGATTCCTCCTTGGCATAGATTTCTTGGACTGAATTCAGGCAATCTATGTTAATTAATTAACCCACTCAAGAGAAATGTCCCTTTTTCCGGTCTTCTCCTGTCACTATGCATTACAAATATACTACTGAAACAGGAAAGACATTTTTTTCAGAGATAGGCTTTTCCTGTGGTATGATTCATTAAATGGTGTCATGGTTCCATGGAGACTAATTGTGATCAATCTCTTAGAAGAACGGTTTTAAGGAACAAGACGAAGAGGCAAGAAATCTCATAGGAATTCTTTACTGTGCCACAGATTTCTTCCTTAATCTTGGACAAATCACTCTCTGTGTCTCACCTTAATAATGGTTTGCAGTTTTTCAGATCTTAATTAATAGCTGAAAAATACTTTGATTTCTAAGGGAAGGAAGTTCTTGGAAAAACCCTATGTATTATTTTAAATATGTATTCCTATTTATTATGTATGTATGTATTTATACTTATTTTCTCCATGTATGGGGAAGACCAGTTATAGTTGTGGAAGTAACAGTGGGATAGCTATGTGTTTGATCAGTACATTTCAATACAGGGAGCAGATACAGCTGTTAGTGATACATGCTATCTTTTTTTGATCATTTAATATAAGTGTAGGGGGGAAGCATCAGTAGGAATAGATATATGGCAGAGAAAAGTGACTTCTGCATGGGGGAAATTTGCAGGAAATTAAGGAAGTCTGTACTCCAATTCATCGTTTCCTGGAGCTAGGAGATCCCACAATATAGGAACAACAACAACAACAACAACTTAAAAAATCGCAACAATTTTTTTTTTGCAAGAACCTCTGCTTGAACTTCTGATCCTGTCTGCTTCTCATCAGGCAGTTTTTTCATATGCGCGTGTGTGCGTGCATGCATGTGCGTAACTGATGTTGATTGAAAAATTTTAATTTCACTTCACTATTTATGGTACATTGGAGACAAACAGCTTCACCGGCATTACCGTTACCTCATTCGCCTTTTTTAGTCATCAGGGCTGACTGTTTATGTGTTTTACATTCACAGAGCTGATTTCAATTTTAAGGAATTCAGGACCATTACAGGAACTCAGCAGAAATGATGTATGACAGTTCACTTAGCTATCCTCAAAAAACTTTAAAAAATCTTAATAAATATATAAACAATATATTTGTGCTGATTGCAAAAGCAGAAAAGAGATGCTGGGAATGGCAAGGAATATGTTATAAGCTTCAGGATTATGTAGAAAAGGCTAGTCTTATGTTTTTAATGAATGATACTTTAATTTGGAATCTTTTAAGAATCCTTTTAAAGTAAAACATAAACAACAAACCTTTTCATATTTTTGCTCCTCTGTCATACGTTTCTGAGTATTTCTCTACTGTATATTTTAAAATTTGCTATACCTCCTGGAATGGTCTTAGTGCCACACTTGATACTTTTAAAGTTAATGGTTTAAGGAAGAAAAGCCAGCTGCCTCTTGCCTAGTTCTGGGACTTCAGTTGTTGGGGGAAATTACGAAACAGTGGAAGTCTTTTCCATCAGGCTCAGAGTAACTGAGTAATGGTACCGACTGAGACCAATGCCACTATGTGTTACTCAGGCAGTGGCTCTCCAGGACTGTTGTTCTGGGTGTCTGAGCTGGCCTCTCCTCTCAGCAGACCCTAGATTTTTCTGTCTTTCTTTAAGTTGTGGCAATCAAAGTTGGTTTTCTTGCCTCATGTGTTTCTTTCCAGGTCCTGACGCTGCCATATTGGGAGGGGAAATAAAAATATTTCCATGGACAAGTGGGGACATTTTCCTACTCTGTACATAATAAGTCAAGTTAAATGGTGGTTGACGTTTTGCTGAATGTTGATCGGTAATTATACTTGTGCTTACTGGAGAATATTTTCTTTATATTTTCCTCCATGTCCTAAGATATACTAGGATTCCCTTTAAACTGGACATAATAGTTTCTTACAGAGAGTAAACTAAACAGTATCATCTTTCTGTTACATAGGGTAAAAAAAAAGTTGAAGTATTAACTGCATAGCCAAATAAACTCATTAATTTCCCACCAGTGGTGACAGTCCTAGAATTCAGCTTTGTTTAAAACTATTTTTTTTGTTCTGTTTAAATGTGTTTCCCACTTCTTTCTATGTAAGTAACAGTAACTTAGAAAGTACTTTCTTAACCCTTACTCTGTAACAAGCACAGCCAAGTGCTTACACAGTTCAGGGTGTGTGATTGTAAAGATATATCTGCATGCCTCGGGTGCATTGTAAAACAGCCAAATTACTTCAACACCCATAAATTGTAAGTATATCTTTATGATCTTTAATAATTATTGGATAAGAAAAGGAATCTACTGTCAGCTAAAAAAGTTTGGTTTCATTAAATGTAAAAATATGTTTTAAACATTTAGACGATTTTACTTAATCCCTAGGATACCGAGTATACTAATCTTCATTTGTGTTTCCGCTATGTCGTCTTGACCCAAGCCCTGCCTCCCCATGAATGGAAAGAGTGTTTGGACTTAAACTGTTTTCTGTGAACCTAGAATGAACAATTTTATGGTCAGCAGTGGCCATTAGATCATGTAGTTTGCCTTCTTACAGTATTGGCCATAGAATTTCATCAATTTACTCCTTTCATGTGTGTTTGACTACAGTTTGTCTTATTCAGAAGTCCTCAAGAGATGGAAAATTCATCAAATAACTGCCTCTTCCTTTAAATGCCCAATCAGGTTCATTGTTAAAAAACTCATGCCATGATTCTAATTCAATGTTACCTAGTTTTATAGAGCAACAATATTTTTTTCATGTCTTTCATGAGCTTTAACTACTTTTGTTTTCTCCCCGTGAAAGTACTTGCATGACAGAAGTCACATCTAGATGACTTTTTGACAAACTATGTAGGGAAATTTGCCCAGGTCTTTTCAGGTCTGTCGTGTAAGCAAAGTGCAGCAGCTTTGTAACTGTCTTTTTTATTGCAGTCTGTGTACTGCATATTTACAGGAAAAAACTGCAGTTGTATAGAGTACATCAGAAACCTCCTGCCTGACTCTGGGCAAGTCCCTTAACCCATGAAGTTACATTTCTCACTTCTTCATCCAAAAAATAGAGATAATAGAACTCACAAGTAACTACAGAGCATAAATATGCTCTTTTTTTTCCCAAATTATAATGACAATATGTGAAATTTGACGCTATGGGATTGGGTAGAAATAAGGGCCAAAATAAGGCTTATACAGTTAACTTTAGTGATCAGTTGATTAAGAGCCTACCACCAGTATATAACATGTACCTGTTGTAGGTTAGTAAATTTACCTATATTTAACTTTTTTATCTGTAACTCCTTAGTAGGGCATATTGAAGTTCTCTTAGTCACTGCAAACTTGCAATTATTTTTGCTCCTCTTGCTTGTACTTCCCACAGGTCTTTCTAGTAACGTTCTGCCCAGAAATTAATCCCATGTTGCATCAAAATCTCTTTTAAGAAGATCAGTATTGCCTAACTTATAGATATGAGGTGTCTGCCCATGCAGTAAAAATTACATTGATCTTTTTAGCTGTCATGCTGCATTTCAAGCTCATGTCTAATTTGCTTGCCAATTTAATCCTGAAGACTGTGTCAGCATGACTATTTCTAGATATATACTTCCATTTAAGTGCCTGTGTCACAGATTATTTTTCTTCAGATACTTTTTTTTCCTAGTATGAATAGAAAAGAGTGCAAAGTTTTTGATGCTAATTATCTCTCTAGATCCCTTTATGTGGTCAATGAAGACACAATTTAGTTGGGTAAATTTGAATACAACAACCTCTTCACCTATTCTAAAATTTGTGCCTGCTATTAGTGTTGATACATTCACCAGCAGATCTTCCTTGCATAAAAGCCCTGCTTCAAAACAAGCATGGTGATTTGGACCTGAGTCTTGAATATTCCAAATGATGCCTTAATAATTTGGGCTATCAAATATAAAGCATTGCTGCCACCTGTTTTGCCCCCTGCCATTTTCCTAACTATTCTGGAGCTCTTTTGGGGTTCTGGGAGGGTGGGAAATTCCCAAGAGTTTTTCCAAATGTTTTATGACTACATGTGAATTTTTTTTTCCAGATTTTTATTTAGCTGATATTATTCACCAAATTTGATCCAAACGTGCAAATATTGTTTTGTTAAACTTTTTTTTTTTTTTTTTGGCAAATAAAACTAGCTTGTCCATCCTATCACTCTGTGCAAAATGTTTAAACCAAGGCAGAACAGATGTGAACTAGCTTAATCCAAGGTCTATTGAAAACATTAGACATTGGGTCAAGACCCGATTAGAAAAATCTTACCGACACAGAGTCTCTTAAGGTATGGAACAGAGTCCCCTAAGAAGACGTAGAATCCCTGTTTCTTTGGCTGAAACTAGACTGAACATAGCAGTAAATAAAAACAGTTTACACATATAAAAAACAGATAATTGTTCTATTAAAAGGGATTAATAACTTAATTAATTTTATAATTTGGTGTCAGTTCATTGCTTTAAATTAAAGTTGTTTAGAGATTGTGCCTGTGGCAGGGCAGTAAAAAATTTATATTGATTTGTGTGTAAGTAGTGTTCCTCATGGGTTTTGAATGGATGCAGAGATGAAATGAGGCAGAGGCTTGCAGATTAGAACAAGCTTTTTAATATTCGTTGCAAGCTGTTTTTAGAAACATCACAAGGAACATAAAATCAGGCACATTTGTGAAGAGAGGCAGTACAATTTACAAACAAACATGTGGGGCAAACAAAATTTCAAAGCTGATCATGCACAAATACCCAATTCCAGTTGTCTAACTTGCACATATTGAAAGCACAACTGCATGCACCCATCTGCTATTTCCAGCCCATGAACACAGACATACTTATACAAGCTTGTATAAACTCACAGCAATTTGTAGTATTCTAAAGAAATTACAAGATTAGTGCTAAAAAATTAAGCTGCATTGCTTTGACTATGAGATTTAGATTCCTATATGAGTAAATTTATGATGAAAACTGTCCTGTAATTTGCTAAGTTACATTTGGGGATTGCTTTCTCTTTCTTGAGGAACCGGGTAGTACAATTTTCAGCTGGAGTTGAGCTAGTGATTTTTCTTTTGAGTCAGGTTAAGTTCTGGTGATGCCATGCAGTCATTTGCTCCTAGCTTTACTGTCCATGCAGTATGTTTTTTCAGTGTCACCTAGTTTGAACCATTTTGGATTACTGAAATGGTCAGTGAACTTGTCTCCCTGGAAAACATACCTTTTAAAAATGGAAAAAATTCATATGATGGGGTCACACCTCAAATAGGGATTTCATGTAGAGAGAATTGTTAGATTTCAGGTCTCATTCCTCAGTCAGAACCTAACTATCATCTGGGCTCCCAGCACAATCCTATGTCTTCTTCTCAGCCACCTGAATCTTAAGGGGTTGAGAAGCTAAAGTGAAACAGCTGGGGCACACTGCCCTGGAAACATCAGTGGTATCTGTGCTATGCCAGGGATCAGAAGGAGTTGTGCTGATAGCAGAGAAATTAAAATAGGACTTAGAGCACAAAGGACCACACTGCTGGAGAACAGGAGTCATTGTTCAGGCTCAAAGCTCACTTTAGGCAGCTGCAAAATCTAACAGCTTTGACCAAGAAACCTGTGGTTCACAGCAAACAGCATAGTATCAGGGTGGAGAACAGAAGTCTTGTACTGAAGGACCACACTGATGAGAAAACATGGGGAATGAGTTGAGGAAGGAGGGGATAGGAAAAGACTACAGTGAAATGTGGCCTTGCAAGCACCAGCTGATGTAGACAGTTCTGCTCCTTAAATTAATCCTTGCTAGTTGATGTCAATGGTTAGTCAAACCAGTATTCTGAATCTCAGAAGTTCTGTAGTACTTGTTACATTTCAGTTCTGGTTAAGGTTCAGTGAAAGCTTCAAAATAATAGGTCAAATTGAATTCCAGTCTGAGGCAAAGTAATGATTAGAAACTCTTTTGGTTTCATGCGTGGTTTGTCTCTTGGGATATAAGTTTTTGTGGAAATGCTTAGAATACTTCATTTAGAAAAACAGAAAGCTCTGCAAAGGAGATCAATTTCTATACAGTTCTATCAGGTATTTCCTTAATGATATAGTGAGTTATATACTTGATCATGTGAATGCACCACTTACTATTTTGTATGTGCAAGCCAGGTGTTTATGTGAATAAATGAAGTGTACAGTTCTGTTGTTTCCTTTTGTTGTGGTTTAACCCCAGCCAGCAACTGAGCACCACACAGCCACTTGCTCACTCCCTCTCCAGTGGGATGGAGGAGAGAATCAGAAGAGTAAAAGTGAGAGAACTCAAGGGTTGAGATAAAGACAGTTTAATAGGTAAAGCAAAAGCTGTGTGCGCAAGCAAAGCAAAACAAGGAATTCATTCACTCCTTCCCATGGGCAGGCAGGCGTTCAGCCATCTCCAGGAAAGCAGGGTTCCATCATGCGTAATGGTTACTTAGGAAGACAAAATGCCATCACTCTGAATGCCCCCCCCTTCCTTCTTCTTCCCCCAGCTTTATATGCTGAGCATGACATCATATGGTATGGAATGTCCCTTTGGTCAGCTGGGGTCAGCTGTCCTGGCTGTGTCCCCTCCCGGCTTCTTGTGCACCCCCAGCCTACTCGCTGGTGGGGTGGTGTGAGAAGCAGAAAAGGCCTTGACTCTGTGTAAGCACTGCTCAGCAGGAACGAAAACATCCCTGTGTTATCAACGCTGCTTCCAGCACAAATGTAAAACATAGCCCCATACTAGCTCCTGTGAAGAAAATTAACTCTGTCCCAGCCAAAACCAGCACACCTTTGAATATGCCTGCATTTTAAAATCTGGCCTTCACCTCCCAATGGGGAATAGTAAATTTGGGGATCAAATTTACAAATAGTAAACTTTAGGGATCAGTAAATTTGGCAAAGGAGGCTGTTTTGGCAAACATTCTAGTTTTCACATTTATTCATACCTGGGAGAAAAGAGAAGATAAATATGGGGCATAGATTTTTGTGTTGGTAGTATTTACCTTTGCTACCTTCCTAGATTGCTAGAATAAGGGCTAGTGTTGTAATTCCTGAAAGGGAATTTTTACTTCCTGACTTCCTGACTACTCACAAATCAATGACCCCACTGTATGATTTAATAATTGTTTTATCTCAAAACTGAACGCACAGTTTAATAGCCTACCTAATAGCCTCGACTCCTCATTTTTGCTTGAATTTCCTGAGAAAAAAAATCACAAAATATTGACGTGTCCTTTTGCTCCTCATAGGTTCAGGTACCGTGCTCTAGTTTTCACCAGCTCTAAAAGAATGGTGTTGTGAGAATACACGGGTAAAGTGTAACTTTGGTATAGCTGCATGGCAGACTTTGATTGGAAGATACTTTTAACCTGTCCTTCAAGTACTTCTGCAATACTGACACTGTAGAGGAAACTACTGGGGGGAAACAGGAGAAATTGGAGGAGTAGCTCAGAATTTAACAGAAAACCCTTGGTGCCTTCCTATGAAGCCATTCACCTTCTAAGAGCCATTTTTCTGACCTGTTTTAAGTCTTTCAAAATGTTGGCTAGTGTGGAGATACCTTGGACCCTTCCTTCCAGTTGACTTTAAGAAAGCAAGCAATACCATGCTTACTACTTTAATATGACTTTTAGATTCTCACTGCTAGATGGTTCATCACTCAGAGCAGCATCACCCACCACCAACCTCCATGTGGCAATGTTACCATTTCCGTGAATTTGCATTTACTTTCAAGATTTTTGTCCCATGTTCTCAAGTCTCAGTTTTGTTTTTTTTATTTTATTTTAATGAGGGAAGTTTGCAGTCAGTTGCTATATTGTGAGGCATAGCATATACTTTGAATTTTCAGATATTTTCAGAGATTGGTATTCTTTTTCCTAGGTGTACCCAGACGAGAATCAAAATGCTTCACTGGATGTATTTAGAAACTCTCAGTCTTATCTGACTCTTGGAAACCAGTATTATACTGGGCACCAGTTCCAGTGAAATATAATAATATATTATACTCCTATAACATAAATATATATTACACGTGCATATCACATGTGAATGTATATTATATACTGTTATAGAACATAACAATCTTGATATCCATGGAGGTTATTTGGTGTTAAACTGTAGTGAGAGAAGAATTAGGTAGTTTCAGAGCTATAATTTGTAAGCAAAGGTGATTCAGGAAATTCAGAAATCTTAATATTTTGTGTTTAAAATATTTACTTTTTTTTTGCAAAGTGTTGTATGAAGGAAATTATTCTAAGTGAAAAGAAAGCTAAGCCTTGGTATCATATTGCATTTTTATCTGCTCATCTTTGAGCAGTATTTATGTGTAACTATAATTATCTGTGATATCAAAGACAGGAAAAAATGTTTATTTCTTTACAAACAAGATTTCAAATATTGGCTACATTCAGGGAATTTACATGCTCTGATGATTCATGGCGATTACATTGTTGAAGATAAATGCCTTAGAAAGTTGTGGATAATTTTTAAATTCAAGATGAATGAATTAAACAAATGTTGTCTTATTTACAGTAAAGCATGTCCTCAGTAGAAGTGCTCTGCTCTGTTTTGAAGACTTGAGTTCTATTTTCAGGAGCTTTGTTACATAATTTTTCTAAATTTACTGTAATTAATGAGAAGTAATGATCAGTAATCAACTTAAATGTACTGTAAAATATGGAACCTAATATATGCAAGACAAAATTTAAGCATTCCAATTCATGATACACTTTGTAGTACATTGACTGATAATTACACAGAGATATTAAGAGGATCCATTTGTAGAGGCTCTTTAAAAAGTCAAGAGATAAGATCGAAAACTCAGTCATAATTTAGGAAATTTCTGTCTTCTAGTGCTTAATGTCTCTACCTGAAGAGTATTTAGTAATTCAAAATTTACTTTTATATTTGAATAGTGTAGCCATTACTACCTTCTGTCTTCTAAAAAGAAATAAATCCTGCTCCCAGTGACCAGAGCATTTGAACTACCACTTTGGGGAGGAAGGACTGCATATTGGTTTGCTCATCATACTGACATAATAGCTGATTTCCACTTCATTGCTTCTTTTAGCTACTTAACTAGCAATACTTACGGGCCAAAGACACCAATCCAGGCAGGAATGCGATTATACTTAATTCAGGAGTTGTTTCTGAGTGCAGATGTAATTGGTGTGCAACTCGCACAGCCTTTGAAAGACTTACAGCTTTTGATTATATGTTGGCTTCTTTCACAGGTCTCATACTTCCAGTCTTTCCTAAATACGCAACCGTGAAATGTAATGACTGAGGCATGGTGGCAGAGAAAACAATTTTGTCCTGAACTTTAAGATATAATGGATATAAAGTTCACTTGCCAGTGGTGTTCTCCCACTGGTAATATTCAGCCTATAATAAAAACCAAGGTGATGGAATGGATTCACATCTATGTAGCTGTAAGAGAGCTATATAAAAGGAAGAAAGGCAAATTATTTAGACAATGTACACTTGCCAGAGTACTTATGTGACCACTCACCATATGGGATATGACATAAATTGTATTTTCTAATGCTATTGCATCTATTTGACAAAAATGAGAGAATATATCGAACTACTTCTTCTTTCCTCGATACTCCTACTTCATAAGCCTAAAAGATGGATTTAAGCCATATATGTTGTGTATTGTGGTTATGTTATCTATATGATGCTGAAATTTATTTTGTCTATGTAATAAGCAGGTAGGTTTAGATTTATGCTTTTTTTCATATTCTGTTTTCTAATCTTGTGTATTAGAATTTACTGCCCGCACCTCCATCCAGGTTTCTTTGGCATATTTTTCTTCGGTAGCTTTAATTTGTCCTGGACACCTGTAATGTGGGCATATGCCCTCCATATATTGTATACTAAAGGAGATCCTGTGCAACAGCACATGGTCAGAGTGCTATAGACACTGTCATTTTGGATTAGAAGGAATTAATTAATTTAACATGAAGGGATATAATCCATACAGCTCTGTTGAGAGTTGCTTCCTTTATTGTGTAAACTAACAGTTAAACTAACAGTTAAACTATTGTGTTAAACTAACAGTGCGCTGGGTGACAAACTGGCTGAACAGCAAGGCTCAAATGGTTGCAGTGAACGGGGCTACATCTGGCTGGCGACCGGTCACCAGCAGTGTTCCTCAGGGCTCAATTCTAGGGCGAATTCTGTTCAATGTTTGCATCAATGATCTGGATACAGGGGTTGAATGCACCATTAGCAAGTTTGCTGATGGTACTGAACTGGGAGGTGCTGTTGACTCTCTTGAGGGACAAGAGGCCTTGCAGAGGGATCTGGATAGATGGGAGCATTGGGCAATCATCAATGTCATGAAACTGAACAAGAACAAATGCTGGATTCTGCAGCTGGGATGAAGTAATGCTGGACACAAGTCTAAACTGGGAGAGGAGTGGCTGGAGAGCAGCCCTGCAGAAAGGGGTCTGGGGGTGCTGGTTGACAGGAGGCTCAACAGGAGTCAGCAGTGAGGCCTGGCAGCCAAGAGGGCAAACAGCATCCTGGGGTGCATCAAACACAGCTGTCGTGGTTTAACCCCAGTCAGCAACTAAGCACCACACAGCCGCTCACTTGCCCTCCCCCCCACACCTGGTGGGATGTGGGAGAGAATTGGGAAAAAAAAGTAAAACGGGCGCATTGAGATAAAAACAGTTTAATAGGACAGCAGAGGAAGATAAATAATAATCATGATAAAAGAATGTACAAAACAAGTGATGCACAATGCAAGTGCTCACCACCTGCTACCGATGCCCAGCCTGTCCCCGAGCAGCGATCGCTGCTCCCCGGCCAACTACCCCCAGTTTATATACTGAGCATGACATCATATGGTATGGAATAGCCCTTTGGCCATTTGGGGTCAGCTGTCCTGGCTGTGCCCCCTCCCAGCTTCTCCTGCACCTGGCAGAGCATGGGAAGCTGAAAAGTCCTTAACTAGTATAAGCACTACTTAGCAATAACTAAAACATCAGTGTGCTATCAACATTATTCTCATACTAAATCCAAACCACAGCACTATACCAGCTATTAGGAAGAACATTAACTCTATCCCAGCTGAAACCAGGACAACAGCATAACCAGCTGGCCAAAAGAGGTGATTATCCCACTGTATTTAGCGCTGGTGCAGCCTCACCTTGAGTACTGTGTGCAGTTCTGGGCCCCACAACTTAAAAAACGATGTTAGGATACTTGAATGTGTCCCGAGGAGGGCACCAAAGCTGGTGAAGGGCTGGAAGGCATGTCCTCTGAGGAACGGCTGAGGACATGGGGCTTGTCTAGTTTGGAGAGAAGGAGGCCGAGGGGCGACCTCACTGCTCTCTACAGCTTCTTGAGGAGGGGACGTGGAGAGGGAGGTGCTGATCTCTTCTCCCTGGTACCCAGTGCCAGGACCCGTGGGAATGGCTCAAAGCTGTGTCCGTCAGGAGAGGTTCAGACTTGACATGAGGAAACATTTCTTTACCGAGAGGGTGGTCAAAGCCTGGAACAGGCTTCCTGGAGAGGTGGTTGATGCCCCAGGCCTGTCAGTGTTGAAGAGGCATTTGGACAATGCCCTTAATACCATGCTTGAACTTTTGGTCAGCCCTGAAGTGGTCAGGTAGTTGGACTAGATGATCGTTGTAGGTCCCTTCCAGCTGAACTCTCCTCTCCTCTCCTCTCCTCTCCTCTCCTCTCCTCTCCTCTCCTCTCCTCTCCTCTCCTCTCCTCTCCTCTCCTCTCCTCTCCTCTCCTCTCCTCTCCTCTCCTCTCCTCTCCTCTCCTCTCCTCTCCTCTCCTCTCCTCTCCTCTCCTCTCCTCTCCTCTCCTCTCCTCTCCTCTCCTCTCCTCTCCTCTCCTCTCCTCTCCTCTCCTCTCCTCTCCTCTCCTCTCTTCTTCCTACCTCCTCCTTTCCCTACCAGTACATGCTGAGGAAATCTCTGATGACATTTCTTCCCAGCCCTGCACTAGCAGAAGGCATTGAATGGGCAGTCATGTCCCATCCTAAGCACTGGCTCTGTCACGTTGTGGGCAGGAGGCATGTACCTTCTGATGGGGCTGAGAGCTGTGCATCGTCTCGAGATAATTGGATGATCTGCACAAATTTGCAAAAAGCAAGTGTGAAGTGCGGTTTTTGAAAGTCTTCTGTGTTCATCCAGTTGAGCTGGGTTTCCACAGGATGGCAAAACCTGGCATCTCTGACACTAGCAAGGCTCAAAGATCAAGCCCTCAGTCTGAAGCAGGATGTGCTCCTCAACTAAATGGTTGCAAATCTTTTGGGGGTGAGCAATACCTGTTCATTTCCCCATGGATTTTTTTTTTTTTTTTTTTAACTCCTTGTGCTCATTTCTAGAAATGCCTGATCTGTTTCCTGTGGAAAAACAGGCTAAAACAAAAGAGCCTGGGTAGAACAGTACTCCCTCGGAGAGAAGGTCCCCCTGGCCCAATACTCTTGTCTCCAAAGTGGCCAAGAATCAGTGTCTAGAGGAGAGCATATGAGCAGTGCAAGTCTTCTTCTGCCAGGGTCCTGGGGGTGCTCATAGGCCTCAGTGGCTGGGACCGGCCTCCCACGGGACCCCCATCCCTCCCGTCTCCTGCCAAGGGCCCAGGGGACGTGTCTCAGCTCAGCCTGGGGCCTTCAGTCCCTGCCTGAGCGATGGGGTAGGTGTGCCCGTCTCTGCCCCTGTCTCCTGGATGGGCCTGGGACCCGACCTGCAGAGAGCTGCTCTCCTGGATGGAGCCCTCAGGCCTAGGCCATGGCTTCTCATGCAGAACTCTAGGCAGAACACAGCATAACTAGTCTGCTCTATTCCCTACGCTCACCATGAGTCCAATAACGATGAGACTGTAATTTGCCTGAAATGCCACAGGTTTTTCAGCTCCCAAAACACTTTTAGGGACACACAACACAAAGGTTACAAGTGGAAACAGGGTAATTTTTTTACTGGTATTTGTCTGAATGTGTTTCAGAGCCGATGCTCACCAGCATTCACACAATGCCCATGTGTAGCCAGGAGCAGGCTGATGCGTTCTTCAGATTAGCTTAAAAAACATCCCTTGCAGTCTGGCAAAGGCAAGCCACAGAGCTACAGAAAATAGCAGCAGGAACACAGGCCAAGCAGGCCCTGTTTCCTGAAGAGTGAGAACATGAAGCATGAGGATCAGGACCGACCACACAGAAGAAGAAGAGGAGGTGGGTGGGACCGTATGATATTTTCCAAAGCATGACAGGTAGCAAAGACAAGCATACATTTTGCCTTCGAAAACTTGCTCTGCCTCTGTGCTTCTTGGCCAGCGATGCATGGAAAGCGCTCTGGTGCCTGCCCTGCGCTTGTATTGCACGCAGGGAGAGCTGGAGAGTGGCAGCTCCTGACGGGGCAGCAAGCCTGGAGCCCTTCCAAGCAGAGGCTGTTTTGCACAAGCAAGAACCCCTGGGGAAATGGAGCCAAGGGACGAGCAGAGCTCGCTCCCACTCCAAACTTGCAGTGGGCAAGAGAGCCCGAGAGAGCCAGGGCACGAGTGGTGCCTTGGAGCTGCAAGAGCAGCAGGCGAGAAGGGAGCCGAAAGGGCCCAGAGGAGCCCTGACAAGGGGCTGTGCTCAGTGCTACAGAGGACAAGCAGCAAGCCCTGGGGGCCACCCTGGGGGCCCACCCTGGCAGTCTAGAAAGCTTCCTCCCCCGGCATGCGGGGCACGAGGGCCACCCTCATGGAGCATGAGCAGCAGGCACCTAGCCAAAATGGCCCAAAGGAGCCCTGGCAAGGGGCTGTGCTCAGTACTGCAGAGGAAGGCAAAAAACCCCCGGAGACACTTGCTAGCCCACCTTGGGGGAAAAAAAGCCTTCCTCCCCTCAGCTGCAGAGCACGAGAGGCCATCTTTGTGGAGCATGAGCAGCAGGCAGTAAGCTAGCCAAAAGGGGCCGGAGGAGCCCCAACACGGAAGTGGTCCTGCTCAGTGCTGCAGAGGAAGGCAAAAAACCCCCGGGGACCAGTGCCAATCTTCCCCGGGGGAAAATTCCTTCCTGACCCCAGAGCTGGTGATCGGCTATTCCCTGAGCACGTGAGCAAGACCTGCCTCCTCCTCCCACAGGCTGCTCACACCTGCCAGGAGATGCCCAAGCCCTATTCTCCCTCAACCTGGAGCCATCTCAGGGCCTTCTGAGAGTGGCCAAAGGGCCTCGGCATGATTGACCTTGGGGGCAAGAATCCTTCCTGTGCCTGGCGGGACAGCAGTGGGTGCTCCACAGCACTGGGACCCCTGGCAACATCTCTGCATCCCATTTCTTACAGCTGCTGCCCCTGGTTCTGCAGGGGATGAGGATGGTGGGCTCTGCAGTGCTCCTCAAGAAGGCATTGCCTTGTTTTTGCCACTGCTGTCCAGCTGAAAAGGCCTGGTAGCCTCGGGTACCTCTGGGTTTGGTGGTTCTTCTCCTCATCTCCTGAGGGGCTTGCGTCTGTTCCCTGAAGGGAACAGCCTTCCCTGAAGGCTGAAGCAGGATTTCCATCCATCAGATGGGCTTTGAATGTGGCCCCACTGGGAGCTGGCCTTGCAGAGGAGAAACTCCAGCAGCCTTGTCCAGCCTCCGGTCTTCCTCCCTCAGCCTCCACCAAATAATTCCACTGGGTCCTCAAGGACTTCATCTTGGATATTTTCGGGCCAGCTCTGGCAATGGGACACAGGAGGATGCTCCCTTTTTTCCTGGCCTGGGGCATTGTGACTGCTGTGTTGCCGGGTGGTGGCTGTGACATGGGGGTGACGGGGCCCCCCATGCGCAGCCCCGTCCGCCGCCCCTCCAACCAGCATCCTTTGGAGGAAGGCCTTTGGGGTGCTGGCCCTGAGGCAGTGCCTGTGCCCAGGAGGCCCAGGGGGCTGTCTCTGCCCTTGGTGGCCATGCACTGGGCACAGCTGCTGGGCATCCCTGACACCTCCTCTGCCACTCGGCTCCCAAGGACAAACCATGTGCTGTTACTCTTCTCTCAGGCCATGGCAGAAACCAACCCTGCAGCCCAGAGACCACCCCTATTAGCTGTCCCCTCTCTGCACCAGAGCTAACCTCCATGAGGCCCTGCAGCCAGGAGGACCAAGGACTTGATCTGGCTGGACACAAACCCTTTTCCTGGGTATAACAGGGGATGGTTTCAGCAGCCACAGCCTGGAGGAAAGCCAAAGTGTAACCAGAGCCACAGGTTGGGATGGACGGTGCCAACAGACCGCCATTGAAATAAGACAGGCTTTGAAAAGCAAGCTAGTGGAGGTGACACGAGTGTGGTGGAAAAGTTGGTCATTTTCAGACCTAGAACATTTGAGTCCATGCCCAAAGCACAGCCAGGCAAAGGACGACTCTTCCAAACTGGGAAGATAGCCCAGTGCTGCTATCACCGTCACATCCCCTTGTCCCACTGAAACGAAGATGCACAGCTCCTCTGTTAAACACACCCATTGGCTGTGTTTATACGGGATACAAAACGCACTTCAGCCACAGGGTAAAACTTTCAGAGCTCATTTGTGACTTTAACCTTTCTGAGAGTTATTCGCCTACCTCGATTTGTGGGAAGATATTCAGATCTTATCTAAAGCCCTGGCAAGTCTCCTTTTCCTTTAGGATTTAGTATTTGGAGTACTGAAAGAGTAACAAAGGTACTGTTCTTGTCATTTTGTACGTTGGTGCCAAAATTGGTATGTACCTTCAGACTATGTAAATAAGGGCATTTATACCATAGACATTCATTTGGTCATGGTGATGAGGTGAAAGAGGTGAAAGAAAGAGTTTTGGTTCCCTGTGCATGAACTTTGCAGAGATGTAGAGAGCGTGCATGATTTCCTCACCATTCCTTACCAGTGCACCAAGGGATATCTGCTACTATGCTGTTTATGGTGAGGTGGTCTTCTTGGAAAGAAGCCCTAAATTCTTTTGTGTTCTTGACCATATTTTTCCTCTCACTTCAATAGCTCTTTTCCTCCTTTGGCCTTGATACCTTTCTTGAAAGTGAAGGCAGCCCTCTCAGCCTTTGTCTTGCTTCTTCCAGTCATCGTCTTCTTCTGTAGGCCCTCCATGCCCCTAATCAACTGTTGAGTCTTTGTCTGCCTTCATCCCAGATGGAATTTGTTTTTCTTGAACCCGAGGAATGAGAAATGTCCATAGTGGTACAGGTGAGTTCTCACCAGGGCTTTGCACAATGCTTACCCTCCTTGCCTGACACACAAGAATCTATTTGCCTGTATCACATTCCTGGCTCTCAGTCACCCTGTGATCTACTCGTGTCTCCAGGAACTTTTGTCTACTCCGATGTTTCCAAACTGGAGCAGAAACTCATGGCGCTCCACCTGACATTGTGTGACCTGTTTCTACCCTGCAGTTCTTCACGCAGGGTTTATTGATGGAGCGGATATCTCTTCTGTCAGAGCTTCAGCTGGTAGGGAGGATGGGAGCTGTAGACCAATACCATGAGACAGAGCTTTTTGTGCCTCATGGATGCCATGAAATCCAGAATATGATTTCTGGATTTCTGGATAAGGAAACCTACATTTCTTGAACAATGGTTTTCTGAAATCTAATTTCAAAAGACCTGACCGTGAACTTCACTCTTTCATACATCTGATGACAGCCAAGCATGAAGGCTGGAGCCTGAGAGGTTTGTTAAGGGGGCTTTCACCCATCAGTAGCCTGCTGGAGTCCAGTTCCATGCAGTCACAAGCAGCCTATCCAGCCCTCCATGGGCCGGCTGAAGTGGTCAGGCAGTTGGACTAGATGATCATTGTAGTTCCCTTCCAACTCAACTATTCTGTTCTGTTCTGTTCTGTTCTATTCTAATTTTAAAACATCTTCATTTACATCTTCTTTATATCTTCTGTCCACCTGTGTGTCCACCCAGCCCCCTCCAAACTTATTTACTAGCAAGAACGAAATTTTTCTTTCATCAATTTAATTCTCTCCTTCCATTCTAGCATTAGTATTATGGATATATTCTACAGACCATGTGAGGTGGGCACCTGACAACAAGACAGCCTTTGTGAAATCTCTGTTGTGTATTGATTCTCTGATGTACACTAGAAATGGCTCCCTGAACTATGAAAGCATCCAGTCCGTGCTGGTTCATAGAGACAAAACGCATTATTATTTCCCCTACAGTCATAATGTGTCCAAGACCAGCAGAGGTTAAGAAACTGGGTTTGTTTGGCAGATGTTTTTTGTTATTCTGCCAATTAAGTCAACAATAGGTATTCATAATCCTAGGGAGGCTTGGAGGTCATAGAAATTACAGGGCAGGCAGAATAGCTCATGCACAAATAGCTGAAAAAGAAAGCGATCTTTTGGGGATTTTTTCTTCTCCTCCTTTTATTCTGCTTGTCCTAGGGGCTGTCACCAGTCAGTAACATTGTGCATTGGCTTTACCCCTTGGTTCTGGCTGCAGTGTTTGAGGTCCTGAATGGCACAAACTCTTATTGTTGCAGGGGAGATGTTCTTCTGCAGTTTGTCTTATGCTCAGCTTTCAGTGCTTTGTATAAGTATTAAAACATTTTTCTCAGCAACTAGTTTAAAATAAATGGTTGGAAGACTTGCATTCTTAAGAGAGAATGGGCAGCCTCCATGGATTAAAGACAGCAGTTTTTGTGAGGCGGCACGTGGTGTAATGCAGTCTTTTGTTACCTTACCAGTATAGAGAAATTAATTAGATTCTTACTTTCTAGCCTCCTCAAGTATATCCTTGCTGAGCAAGACATGGAGCTGGCAGAGAGAAGCCCTAATCTTAAGAGGAAAAACAGATTTGGAGAAATCATCAAAGAGCTAGTTTGTGTGCTTGTGGCTGGGATGTTAATGGTAATTGAAGGATCTTTGCAGGTAATTCTCTCAATAGAGTACCACTGGACTTTACAAATGTGGGGCACTCCCATTTTATTACCCCTTATGCAGTAAAGAACAGTGTGATCAACAGTCAGTTGGGTGAGACGGACAGCAAGAATAAAGCACTACTGAAAGACAAATAAAGCTAGAGCTTTAAAGAGAGAAAACAAGCAGCCATGAGGCAGTAACTTCACTATGAAAGCTGAATTTCCATACAAAAAATCCTTACTCAAGCATAATAGTACCAATATATACTGAATAAAGCATTGACTGGGGAGGGTGAAGATGAGAAAAATATGATAAAACATTTCTGCTATCGCTTCTGGTGAAAAAGAGAAGTGAATGAGACATTGTTAGTACTAAGAATACCTAAACCACTGTAGCAGCTGATAAAAGTATTTGATATACTGTGACCCTAGAAGGAATGTGACTGTGTTTTTATCTGAACCCAAGAAACAGAAGGGGGAATAGATGCCTGCCTTACAGTCACATACTCTGGCATCCACATGTACTTTTGGAGATATAAAAGATTGCTTAATGAGAGACAGAAACATACATGGGGCAAATGATTCCAGCATACAGGAGAAGCTGTTGAAAGAAACAGAGAAATTTCTTCAAATGGCAAGGGCAGCTGAACTGTCTAGGAAGAGGATCAAACCAGTGTTATTAGTGCAGAACAAGTTCACAGGGTAAACTAAAGGAAATTGGAAAGCAGGACAGAGACAAACTGACCAGGAATGCAGGCGTCAGGGTGCAGGGTAGGTACTGAGAGAAACAATTCAGAAGACAGAAGGAAAACTGTCTGGCTCCTGGAAAAACATGTGAAAAGGAGAGAGCATAGCAGGACTTTCTGTCCAGTGTGTTGCAGCTCAGGAAATATAAAAAGTGGTAATAGAGATGGAGAACATAAAGATTACAGTTAAAAGAAAGATGTCTTCTGGCTGCCTTGCATAGGTCCAGAGAAATTAATTGCACAGAAGGATGCAGAAGAAGGATGCCAGCTATTCTGTTTATTTTCAGAACTATTTTATCAGGTCTTAATTAGTTGACTCCAGTTGGATGGTAAAGACATCAGCAACCTAATCCTACCAAGCTCGTTAGTGGCACATTTAATCTGGAGGATTAGAACCAGGTATTCATGATGCAGGTATGTGAAGTCAAAGAGCAAATGCAGCCTGTAGAGAAGAATCCTGAAGATCAAGAGATGTTACATGTACAAGATTGTAATTTCCTGAGCATGATAGAGGAGAGAGAGTGATGTGTGCTTTCTCAAGCATTTTCAGAAAATGTAAGATCATATTTCAAGGAACCAGACACACAAAAATCAAGTGGAAGTCAGAAATAAGCTCCCATATAGTGAGATGACTAAAATTCAGTTTTATTCACAATGGCAGTTTTATTCACAATGGCAGACAAAAGGTTGATAACTCTACTAATAAATGACATTGTTATATCCATTGAAACTTTCAGAGAATGACTCAGATGTCTAATTAATGCTGAGGAAAATTTGGAGTAAACCGAGGATCTTCATTTAGCCAAACCACTAAATATATCATTGTAAAGAAGTTGCTGCTTATCACCACTAATAGACAATAGACTGTATAATCTATCATTTTAACATCACTGTTTGTGAGGCTAAGATTGAGTTTTACCACGTTGTGGTAAATAAGTCCATGAGCCGTGTGACAACACTGACTACACCTTTTGAAAGATAATTGCCTGGTGTAAATACTCTTAACCTGGGCCCAACATCTAAGGTGTTCCGAAGTAAATTGAAGCTGGGAAGGATTCCCAGACATGTGGCTTGAAGCTGGTGACAGAGCTATTAAAAATTAATGATCTGACAAAAGAGACAGTCAGTGTCACTATGTAATAAGCAAAATATGAGATTGAACGCAGACATGTAGAACTTGAGAAAAACTGTGCTGTTCTCTGTTAGTTGACATCTAGGGAGATGGCAGCAAGACCCTGGAAAAGTCAGCACAATTAGGAAAGCACTCAAAATGAACGGAGTCCAATCACTTTTAGCCATAGTGATTTTTTTCTAGACTTATCAGAGGTCTTTAAAACAGTGAGGAAAATCAGAAGGCAGGGACTGCTCCTAAGACTCTAGGGTAGCTAAAGCAACATTATTTTGTTCTGAAGGAAGTTAGGAGCAGTGCTAATGCAAACCAAGCAGCCCAGAACATTTACGTAAAGACAGGAAATAAAAAGGAAACAGAGCGCCATGCTTTCTGAAATGCAATTCCCTCAGTTCGCCTTTCAGCACTAGCTAGCACTGCTATCAACTATCTTGTTTGCTCAAAATCCCCTAGAAGGAACCTGGACAAAACTGTGGGTTTGTACTCAGGTTTGTTTCTTCTTAAAACTTTAGCAGTATGATATGAAAATAAGGTACTTCCCAAGAAAATCACTGCCTGTGGCAGATGCACTGAAAGGACATGTGTTCCAGAATACAATAGACATGATTTTATGGAACAAAAACTGCATCTCCAGTGGTGGGCTTCAGGCAGTCCTCTGAAGAGCAGGCAGTAAATCAGCTTCTATACCAACCATGGTAGTCTGAAGAAGCAGTTGCCACAGGAAGTTACTCTGTCAGGGATGAGCTGTATGTGCAAAATAGGATTTTGTTTGAAGGGGACTGAACAGCAGTCCTAGAAGACTTAGAGGGTATTACAGCAAGCCTGAAATATACTTCAGACCTACTGATAAAGGTCTGCATGAAATGAGCCAGGCAGTTTGTCAACCAAGCATGTATGTCCAAGTGGGACCAAAGAAAGAGTAATCTGGGGTGCTCAGACTTTTGACTGACAACAGGAGACTGAACAGCTTCATGAAATATCGGCCCCGGTAAAATTCAAAACAAAAAAAAGAATAAAACCTGTTCTGATGGTCAGACAAGCTTACTGCTGCAGCTGCTGTTAACACTTGCTGGAGGACATATAAGCAAAGACTGCGAAAGGAGTTAAGGCATATTTTGGAAGGTCTGGAGTACCAGACTCTGAAAACTAAACAGGCCTGGCAGTAGATTTCAAACAATTTAGAATGGAGTAGGTAACGTTAGAAAGGGTCACATTAGTCTGGGTGCTCAAAGAGCGACAGGAGAGTCAAGTTGGCAAGGAAGAGCTTGTTAACAAGAACAATACAGTTGAATAGCCCTTATTTTGCATTGTTCAACTAACGCAGTCCAGCATCTCTTCCCCTTCCCTCTACCATCTTCCTTTCTAATTTTTACCTTGACACAGCTAAACCAAGTCTGCAGTGCAAAAGGGAAACAATAGACAATGCAATGAATTAGTAAAAATCAGTGAAAAAACTCAATGATTCAATACTATTGTGTAGGTGAACAGGTCTGGCCCAACCATCAAAAATCCTCTTGAAGCAATAGCAAAAACTAAAGGTTCAAGTTAGTAGCAGAGGGAAGTCTGAAGATAGTACCCACACAAAATAAAAATCAAGGTGAATAAGTAATACCAAGGGAAGTAAAATAAAGAAGTTAGTGTAATCTTGATGCTAACAGAAGCTCAAAATCTTATTTCTTTCAAAAGTTGTCATAGTTTGCTTGAAGGAAAAATAAAATAAAAATACATATGACCATGGCAAAGTCGATACTAACTTACACTCTTGATTCATTGAGTTTCAGGAGAACTGTTCTGCAGGCTGTTCTGAAGGTGTTCTGTGGTCAGAACTGGTGACTGTACAGCTGTAGCTGCAGGAGAACGCAACACTGGTGTGGAGTGGATGCTCCCCCCATTCCTGTACAGTGTACCTGTAAGCTGTTTATACATGTCTCACATAAAAATAGGGAAAATAAAAATTTATCCCTAGAGGCACTTCAGATTTGTTTCTGCTTTCCCCCTCTACCCTTTGCAACATCAGAATAAACCCCCAAAAGTGAAAAACATTTCTCCCTTCTGATGTCAAATCCTGGGCCCAAGAGATGAGATGCAGCCTTCTTTCAGGAAGGTGTCTGACCTGGCAGGTTTGCTTTGTTGGTCCTCAGTGCTCTTTCTGGCAGAAAACATGTGGTATGTGCTTCATGCGGTTAAGTAAAGTTGTGTTCGGAACGCCACTCTGGAGAAACAAGCATTTCATTAGGCAGCTGCCTGGAATCAACTTAATATGGAAAAGCGAGAAAGCTTGAGAGATTTTAGAGTCTCTGAATACGTCTTTTCTTGCTGTTTCACACAGTTACGTTTATGCCGAGATAAGCTTTTCTGAAATGTCAGGCTATATTTTAACTCACATAAGTTTCTTGGGCTGAGAACTTTACCATGACTAAAATCCCTCTCCCAGAGAAGGGAAACCATCCTTGTAAACCTTGCTAGAGAGTGGTTTCATCACTCACAGTCATCTCAGGATCAAATCTGTTTGTTGAACAAAAGCCTTGAAGTGCCATGACTGCTAGTCCACTGTACTTTGCGCTGGTGTCTGCTTCCACCCTGGATTTAATGGTAGTTACAGATACCTTTGGATGCGGCATGGAGAACTCGTACTCTGGATCTGTCCATCAGTGCGTCGGTTCAGCTCCAGAAGTCATTCTGCACAGCGCTCTCCTGCAGCTCAGGGCATTCTGCTCGGCTCTCTAGGCCCTTCGCTATGTCGTCGAAAGGCAGGTAGTGTGACATCTCACTGACAGTACCACAGCTGTGCATTGACAAGCAGAGTGGGATTCACAACAGACCTCTTGGGAGGCAGTTGTTGCGTATCCTTTTACTATGAAACTTCACAACACTTGTGGGACCTTTTCTCTTCATCTGTACTTTATATAGCCTGCCTGCGTACTCATATTGTGTTAGACATTGTATTTGGATAAGAATCTTCAACCATATATTTGAGATGCAAACCATATATGGTTTGTATCTTCAACCATATATGGTGAGACATGAAGAACTTTGCACATGATACACAAGGTATGTGCAGATTAAATTATATTAGACACTTCTGTATTGTACTAGGGGACACAGAAGGCTCTGATCTAGTATTCTAACTTAGAGTAAACTAACCCTATTAGAAATATTCTGAAAATTTTAATAAAAAACTTTTTAATCAGTCAAGCGGTCTTCAAGGGAGTTTTGGAAAACTATCGTTTGGGACTTGTAAAAGTAGGCTGGACAAAGCATGAACAATAGAGTTTAAAAGAAAAGGAATGACAATTGGAAATAATTTGCAGTGGTGGGGGAGGGGAGCCTAAATGATTTCTTAGGCCTTTTTTTTAATCTTATAGTCTTAAATTATTTCTTTGAAAGGTTTTCCCCCTGCTTTAATGTAATGAATTCCATAGCAATGATGAGTAAAGTATTTAGGGATTTCTACCAGAGAATGTTTAGAAGAGATGATGAATGATTATTGGCTTCAGTTGCTAATTGACACAATAATCCGTGCCAAGGGATTCCTCCCTACTTTTGAAACTATACTCTAAAAAGGGAAGAGAATTGATTTGTTAGATAACACACTCATGTTAAGAGACTAACTGAAGCAGGATGGAGACTCATGGCCTCTCATTTTTTCTTAAGACATTGTATCCTTCTTGGCTTTATGTTTTTGTTTCTTGTAATTTGTGGTGGGAAGAAGATGTGTAATTTTAATATACGACCTATGACAATAATTTTAAGATGCAGCTTCAGTCTGCCAAAAAAGATGAAGCTATAGAAACAGTCCTACAGATAGTTTGAATGTGTTAATTTTTAAAAAAGGAGAAAATGCACAAACAGGACAGGTTTGCCCAGCTACCTTTTCCATAGAATCACTAATTTTCACCCTGAAGAGGTCAGGCAGATTTATGGAATAAAACACGGCCTCGAGCCATGTAACATGATTGTGAGCTAGTCAGCCACTCATTTGTGCCAAGTAAATTTTGGAAATGATTCTCCTTTGCTGACAGTACCCTCATTACTGATTGTGTAGAGTAATTTATCAGGCATTTCTTAAAATAAACCGTTCATTTATGCTAATAGGACTTGGCAGAGAGGAAAAATTGGCAGGACTTGAAGTTCCTAGTGTTTTCTTTTTTAAAAGAAAAACTGTAAAGTCCTCAGTATTTTGAGCAACCGTTATCACAGCCGTGCATACAGTTTATTAAGGTGACAACTAATTGCATAATCAATTTTCAAAATGGGAGAAAATTATTTCTATCTTAAGTTTACAAAAGCAAATAGTTTGGTAGTATTGTAAAAGCAGTCATTAGTTTCATACTTGGGCATTCTTTATTGGCTAAGCTTCTGGTATTAATGAATCATTTAGCATCTTTTCCATGACTCGTCTATTCTCAGTGCAGTACCTCATCTTGAAATATCTCTTTGTTCTTTACCCCTCATCTATTTTCTGTTTGGTAGCTCCCTCCAAGGAGATGTTTTCTTTCTGCTTCCTAGTGAGGCTTTGATCCTGCAAACACCCATGCACATCAGTAACTACTGAAGGAAGTAGTCCTGTTGAACCTATGGAACTGGTCAATACATACAGTTACTCACATGTACAAACATTAGTAGGACCCAACTGTAGTCACTGTATGGAGTTTAGCTGCTATCCTTTGCAGCTGAACTGTGGAGATCATTATATTTAGATCAATACATTTCACATTCAGTTGTCTTCAAAAAATAATTTTTAAATACATAAATTCCTGAAAAACCCATCCTTCCTAGCCCACAAGAAAACTTCCAAAGCTCAAAATAAAAAGAAAGCATGTATTGAAACTCACCAATAAGGACTGCAACACTGATAAAATGACAGCTGTAGCAAATTGTGACTCACCAAAACCCAATGCTTTAATCCAATGCCTGCTGAAGTGTAAGAGGAAGTCTTCTGTTAACTTCACTGGTGGTTAGGTCTGGTCCTCATTTAATAAGACAAAGCTAGTATATCTCCAATTGTACATAAATTCTGTGATAAGTTTTTTTGACGTATTCAGTTTCCCAACAAATGGCAAAATCTGTTGCGTCTTCAAGTAGAACTAAACAGTGATGTTGTTTTTGTTGTTGCTTTTTAATGAAAGTAAATATGGCAACGAGTAAATGCAATTAGTACAGAATATACTGTGCTTCTTACTATAATAACAAATTGAGCATGACACATTGACCCCAAATTTTCATCAGCCTTTAACTGCAAATGCCAGAAACTCAAGCTGTGTTTGCAAAGACAAACGAAACAACCAACAGCACCTTAAATTGGAGATTTAGCCCTAGGTATTTTTTAATAATCAGACTTTTCAATGAAGCTGTGTGATGATACAACTTAGATTATGGCTTTAATTTTTTTACTGTCTCATGCTGCTCTGCTTTTTAGTTTGCAGAACTGAAGGGGCCCATATCCAGTACAATGCTACAAAGAACAAACATTCATTAACATTTTGCAATTCTTCGGCTTTTTAGACTTGAAACTCAAATTTAAAGTGTGAAGCTCATTCCATGAACATTTATCGAACCTGGCCTTTTCTGCTACATGTCTATTACTCACCATCATAATTAGAATGTCCCTGCAATGGGTCTAAATGTTTCTGTTAATGCTTTCCACTTCTGTCTGCATTCTTTTCATATTGTTTCCTGCCATTAATGCAATAAAAATGTCAGCCACAAATACCAGATTCCTAATGGAAAAGCAAAACAAACTAAAACCACAGCCAGTGCCACAGCTGAGAGATATTATTTTTCCTTGATACTCCAAACTGTTACTAGGCAAACAATTAATTGAGGTTGCATATACAATGTGTATTACTAACTAAGTTACATACATTGTTCATACACAGAGATCAGAATTACTGAGACTCACTGTAACTGTTACAGAGTAGTTTCTTGCATACGTTTGGGTTGCCTGATCAGAGAAAGATGGTCTCTTGTTTAAATGAGAGGGCCATAATTTGTACTTTTGGCTTTTCCTGCTCTTGGAAAAACACCTTAATTTTTAGATTAACTTCTTAGATTAATTCTTTAATGTCCTCAGACATACAGATGTTTAATGAATTTACACTTTTAATTTGCTATAAGTTCCTAAAAGGTAGAAGGCCCAAAAGAAATTATCTGAAACTGATTATCTATTGTTAGTGTGAGATGGATGTTTCTTGTAATGTGTCAGCTAGTTTGTACAATGCAATAAGTAGCCTCTCTTTTTTTTTTTCTCATTACTTAAACCTTTCAGAGCTTCTGGCTGTTCTTAAATACAGTTATATGAAACATTTCTAATTAGAGAATATAGTTTATTGACATGAAATTGGTGAGGAAGTTAACTTAGAAATATAAATTCTATATAGGACAAATTAGTTGTGGTAGTGAAGTTCTTCATGTATTCCTTATAATATATATGTTTGGAGATCAGATCCCCATATGCGCTGTTCCCTAAGCATAAATCAAATAGAATAAAAAAGTAGACCCTTCCCTATGGAGTTTGTAGTCTTAGGTGTAATACAGGAGAAAAAAAAAAAATGATAAAAGAGCATGAAGAAGCATTGAGACAATCCTAGTCAGCATACAGAGCATACAGCAAATGGTCACAGCTCTTTGGTCAAATTTATTACGAATATTTTAGTTACTCATTGAAGAGTAGGTTTCTGAGCAACTCCCGAGTTACTTCTGCTAGTGAAGTTAAAAGGTGCAGGAGAGAAAGTCTAGATGTCTGTTACCTCCCGGGTAATTTGCCAATATATTCTGTAACTCTCTCCCATAAAGTTATCTGTTTGGGAATAGTGTGACGTGGAAAGAGCAGGTTCTGTCTGATAGGAGTTTAGCATAGACCTTGGATTATGCTGAAAACCTGAATATTTTCTATCTATTTATTCCACCTTTCATTTCAATAAATGTATTTTGATATCTTTTGCTGTATTTTTGAGGCTTTCTACTGTTATGCAGCTCAATAGTGTAAGTTCAGCCTGTAAACTCTTCAAATTAAGGGTTATTTTCTTCTAATTGTCTGTGCAGTTCTTGGTTCAGCTGAGCCTCTGTCTAGATTAAAAACAATAGCAATAACTGAAAATAAGTATGTACTCTGAAGATGCTTTCAAATGTTCCATTTTTTAATGAGAATGCGATGGAAAATGGCAGGAGGTTGAGAATACAATGGATCTGCTATGCTTCCCTTATTTAACTTTTCTTCTTCTTCTTCCCAAACCCCTCAGTAGTGATTCTGCAAGCATTGCAGCAGAGGAATTGACCATTACTGGAGAGTAGCCCTGTTTGCTTATTCACAAGGCTCCATTGCCTATGGGAAAGCTGTGCTGAGACATGCTGTGCAGTGATCAGCTTTCATCCAATGTAAGCATCAGGTCAAAATGCAGGATTTGAAAAACAATAATAATTGTACAAGCAGGTAGCTGAAATGTCTCTCTGCCCAATGCTCTCTCAGACGAGCAGTAATGTATGTGCAGTAACAATGTGAGCAATGGACCTTTGTCTAGTCCTAGTTCCAGCTCCTATCTACACGTCTGGGTGCTGTCATTAATGCAGCCACTGAGACTGGGAGGGTATTTAATGCACACCGGAGGACAGCAGTGACACTGTACAGGAAAATGTCAAAGCTGCGGATTTACCTTCTCCCTCCCAACCCCTGCTAAAAAAATAATAAATAAATCTGCGAAGATGCTTTCTCAGGGTTCTGTTTAACAAGTCTTTGCACAGTGGTGTATAATTTGACACCACATGATTAAGAAAAAATTAAGTGCCATTGAATGCTGTTTTAAAAGCCTCGGGATGGACATTCCAGCTACAGCAGTATTTCAGTAGTTCCATCTGTATTTAGTCTCAGTACATTGGTGATAGGACTGAAACCTATTAACACTCGTGAAGTTCTGTGTTCATGATCTTTCATTTGAAAATATAAATTCAATGCCAGGCAAAGTAAAAGTTGAAAAGGTTATCCTTTATCTTCTCAAACCAATGGCAAAAAAAATCCTAATCTAATTTAGTTTGCATGAGTGTATCGTATTTTTTGGCCTCCCTAGAAAATGACTGTTCCTCATTTTTCTCCAGCTGTAAGTAATATGACTTAAATAGCTCAGTGAAGCAGCTCTATTATTTACTGGTCAAAAAACATTACAAATGATTGAAGGGTTTTTATGAAAGAGGTGGCTGAGAATTGTTCTCATTTGCTTCCAATTGAAAGTTTAATGCTTGTGGCATATTGCAGGGGCAATGTAAATCCATAGGCAGACAGAAAATCTGAAAAATTATCATTTTTTTATGGTTTACATTTTTCTGTTTTTCTCAGGTTTGCAAATATTTAGTATATTTAAAACACATGAATTTTTCAGAAGTGATTTTTGCATGGCAGATTTGAGGTGTTTCTTAAATGGGTATTGACTTTTAGACACTGCTTACTGGCCTGATTGAAACCAACCTTGTCAGAACAGGCCTAAACCATACAATGAAGGACAAGACAGGGACATCCAGGAGGTCTCCAGAACCACAGAGTTTGTTGTTCACCCACTCTGATTTCCCCAGTGCAGAGGGGAGAGGACTGCAGACCAGAAACCTTTTGAGATTCAAGATAATATATTTGCATGACACCTCGGAAAACCCTAAGCCATGTTTCACATTTTACCCTAATGAAAGCAGGGAGAGCCTTATGAGAGACTTGATTGAAAAGTCAATTTGAAGCCTAGTCAGTTAATCTCATACATTGCAGGTAGAACTGAATCTTATTAAAAGTTATGTAGCACCATGTTTAAAATCTTTCATGTGAAAGACAAGTGCAATACTAATACAGAAGACATAACACTAATGAAGCCTACTTGTGATCCCTCCTGCTAGTTTTTGTCAGTTTTTACCCCATTTCCCTGTGTGAGATACTGAGTTTCCCACTCTCGGTCCCTGATCAAGTGAAGTTGCTCAAACACTGGGTTTACCTTTACATGTTCTTTAATCTTATTTGCTTAAGTGAGTCATGAGCACACTGTTTGACTAGGGGCCTATTGCTAAAATTGACTGCCAGAGGAGAAATACTGAAATTGTCTCTACTGGACGTTCTGCATCCCAGAATCCTGCTAGCCAGAGCAGGCTCAGGACTGAATTCAGACCAGGTCGCTTGGGGCTTTGTCTGGTTGAGTCTTGAAAACCTCCAACAATGGAGATTCCACAGCCTTATCTGAAAACCCTCATGAAACCTGCTTTCTGAAGGCAGTCTGAGTTCAAGCAGTAGGAAATAAATCCCTTGTTCGCTTTCAATTATGATATTGCCAGGTGTTATCTGAAACAATACTATGGGAAAAAAAAAAAAGAGATCTAGTGTTATTTAAAAATTGACAGTATCACCTTAAAATGATTATTTTCTGAATGTTTTATATGAGTGCTGTGGAACAGTAACACATGCACATAGTCTTCCAGCTGTACAGTAAAATTTATGAACCTCACACTTCTGGCACCATTGGTATCACTGTAAGGACAATAGTTTTGCATGAACAGTATTTATATTGTGGTATGTTGTGGTTCTATTATGATGAAAAGGGTTAGAAGACATGGAGGGTTTTTTTTAAAAAACAGCAAAAACTTTTATTTTAACTCCATCTTTTTATTTTTAAGCAAATAAGATCATATGTACATATGCTTTTTAAATATTCCTAACAGATACATTTTTTACTGTCTGCAGCTTTATCTTTAAGACAAATTCATTGCTAAAAGCTGTTCTTCTTGGACGAGACCTTTTGATTGCAGAGGAAGTTGAGAATCTATCTTGAAGTTGCTTTCCTTTTCTTTATCATGCTGTCCATCAGTGAAGCTCAAGCCTGTGCAGTTAACATTTTTCAGACACAATCCATTCAAATTAGCTTTTTTCTTTTTGCTGTCTTTTGTCAAATCAGCTATTGGCTCCTACCACTCTGTCCCTTAGCTTGGTTATTTCACCCCTGTTCCTAACTGCATTATTCATGGAGTCAGCCACAGTTGGCTGAGCACATTATGAAAAATTCTTGTGATCATATGAACTTCCTCAGCTGCAAGTGATGACTCTGCTTCATATCTGCCATCTTCTCGCTGTAACAGCATTTCTTCTGAATCTCATTGAGAAGCATCTCAGTTATCTTTTCATCACTTTTAACATTAAACTCTCCTCTGCTCCTCCTGCTCTCTCTATTATTTTTTGCTATAACTGTGCAACTCCTTTTTTGCCTCCATAGCTCTGTACTCTCTGCTTTTTGTCTCTCCTTCCCCTATTTTATCTTCTCCGTTCTCTGTTTTCTAATGTCTAGCTCTCCCCAGATTAATTTTAAGAATGGTTCATGCATACTCGAGAACTGAAGAGTGATCAGCCTGAGGCAGATAGAAGGTCTGTGTCTCATCCTGTCTCGTCTCTGACAATAATGAAAGTTTTGGCTCCTCTGTCAGAAAAAAAGAAAAAAAACAAAACAACAAACAAACCCCAAGCTTTCTTTTCTTATGTCTTCTATCAATTAAATTAAAGACTCCTTCAACGTGCTACCCAGAGCAATTACCTGAAGCTCCTCTCTTTGACCCCACTCTTTCTTTTAGGGATAACTCATGACAGAATCCCTGATGGTGAAATTTTGGTTTGCACTCTGTCCTCCCCAGAAGTATCAGAGTCCACCCCTCCAGAAATGCATCATTCTTTGAGTTGAGCTATGGGAGAGACCCTTGATGGTTGCAGAACTGTGTGACCCTGTGATAACAAACCACTTTGAATGGAAACTTTCATTTTTTCGAACAGGTTCGTGTTTTTGAGAAGCAAACATAAACAAAGAAGGTCCTCTTAGGAATGACATGAACTGAATTAAATGTCCCCCTTTTTAAGGGCTGCAAACTCAACTCCTGCCCTTATGATGCACTATTGCTTTTTTTTTTTTTTGAGTGACCCAGCTGGAGTCTTGCCTTTTCCTCACTAGTCTGCCAAGGAGCCTTTGTGCTGAATCACTAACTATTTCTACTGTAATTGGCTTGGGCTTCTAGGGTAAGGGGTGTGCTGAATGCTTCTCCTTTTTTGCCCGCTAATTGTTTTCCGTGCCTCATGGGGCATTTTCTTGAGATTTTCAGTGCTCCTGTAATATTTGATTTGGAGCTGGATGTTTAGCAAAATGAAAACTGTTTCAATTTGATTAATTTCTTAAATGTTGCTTGTCAGTTTAAGGAAATTTTGAGCAGTTTTTCTTCTTGCTGAGAAGTGAGTTTTAGACTATCTTTTAGACTTCCTGTAGGTAACCAAATGTCAAAAAAATCCTCAATCATTTTTCCTCAGTTATTTCAGCCAAGATTTGTGTTTATCCCTTTATTGGTCCTTTTAGAATAAACAAGAAATAATGGAGTAGTTGTGCTTACATTGCCCTATTCCCCACTTCCCAGGCAAATCAAGGGTGTCTCTCAGCAGCAGAAGGATGAGGTAGAGTTGTGATTGCAGCCATTATGTGGGGGAGCAGGAAGGTGATAGGAACCAGTGTGCTGGCTTTTTCATTAAGAGCTGTATTCCAGTCATACTGCTCTTTCTGCAGCAAAAAATCAGAATTTTTAGCAGTTGGATCAGTTCTATAGTAAACTTTGCATTAAGGAATTGTTTCCACAAGGGTACTTGATATCACTGTATGCATGTGTGTGTGTGTGCACTAACACACTTGCCAACTAAAACTACAGCAGCCAAAGAATGGGGTCGATTTAGAGAAGGGAGGCAGAGATGCAGGCCTAGCTGAAGAAGGCAGGCACATAAGCATGGTTGTTCTATGAATATGGCAAAACCTTCTGTTATGGATAGAATGGTGGGCATCACCCACATTTTGGGGAGAAAAGGACTAAGAACAGAAAATATAAGAAGCCTGTGTGACTTCACTGGCTCATCAACTCTGAAAAATCAATCCATGTGTGATTTGCTGCAGTAGAAAAGCAAATCTTTAACAGAGATAGGCATAAAAAGTAGCACTGAAATGCCCACCATGGTGGGGTTAGAAAAAACAAGGCTCCCATGGTCTCGAGTCCCATCAGGTTTGGCCTCAGTTCTCTCACCACTTGTACTGCCTTTAAACTCCAGGACACCTTCTTCTTAGTCAAGTTTTACATGTTTCCTTAGGAGCATATCTTGTGAATGTCAACCTGAGAACATCCAATTGCTTCAAAGTGTATTTCCTTGAGAACAACTCACATGCAAAAAAAAAAAAAGCAAGTGTTGTCTGATAAAGGAAATCCTTCACTATTCATAAAATATTTGGGTTATTTGAGAAAAGAGGAAATTGCTAAGGATTAGGTTTACAGCACATGAGCATGTCTCAGAAGTGCTACTCTGTAAAGCTTGTCAAGGAAAAAAAAAGGAAAATAAATCCCAGTAGGCTTCCAGAGTTTTGCATCCTGTAGTTTATTACATTTGTCAGTAAAAGCAGCAAGGATTATGGAAGTAGATTTATTAATTTTATGAAATCCTGGCACGAAGGACTGGTGGCCCTCTGATAGAAAATGAAGTGGAAGTATTTGCGAAAGACAGACATTGTGTACTTGCAGTGAAAAGTTATTATTGCAGCAAACCTGTTGCAAATAAATCGCTGTAGCAAATCCCTTGGAAGTTACTTGCCTTAAAGTCGATGGGATTATGTTTTATGTCTCCTTGTGTAAAGGAAGATCCTTGGTTTCTATGGGTGTTCAAATTCCTTGGGGCAGTATACAGAATTAGAACAGCTAATCATAACCAGTTTGGAAAAGTTTCCTGTTGGTGTTTTAGCATTTGTTATTAATGCCTTAAAGGCACACTCTCTGCTAAAATGAAGGTTCATTTTCTCTACTTTCAGCATCTTATCCTTTGTACAAGGTGTCCTTTGGAAGACTTTAAAATATTTGATCCTTTTCAGGATCTATCATCTGTATGTTGAGAGGAAACTGAGACAAGGACAGTAGGTTGTGCTAAAAAAGGTGTTAATCGAAATATGACGATTAGACCATTTACAAACATGATCTGTTTTTCACCTCAAGGCAGAGTCCATCATGTATGACAGGCAAAAATACTGCCATTGAGATCTGAATTGCTAAAAGCCTTTTCTCAAAGTTCTTAAGTCATATCCATCTGAAAGCAGTTGTAGGCTACTTGCGTTAAATCTCTTCAAGGACTCTGTTCTGGTCTATTAGGTAGGTAGTAGGCAGGTACCTGACTAGGTACCTGCATCGCAGAGATAGCAGTTTCACTTGTCTCTAAATATTTTAGCACTTTCAGTGGGTATGCATAATAAAGTCCTATTTTCTCTTAGAAGTATGTTTCTACAGGAGAAGGTTAATGCCTTCTGGGCCATGTCATAGAAGCTGAAAAAGTGGCCTTGCTTTTCTCTTTCTTTTAAATAAGGAAGTTAAGTGTCCATGCTGTTACTGCAGTACGCCCTTAGTAATCATAGCAGTCTATTTAATTTTTGTCTCAAGTAGTAATTACTTTAACTCATACAAAATTAAAAAGAAAGTTTGACTTTTAGTTTGTACCAATGTTCAAATTTTTTGCATAAATTTAATTGGAAAATACAGCTCCTATTTGCCTAAGACACTTCAACGGGTCTATTACCATTGCATCAAAACAATAGATAAAATCATAAACCTTAACATCTTAAGAACCACTTAAGAACCGCTATCCTTGTTTCACAGGGACAAAGAACAATTTCCCTAAGTTCACAATAAATGAATTTCATGTGCTGCAGTCCTTGAGTACCTACTCACCACTGGGCCATCCTTTCCTCATTGCAGAGGAGCAATGGCATGTTCCAGGCTCTGGTCTCTCACTGCCTCTTCCCCTGCTCTTTATGTCTGGTCTCCATGATTCTGTTCTCTGCAACCCATGGACCTTCAGAGCTCACAGATCCAGCTGGCTAAACATCCCCAGTCTCTGTGATCTGGAATCTCATTGTCCCTTGGTCTCCCCTGCCCTAGTTTCTTTTGGAAAGAAAAGAGGATGTATCGGTGGGAAGGAGACAATGCCATGCCTACCCAGGTTCCTGATTGTGGACCGTAAGGAGATTAGGGCTGAGGGGGACACACACCATGAAGGGAACATGCCCACTAAGTGTAAAGTTCTCAAGTCTGTTGCAGCCAGGTGTATTGGCATACATCATAGAAAAAGTTTGGCAGCATTGTTCTAAGGAAAGTTTAATAGTCATAGTGGTTACAACACTGTAGCTACTGCTCTACAACTTCAGCGCTCCATGCGAGTGTTACTTAGGTCTTCACAATATCCTAAGAGTTAAGTCAGCAAATACCATTATCACTGTATTACAGCTGAGGATACTGGGTCATTTAAGCACATGCTGAAATGGTTTGCTGGATCACAACCACATAGTATAGCAAGTTACTGAAAGTGCCAGAATTTTATGGCTCTGTATCCAATGGTTGTTCCCCATCAGATTTGTACTGGGAATGTCAAAGATGTCATTTCATAAGGGTCAGGCTTTTCTTAGAAGGAAAAAACCTGAAACCGTGTGCCTGCTTTTGTTAATTATATCCTCCCTGTAGACAGTAAGCATCTGAAAACCTCAGTCTTATTAATGGAAGTAACTGTATGTGTGCTATGTAAGTATATATTATCTTGTAAATATCTCATTGTATAAATGCAAGTACACATGCATCTATATAATATCAGTATATCTGTATGTATAAATAGGATGCTTATCCACATGCAAGCGGTTGAAATGGAAATCTAGATGTTCTGGTATGGAATTTATTTCTTCTCCAAACTCTGTTTGAAATTTATGTCACTAATGAATGCAAAATACTCACGGTTATACTGGAAGTGCAAGACTAACAACTGATAGTGAATTCATCACATCAGAAACATTGTTTTTTACAAGTACTCATTGTTATGCACAATGCTGTAGGGGTTTTCTTCCCTTTTTTTCCTCTTTTTTAACAATTCTAAAGAGTATGTTACTGTATCACAGACAGTATTTGACTTGCACTTAAGGGAAATATCACACCTTGCAGTTCAGTCTTCTAATAAACCTCAGACCTCCTCTGTTTATATCACTTAATTTAAAATTTCTGAATCTTGGAAAGATGCTGATTTCAATGTATTCCCATTCCTATCCTACAGTGCTATAGTGCAGTCAAAGAATTTTTCCGCATGATCATAGTACTACTGTTACTATTGATTTTGACATATCTGGATCAAGATTCAGATGTGGATGAACATAAGAAGTTCTTCTAAAAGCTTAATAGTGTTTTCTTCCTTTATTTTCCCACATTCGCAGTTGCTCTCTCCTTTCCCCCTTCTTTTACCTTCCTTTATTAAGAGCTTTCCTGTAACTATAGTTTCTCCCTGAAAGGTTATGGTTAACTTGGTGCTAGCTTGTAATGAAAATAGCACATTATTTTTATATCTTCATTGTTATTTTTATCCAGAAATAACAAAAGAAAGAATTTTAAGTCATCCGTGGTTTACCTTCCCTAGGTTATCAGTTTGTGGCCTCTCAGAAAGGGACCTTATTTCTAAAATGCTCAGAAAATCTTATAGATAGCCCAGATTCACCAAAATACGTTGGTTCTTAAATTGTTTTTGCAATCCTTTACATTGATTTTACACTGTGCTTAAAGGATTAACTATTTGTTGAATCTGGTCCTAAATCTTTAATTTGAAAGCAGCACTTTTTATGGTCTTTTAGTTAAATGTGGTGGATAGTGAGAGTCAAAGCTTAATTTAAAAACTGGGATCTGAATCCTCTTAAAAACTGTTCAAGTTGTAAAATATACCTTAATATGAATGGGAATAAGGAAATCATCCACTGCTTTAATTAAAACTAATGAGAAATAATGTGATTTTCCTTTCTGTCTTTCTCACTCTTAAAAACATCCAATGTGAGCAGCTTCTGTGAAACTTGTGGGTTTGCTTGTACACAGATGTAAGGATTATTTGCGTGCTGTCATTTGCCATTGATTTCAACAGCAGTTTCCACATGTCACGGAAAGCACACCATATAAAGCAGACGTGTGTTCTCCATGTATGCTGTGTCTATAAACCAATCAGGACATAATTATTTTAATAGAATTTGGACTGACATTGTATAACATTTTCAAAAGGATTCAGAAGGCTTTACCAAAGAGGACAGCTACAGCATAGAAATAGTAATTAAGATGAACTTTTCAAAGTTGGTAAGTGATTTGGTTTTTGATTTTGGTTACCCAGCTGAAGATGCATTAAAGGCTGAACTTCAGAGAATGCACTTTCTTTAAATTAGGACTACCCCAAGCAGCTCAGATCCAAAAGTAAAAGCATCTTGAGTCCCTACTCAGTCATTTGTGAAAACCATGGTCTTATTTTGCTCTAGTCACATTATGAGTCAAAGCTGGTTGGGAATACAGATGGAGGGGAAGCATATGGTCACCTGGATTAACCTGCCATAGGGCAATACTTAAGAAGTTCAGTATCTAGACTTTCTACAAAAAAGAGTCCACTACTGTTGGTTGACCTAGGAGAACGAATAAAGATGCTGTGGTCATGTCTTTCCTCTGAGTCACCCAAAAAAACAGCATTTGGATTTCTCTGATGAGAAAGGCTGTTTCTCATATCCAATACAGAAGTCTGTGGTACCCTAAGATTGCTGTTGCCTGTACGTAAATGACATAGTGCCACTGAAAGTTCTAAATAATGTAAAATTAAATAAGTTCACCCTATTTGATTTTCTTATCTAAATCTGGTTTTAGTTTTGTTTGTGGTTGGCCTCTAAGAAGACTGGATAACCCAGACACAGAAATTAAAAAGATTCGCTCTGTGTATTAAATTGGCATTACATCTTTCAGCATGAATTCAGGTTCTGCTAGGACTTTCAGGAGTCATTAGTGCTTTGCTGAATTCTCCCACACCTGCTTAAAATATGTTGGTTGCAGTGCGTGCTGCAAAGTGGAGTTACTTGGCTTATCATTAAGGATAAATCCCAGCTGCAGAGATCTAACAAATCCAGAGAAAGAATTCCACAAGTATGTTCTGTTTAGTCAGAAGCACTTGCTAAACTTTCTCTCTGTCTCAAGTATTGCTTTAACTGTACAATGTGCAACTGGTCAGTTTATGTAAGAAATAGATGAGGGAGTACACTGATTAATGAAGGAACTGGAAAAATGTGAATAGTGAAGAGTATCAAACATTCAGAGTATTCAATATTTGAGGTCAGTAGAAGGTTTTGGAGAAGGAGTGGGAGAAAGAGTGAGGGAGAATAGGGCTTAGGGTTCAATGGAAAGTGCTGTGGGGAGCTGTGGGCTTTGGGAACAAGAAAGAGCATTGAAGGTTGATGAGTAATTGAGCTACATGGGATATATTATCTCATGGTGTATTAAGTTCCTTGTGGCGATTATCCTCAGGATGTTAGAGTAGGCGTTGGTTAATGGGAGACTAGGGAAAGGGATTTGGGAAGAACAGGGGAGTATGCATAAGAGGAGGGTGGGATACTGGAGCTAGATGGCGAATTCTTAGAGGCTGGGAAAGTATCGTGGGGAAATATTGGGTGTTCCTGCTGTATTCTCATACTCCTTCAAGAGCGTCTACTTTTGACCATTGTCAGAGAGCAGTCTAGTGTACTGAGCCACTATGGGTGTTCTTCTGCTTTTATGTTAACTTTTAGAGCCTCTGTGAAAGGGTGAAGGTTTGCCCAGGTGTGGTTAGTTGGCAAAGGAGAACAAAGAGTACTGCCAAGCAGAGAAATATGGAAATAGCTTAGCTGGAAAGGCAGGCCTCACTGTGATAACAGGAGATTGGTTAGGCCACATTAGGATAAGGGCAGAGAGGAGTTAGAAGGTGGTAGGAACAGAAGTGAAGGATGGGAATGCTTAAAGTAATCCTTTAATAAGCTTCTGCTCTGGAATCCTTAATCCCTTGCTCTAGAAGAATTTTGTTTTCCCAAACACAAACCTGTTTTTCTGAACTCCTGAGCTTAAAAAGCATCTATTGTTCCAGCCCACTGCATATCTCACCCTGCTCCATTCACCCCCTTCACCCAGCTAACTTTGCTCTTAGGTTTGCTAATGCTTTCTGGCATGGGGATTTGCTTCAAATATTGCAAAATATAGTGGAGAGCTCTTGATTGGGTGGTACTGCCTGTGACGTCTCATGGTTGCACTGCAACCACAACCATAAAAATTAGATTAAAACAACAAGTAACTTCATCTAACAATCTAGCTTTTCTTTAAAAATGTGGTTGTCTCCAGCATTTTCAGTACATTTTAACAGTATGGGAAGTTTAGTATTTTGTTAGCAAGATGGCTTTTGACTGGAGAGCCCTAAGAAGATGAGATATAAGAAGAGTAATTCTGAAAGATTTCCTCCACATTTGTGTCTGGCAGTCTGGTATCTGCCCCTTCTGTGTACCCATGGGAAGAAAAGATGTTGGGGGCCAGCTGTTTCTTGCAGCTTGCCAATGGAGTCTGTGTCACACCAATAATGTCAGTCATTCACCTCAGTGAATGATAAATAATGTGCACATCCACAGAAATGAGAGATATTATAGCGAAAAGTTATATACAAAGATGTACTTTAGGTTTAAAAAGTTTCAAATCTCTGTGTGTTTGTGAAATTAAAATGATCTTAAGACACTTAACCAAAATTATAGTTCATTTTTCAGCTCTAAGTTTGTGTGCTACTTATTTGGAGAAGGTGCAGAATTCATTACATTCAGCACAATTGTCTCTGCCTTCAAAGAGGAACTTGACCAGGCTAAGCAGTACTGGTGCCACTAAAATCTCAATAATACTTTTTGATAGCTAGTTATTATTTAATTTTAATTGAATCATATTGCACAGACATAGTTCAATAGAGAACCTAAATATCCCAGTCAAGATCAGGGCTGTGATGTTCGAGGATCCGCAGACAGAAACCAACATGTGTTTTCTACCACATTATGGGAAACAGTTTCCACCCAAGAGTTAGCTAAGAGTTTAATCCTGCAATTAGTATGCTCTCTGCCCAGAAACTATCACTTGCAGCACAGTAAGACAGATGGATTTCGGATTAGAAAGAAAACTCTCCCACAACAGAGCAATGCACAATTTATCAGATATAACTTGGGACAGTGGTTCATACTCCTCTGAAGCAGCTCTGGGAGACAGGATATCAGAAAATTATTGTTTGTATTTCATTCCAATACAAAATGGGGCCCATTGTGTCAGATACTGTATAAACAAATAGTAAGAGACGACTCCAATCCCTAACATTTTATAATCTAAATAGGCAAGGCTAACACAACTGTACAGGAAATATAAGGATATGGCAAGGGAATGTGATTTGCCTGTGATCACAGAGTTGATTGGTGATAGAGCAAGGAGCCGAATCCAAGTGTTTGGATTCCCAGCTCTGCAGTCTGTACTACAGTTGACCTTACTATTAGATGATTATTAGTTTCTTCTGATGAGTTTCTTATATTTTCATCATTTTCTTTTGTATTTGGTGTTATTTGTTTGTCAAAATTGCTATGCATAGAATAAGCCCCAGGAGGAGCAGGAAGCTAGTTACCCTACTTACGTGAAAAAGAACAAAGCAGGAATAGATCTGTAATCAAGGTAGATTTAAATGTTTGTATGTCATAGCAAGCAGTTCTTCTTTCATATATATATATATATAAAAAATATAAATTATATATATTTTTATATAATATAAATATATATAGTTTTTATATAGATAGATAGATAGATAGATAGATAGATATATAAAGTGACCATCAAGGATTACTTTAAGCAAAAATAGCAGCTGGCTTTGAAATTAATGAATATAATCTGTAACAGGTACATATATAAAGCATGAAGTAATTCCTGGCATTCTTCAGTTGATACAGTATCTGAAAGTTGGGAGAAAACATTAGAATCCAGGAAAGCTATACAAAGTATTTTATTTTATGATTTTTTTTCCTGCAAGTGGATGAACAAGTAATACAAACATGCCCTACACCTGTAAGATCTAGTTATATGGCAGGTAACCAGGGAATATTCTGTGTTTTTAAATGAAATCTGCACATTGAATCAGGCAGACAACAGCTGGCTTTGAAATCAGCCTGAGAATCAGAATAATCTATGAAAGGTATTTGTGTTAGCATTAAACATTTTTGCATGCTGTCAGTGCAGAAGATAGCCTCTGAGCTTTGTGGATTAAGGAAGTGGCTGGTATGACGTTCTGGATTTGGGTTGCCTTGTTAAGAATGGAAAACTCAATTAAAATTTAGTTATGAGAAAGCTATGTGAGCCCTTGTGATTTACTGCTGCACAATATGGATTCATATTTTTAAAGGCAGACTTTTCAGTCAAGTTTGTGTCAAGTTATTAGGGAATAAGGTTATGGTCATTTCTGCAGCATGTCATTGCTTTTTGAGCAAGAGCTATATACTGATATGCATGTGTATCCAAGAAGCAATAGAAAGGCAAATTAAGATAAAAAGAAACTATTCTTTAATAGCCAAATACAAATACACCTGGAAGACTAACTAAAGTACAAACTAGGGAGATGCATTCCTGTATATAAGAAACAACTGATGATTAGACTTTGTTAAATTGTACTGTGTTTGGGGGAAATCTACCAAGGGGGCACCAAGGCGGAGCAGGCATTCACTTAACACAGCATCTCTAGTTCTAATGTTAGGATGTGAATCCCATTTTTTTCCACAAACTGGAGTTGACACAGCTACTTTTAATCCACGCTTTTAGATATGTGTGGATGCTTTTCCATTGGATTTTGCTTGAGATTATGCCTGTACAAAATCATTTACATTAACTCGAAATAGGAAATTATAAGAGAAAATTAACTAAAATCAGATTAACCAAAAAGCTAAAATTAAATGGAAACAAAAACTGTTAGTATGGAACAAAAGTGCCCACACAGACTTGCTCCAAAATAACTAATTGTATGAAGTAAAACCAACTGTTATTTTGGTTCCAGGTTTTTTGTGCAGAGAAGCCCTAGGACCTCCGGCAATTAAAATATAATTGTTCTTGTGATGCAAATATTTACAACCACTCTAAGGCCCTTTTAAATTGCCAGTGCAGTGTAAAGTAGACACAGCGCTGCTGAAAATGAGGCCAGAGATAGTGAGGACAGAGGCAGCAAGGCCCTTCATATTTTATAAGGATTTTTAGGAGACAGCACTTGCCAATCATATGAGGTAAAAGAAAGGAGAGGAGAGGTCGAAGAGTTTGCAGTGAAAAAGCAGATTGTGGAAAGCCGAAGAAAAACAGTAAATGAAAACCCACAAGTACAAATGGCAAAGGATCAAAGGTGAGGGGCTGTGTAGGAGGGAGGTGCTACTGATGCTCCCAGACATTCAGGGATGGAAAAATTCCATTAAAACTAAGCACCTGCTGCTTAAGATTAGGGCTTCAAAATTACAAACCATGTCAGTAAAAGCATTTTGCTTTGCATTTTAAAGGGGAGCTAAAGGAAACAGCCAAAGTATTAGGAGGTGGAAAAAGAGAGAATGGGGAAATATTTTAATGAAACTGATCTGCGCACATTTAAGATGGGATATTGCTTAGGCATGGCTGGTTTCAGTCTGATTTTAATTTCTGTTCCCCAGCTTTTCAGCTGTCTTCTTGAGCAAAAAGGGACTTTTTAGTTTAGTTTAGTAAGGGGATAGGCAACCGAGCTTTGGATGGCTTCCTAGCCTTGTGCCTCATTCCTCTTCATGGGTGTGTCTGACTTAAATTTCTGTTTCTTAATCCTACTTTAGTCTTTGTGGGTGAGGAGAGATGATTTCTGACTCTTTTGCCCGTTGTAGGGTAGAATGCAACACTGAAATCCCTTCTGATGGAGTAAAGGCTGGCAAATGTTAGAAACCACAAGAACTTAGATACAGAACCAGCCTGTACTTAACTGACATACACACGCTCACATTGGCATGCCCGCACAACCAGAAACCAAACTGAAGGCTGCTTGGTTTGAAACGGCTGTTTCTCCTGCCCCGTACTGCTTTGATATTTGCAAGTTGATGAGCTGAATATCACATGTCAGGGATTGGCAGCAGACAATGGAAAGCCAAAAAGCTGTTCCGAGTCCTTCACGCTGAGACAGAATTGATGAAATTGTCACTTATACATCGGTGGGAAAAAACAGCCTAATCTGCAGTGTGCCCTCTCTCTAGTCCCACTCCCAGACTCCAATTTAAGCACTCTGTTTCCCTTTAAAGAATTTAAGGTTAACCTAATGATTGCTTTTAAATAGGAAATACGAAAAAAGAAGTTGCTAAAAGGAGTTATATGTCTAGAGTTTTACTTTCCCCTGCTCAATGAAGGGATATTCACTCTTCTTGTCTACTTTGAATACCAGATGTCTCTGCACAGTCAAATTGAGGCATCCTGAAAGAGAAAGATTTTCAGATGTCCTCAGCTTTTTCTGGAAACTGGGCCCCTTTAAAGATGTCTCAAGTATGACACTCAAAAACAGAGTTGTCCCAGATTGCACAGTGCTTTTCGAAACTCAGCCAGCATTTTTAGTAGCCTATGCCTCAAGGAGTCTGGGCACCTTACCCAAAAAGAGCTAAAAATGTAATTTGCAGTTCTTCAAGTAATCCAAAACAAAGTATCAAATCCCTTCCCATCTTCCTTTGCCAGGGAAAGTCCCTGTGCACTGGAACTGGCCTCGTTCTGCTGCACAAGGGACAGCAGAAGTAAATGGAGGGTGGAGTGGGAGAGCTTTTGGAAGAATGATCAGGCTGTGCATAGTGCTCAGCCCTACTTAATCACAGATGCCTTGCTTGAGAATCGAGTTCCAAATATTTCCATGGTGCTCAAACATAGAGTTACCTGGCTGTCATCTGTGCTGAAGAATTTCAACCACCAGAATTTCCTTGGCTGTGCTGCAGCTGATGGCTTTTTCCATTATTTTAATACTCACTCAGCAGATACTTACTCGGTGTGGGTCACTAACCAGGCAAGAAAGTATTGACCGACTGTTGAATTTTCCAAATGTGAAGGTTTATATGCCTGTGTATTGTGGCCACAGAGGAACAGTCTAAAGATGTGTAGAATAAATGTGCATGGCAATACGCATACAGCACGACAGACATATGATTTGACATCTAACTCAATTTCTGATCTTTGCCTTTTTATAACAATTACACCCCTTTTGAGACTTAATCCTTTGGCCAAAACAAGGGATTGTTGAGGAAAAATTATTCAATGTAAAAGTCTTAAGAAGTGATTGAAAATAGTTCTGCTACAGGTGGACTGAAGAAGGCTTTCATTTCTCAGTTTCTTTTTCTTAACAGGCTAAGATGGATGTCATAAGACATTAATCATCCTAAATAAATGAATAAATCATCTGTACTAATATACAGATGGGTTGTGGTGAGGTTAGGGAACTAAAGCAAAGCAATGTGGTAGACTGCTTCTGTCATGAACCATTTGCCACACAGCTCACTTTCTATTCTGGCTACCAACTATTGCTGCCAAAGGAGCTGATACAGTGAGTTTTAATATCACCAGACAGGAATGCCAGGTAGACCTGTGGAACAGACACCTCTGATTTTGAAAAGAGACTTGGAGAAGCATGACTGGAGCCATCACAAATAATCATCTTAACATAAATTCCCATTACAAGGTGTACTGAAAAGAGCTGGTCCGCTCTTAGAGGTATCAAAAGGAGACATAAAAAATGCTTTTTCTTCTGTGCAATAATCTGTGCCCTGTTCTCGTGTCCATGCTTACAGAAGGGTGCAGAAATAACTAGACAAAGACTTCGAGGACAGGCCACAGAAAAATGTTCCCTAAGAGCTGGAAGATCAGACTTGTGAACCTTGTCAGGGTGTTTGGGAGCGATAAACGCATTTTCAAAAGTTGCTTAGGAGAATGTTTTGAGTATTCTTTCAAATTTGTCTTTAAAGAAGGCCCAAAGGTTTTTAATTTTTAGTTATTTTTACCAGTTGTTTGGAAAAAAGCTTAAAGCCTCCTACCCTGAAAAAGTGCTGTTTTAGCAAGTAAGAGATTAGAGAGGAAATTATACCCAGCCTTAGGATCAGGCTGTGTATGTTCTTCCGTGTGCATTGTCTTGCATCCCTGAATTAAGAGAATAGAATCAACTTCAGGTATCCGGGCTTCAGCTGGTTGCCTAAAGAGTAAGGAAGAGCTCATCTGCAAGGAAGAGCTCATCTGCTCCCACTCTGATGATGCACAGCTGGCCAAGAGGATTACTTTTAGGGTCTCTGAAGAGCCAAAGAATCTAACCTATAGCTGGAGACAGGACACAGGAAAGGACACATTGGTGTACTGAGGAGATACAGACACTTTCTGGGTTGGCTGGCGTGTCTTATTCCAACATGCAGGGTCACACTAACCCCAAGGCATGGGACTTGGAAATAGTTTTCACCAGGCTCAGTAGGAGGGCCCCGAGGAGCTTCTTGCCTTGCTGCACAGCCGGGGTCATAATTCAGCTTCCAGGATCATGTGAGTGTGTTGCAACTAGGCAATTCTCTGTCCTTACAAGAGGCTCATTTCAGGTAGCATTTTGATTTTCCTTGTTCCATACTAGGGGCACGCTTCTCACTAATTACTCTCCTTAAGATACAGTAATTAAGGCCTTTGGGTTTACAGTAAAGATGTCTACGTGAAAACATATGTAACTTGACCTCCTAAGTACCAGAGGAGGTTCAGGTAGGCCACCTTAACCCCAGCCCTGTTGTGTGGAAACAGTTCTGCTTATGGGCATTTCAGAAATTCGTATGTTTTATGCCCAGAAATAACCATTATGATCATATAGTCTGACCTCCTGCATAGCACAAGCCTTTCAGCCTCATCCCGTAATTTCTGCATTAGGTACACATCCTGTGGTTAACCCGCATCCTGTGGTAGGATTATATATCGAGTTTTGTATTGATTAGATTATGACTTGAGACAAATTACATTTTTAGCTTGGATTTTCAGTAGTTTAGGCTTGCCTCTGTAGGTTTTTCCTTTTAGAGTTTTGCAGGAGCAGTTACTCTTCTTTGCCATCTAGTTCTTCAGCTCCTTCCTCCAAGAGCAATTTATGTTAAACTAAAAGTCTCTAACTTCCTTGCCCTGAGCTTGCACAGCCTGAATACACCTTCCACAGTAGTGTAGAAAAGATGCCTAGAAGAATTTGTTCCATGAACACCAGAACTAAATACTGTTTTCCTTCAGACTTACATCCTTTATAAACCCTATAATTAATCCTTATGACAACCTGAACTTTCCTCATATTGTTTATGCCTTGTCTCCCCAGTGAAGGACAGTATCTGCTAGGTGGTTCTTACAGAACTGTGTCTGTACTTACTGGTGAGCCATTTGCAGCCAAACAGAACATGTAACAGCTGAGTTCTTTGGTTTTTTTTAATGTCGTCAGGGCAGTAATTTGGGTGTCTGTCCTTCAGCAGTTGCCCATTTGCACAACACTAGTAAGAACTTAATATTCCTTGGGATTTCTACACTTTTGTCAAGATTGACAGGTTCACAAGTTACTGTGTGTGACGGGGACAAGGCAGACAAACAGATGATTAGAAAGACAGCACAGACACATAAATTTGTTTCCTTAGGAAATGGAGCTACAGATTATTACCTAGGGAATTTACGGTTCTTTAAAATTGCTACCTCTGGGTATTCTTACGAGTCATCTTCCTTCCTGTCTTTCTTTGAATCTTCTCTTAAGGTCTTTGGGGGTTTTGGGAAGGAGTGGGACCATGTGAGTCTGTACAAAAAGTTAGGCCAAATTTTCAGCGTTGTGAGGCGATACACATGCGAAGCAGTAGACACTACCTTACTGCAACTTTCTTAAAGCTTTTTGGTGCCAAGGGTCCTCTCTCAAAATTGCGTTATTCGATTGGTGTAATTATGCGGGATTACTCTCAAATATGCAACCAGAGTGACTGATAAATTATTTCCTTTACTCCAGCAGTCATGCAAGATTAATTAGGTACATTTAGTATGGTGACACTTTGAAAATGTAAAGCGTTATATAAATGTTGAGTGGTATTTACACTGATTATATCCAGGATGTTGGTTGATAGGAAATACATAAAATGTTTTTTAATGCATTTCTATATACACAGCTTTAGGTAAGAAAGTACTTTTATAAATGTACTTGGCAAAACATTTTAAGAATTATGTAATGGATGCTTTGGATGCCTAAGGGTGGGTTTAAAAGTGGCCTGATTTTTAGACACCCATCTATGGCTATCACACATAAACTATGTTTATGCTCTGCCTGTCAACTCATTCCCCTCCCAATGCTTCAGTTTTTACATTCTCGAGTCTTGTGACATTGGACGGTCCTCATAGCTCTCCCATGGCAGTCAGCATTGGCCAAATGAGAAAAGGTAAACAAATGGCTTGTAGATATTTCTAGTATTGATACTATTTAGTGCCCTAATGATTTTACTGTTTACTACTCCTATTTACTGATTTATTTATATCTGTGTTTGTATGGCACCTAGAACAAGGTTTACTTTTTTTTATTACCATCTGAAAAAGTTTGTCCATCCTCTCCGCTCTCAGTTACTCATTCCTACTCATCCTGCCAAAGTTTTCCACCCTTTCAGCTGTGCTGGATGCCAAGTGAACACTTTGTGTGGCTGTGCTCTAAGTGGGGGAGGAAGTGGAAGCTGCAGTGAGGGAAGGAGGAGCGAGTCTTTGAATATTATCTCCTTAATTGCTTTTTTTCAAACCTAGTACGAGTTGTTCTTAAAAGGTAAATCACCAGCTCTAATGTAGTGCAAAAGGAAAGGATTTTTCCCAGCAATTAAATAGATTCCTGAAAAGTCCCCCGAGCTCCCAAACTTTCAGATCTGTGGTAAGAAATAGAAAAATGTGGGAGTTCCCCAGTTAAGATGGAACAGATCATTCATTCTGCAGATTTCCTTGAAGCCTGTGTGCACTACTCATACTAGCAGGACTTTTTAATGAGCTTTTTTGTCTGTCTGTACTTTTCTACTTTGTGTTTCATCAAGGGGAAGAAGCCTGGTGCAAAGGCAGTGTAGCCAAGCTGGGCTGTACTGTGTGCTTGGGCACCCCATCTTCTCAGCTGTGAATAATGGATTGACAGAAGTCATGGCTGGGACCAAAGGGAAGAGACCAGACACTCAAAATGAAGTCTCCCTGGTCTACTCCTGGTAACATATCCCTGCACACATCCTAACGGCCAAATATCCTGCATGGCAGCTATGAAGCCCTTCTTGCTGACTTATTCTGTATTGTTTTCCTTTTAATAGCCTTAAAAGTCATTGCTTGTTTCCTGCTGATCCTCCTTTAGGCCAGTTTCATAACCAGCCAATTGCATGCTCCAAACACTTGACCTGTAGCGTATATGGGATCTGGGTGCAAATGTATTGGCTCTGGGCCATCGCTGTTGGCTGTTGATAATATTTCATTGGAATTGCAAAACTGTTATGTAGCAACACCATGTTGTTGGAAGAGGCACAAGTGTTTGGTTTGTTTTTGCGTGATTCCTACATGCATATAAACTACACTGTGAGCTGGGGTAGAACTACTAGCAAGTGGTGTTGGGTTTCTCATTGCTCTTTTTTGCAAATGTAGATGCTATGTTGCAAGCAGAATGCAAGCGCATATATTAGCTCAAACTTCCCCTTTCTTTTCCTTGTCCCACTTGAATAATAACAAATAATCATTACTTTTCCCTTAGCTTGGCTGTCCCCAGGCCTGATTCCCTCTACATAGTTTGAGAGTTAGATTGCTTCAATATGCTCTAACCTGTGCTGTAGACAAAGTGTTATCCAGTGACTGCTGCACAATGCTGCAGGACTACTATTTGTCAGGACAAAGCAAAGATTATTACCTTTATCCACTTTTATATACTGTGCTTTGCACCTTTAATATCATTCAAATTCAACTTTAATTTCTGCTACTTGTAGAGTGAAACT